>NC_091069.1:110214486-110517516 GCF_032405125.1 Capricornis sumatraensis
CATCAACTCTCAGGGATCTTTCAAGAAGGCACGCACACATACAGCATAGCCACACTCATATTTGCACCCATTCCCCAAACACACCTGTACATACATACATGATCATATACACATGTACACACATATGTACATAAACACATTCGACACCCACACACATATACAGTACAAACTCGCACACATATATATACACATGCATACATGCAGCATACACCCTTACACACATGAAAACAACATATACCCTCACACATACATGCACACAACTACATACATACATGCTTTTGAGAGTTCAGCCATTGCCAGTGCTATTTTGCTTGGCTAACCAAGCTTTAAGCTGCCCAGGAATAGGAAGCAGGCTCAGGAAGTGGGACCCCAACTCACCCTTTCCCTTTAGAAGCAGCTCTGGAAAGGGCAGCTGTACCTTTCCCACTTGTGTCCCATCCCAGAGGCATTAGGAATCAGCTTGGACTCAGGGCAGAGCGTGGGCTGTCATGCAGTGTTTTCACCTGTACTGTGGCATCAACTCCATCTCATTACAGGACCTGCGTTATCTACTGATAGAGTGTCATATGGTTTATGATATTACATGTAGATAACAATATAAGAAAGATTAAAGGATGTCTATGAACAGGTCAACCAGAGGAAAGGCAGGGAGGAGAAATTCTCTCTCCAACAGGAAGTGGACAGCCCACTTAGAAATTGACCCTGCAGACGCAGGATACAGCATGCTTGGGGCTGGTGCATGGTGATGACCCAGAGAGATGTTATGGGGAGGGAGGTGGGAGGGGGGTTCATGTTTGGGAACGCATGTACACCCGTGGTGGATTCATGTCAATGTATGGCAAAACCAATACAGTATTGTAAAGTAAAATAAAGTAAAAATTAAAATTAAAAAAAATAAAATAAAAAGTAACAGGAAAAAAAAAAAAAAAGAAATTGACCCTGCAGTAAGTCAGACACAGAGAGACAAATCATATGTGATATCATATGATGTCACTTACATGGAATCTAAAAAAAAAAAAGGGTACAAATGAAGTTATTTACAGAAGTAGAGTCACAGATGTAGAAGACAAACTTATGTTTACCAGAGGATAAGGGAGGGAGGGATAAATTGGGAGACTGGATTGACATATACACACCACTATATACCTAAAATAGATAGCTAATAAGCACCTACGGCATAGCACAGGGAATTCTACTCAATACTCTGTTGCGGCCTGTATGGGAGAAGAATCTTCAAAAAGAGTGGGATGTGCGTATGTATAACTGATTCACTTTGAATCTGATTCACACCTGAAACTAACAAAACATTGTAAATCAATCGTGTTTGGGCATGTGTATCTGTCTGTTAGTCAATCAGTCGTGTCCAGCTCTTTGCAACCCCATGGACTGGGCTGGATGAAGCACAAGCTGGAATCAAGATTGCTGAGAAAAATATCAATAATCTCAGATACACAGATGACACCACCCTTATGGCAGAAAGTGAAGAAGAACTAAAGAGCCTCTTGATGAAAGTGAAAGAGGAGAGTGAAAACATTGGCTTAAAATTCAACATTCAAAAAACGAAGATCATGGCATCTGGTCCGATTACTTCATGGCAAATAAATGGGGAAACAGTGGAAACTGTGAGAGACTTTATTTTCTTGGGCTCCAAAATCACTGCAGATGATGACTGCAGCCATGAAATTAAAAGAAGCTTGCTCCTTGGAGGAAAAGGTATGACCAAACTAGACAGCATATTAAAAAGCAGAGATGTTACTTTGTCAGCAAAGGTCTGTCTAGTCAAAGCTATGGTTTCTCCAGTAGTCATGTACGGATGTGAGAGTTGGACTATAAAGAAAGCTGAGCACCGAAGAATTGATGCTTTTGAACTGTGGTGTTGGAGAAGACTCTTCATTGGAAGGACTGATGCTGAAGCTGAAACTTCAGTACTTTGGCCACCTGATGCAGAGAGCTGACTCATTGGAAAAGACTCTGATTCTGGGAAAGATTGAAGGCAGGAGGAGAAGGGGATGACAGAGGATGAGATGGTTGGATGGTGTCACCAACTCAATAAACATGAGTTTGTGCAAGCTCTGGGAGTTGGTGATGGGCAGGGAATCCTGGTATGCTGCAGTCCATGAGGTCTCAAAGAGTCAGACACAACTGAGTGACTGAACTGAACTGGACTGTAGCCCTCCAGGTTCCTCTGTCCATGGGATTCTCCAGGCAAGAACACTGGAGTGGGTTGCCATTCCCTTCTCCAGAGATCTTCCCAACCCAGGGACTGAACCTGGGTCTCCTGCATTGCAGGCAGATTCTTTACTGTCTGAGCCACCAGGGAAGCTCTAAATCAATCATACTCCTATATTTAAAAAATGTTTTAATGTAGTAATAAAAAAAAGAGAAGAAATTGGCCTGTTGCCCACCAGTGATGCCAGCTGGGTCCTGGGCTGTTTTTATGTAATCCCTTTCACACACAGGTCAGGCCTTGTAGCCTCTTTTATTCCACTGAGTGTCTCAAGCTAAAATCTGCAGGAATCCAGCGATTTCAAAGGAATGGAGAAAAAAATGGGTGAAAGGGCAGAAATGTGAATTTTGAAAGGTGGCACTCACTGGCTAATGATACCTGGGCTTTGGGCTCTGCTGTGTGCACTCTGAGGTTTCTGCAAACATGAGCTAATCAGCCTGTTCTCGGAGGTGGGTGCGCATGTGAATTGTTACCATTCAAGCTTGCAGAACCACTTAGCTCTGTCACACTTCTTGTAGCAACATGCCAAGTAAAAACACCCGGGGTTTAAAAAACCTGGATCTGAACTGATAGAGCTGGAGAATCTGTGAAGGCACTTGCGAGTTTGAATTAGAATTCTCCCTCTTCTCTGCTAGCTCTTGGCCACTGTACATCCTTCTAGACTGTGATGCCTATTCAGTTGTCTCCCTCCTCCCCAAAGGAGGCTTCCCCAACTACGCTTCCTTGAAAATCAAGCTTTCTCCATAATGACCAACTGTCCTGGTTTGCCCAGGACTATCTCAGTTTTAACACTGCAAATCCCATGTCCCAGGAAACTCCTTAGTCCTGGGCAAACTGGGATGGCTGGTCACCCTGAGACTCTCACTACCCTGCAGGATGGGTAACAGGTGATTTTGCTATTAATTGCACTGCATGCTGTCTGAGGCTTCCCTGGTGGCTCAGTGGTAAAGAAGCCACCTGTCAATGCAGGAGATGCGTGTTCGCTCCCTGGGTGGGGAAGATCCCCTGGAGAAGGAAATGGCAATCTACTCCAGTATTCTTGCCTGGAGAACTCCATGGGCAGCGGAGCCTGGTGGGCTACAGTCCCTGGGGTCATAAAAGAGTCAAACACGACTTAGTTACTACACAACAACCACAGCAACAACACTGTCTAGTAATACAACCTACTGATTCACAAGCTGAGTTTGTCCCAGGTGCTCAAAGTGTCTTTTCTTTCTTTCTTTTTTAAATACTTATTTACTTCTTTGGCTGCATTGGGTCTTGATTGTGGCATGCAGACTCTTCGTTACATCATATGGAATCTTCCATCACAGCACATTGACTCTCTCTCTAGCTATGGCATATGGGCCCTGGCACTCACAGGCTCAGTAGTTGTGGCGCATGGGGTTAGTTGCTGGGCAGGGATCCCTGGCCAGGGATCAAACCATTGCACGGCAGATCCTTTACCACTGGACCACCAGGGAAACCCTGTCCTTTCCTAATCTCCCTGGTATACCTAATTTGGGCACCAAGAATGGGCATCTTGATTTCATTTCTTTAAATAACAAGTCTCTACTGTGACATGCTACAAAATAAGACTCCCCAAAGGTTTCACCTCTAATGACAACATGGAGCCTCCCCACTAAGAAGTGTCTTGAGCTATGAGCCTCAGCATTGAAGGTCCAGACCAAGAAGATTCCAGACCTAAGGATTTTGTCCTGATTTGTAGAAGAGCGCTGAAAGGTCAACCCTCTCAGTTGGTTCCAACTATTGTTTAAATGCAGGTTCCTATAGTCCATCCTTGTCACCCTGCTTACTTAACTTCTGTGCAGAGTACATCTTGGGAAATGCCAGGCTGGATAAATCACAAGCTGGAATCAAGATTGCCAGGAGAAATGTTAACAACCTCAGATATGCAGATGACACCAACCTAATGGCAGAAAGCAAAGAGGAACTAAACAGCCTCTTGATGAAAGTGAAAGAGGAGAGTGAAAAAGCTGGCTTTAAAACTTGAAGAACTAAGTTTATGGCATCCGGTCCCACCACTTTATGGCAAATAGATGAGGAAAAAATGGAAACAGTGAAACTTCATTTTCTCGGGCTCCAAAATCACTGAGGATGGTGACTGCAGTCACAAAATTAAAAGATGCTTGCTCCTTGGAAGAAAAGCTATGACAAACCTAGACAGCATATTAAAAAGAAGAGATATCACTTTGTCAACAAAGGTCCATGTCATCAAAGCTATGGTTTTTCCAGCTGTCATGTATGGATGTGAGAGTTGGACCGTAAAGAAGGCTGAGCACTAAAGAATTGATGCTTTTGAACTATGGTGCTGAAGAAGACTCTTGAGAGTCCCTTGGACTGCAAGGAGTCAAATCAGCCAATCCTAAAGGAAATCAATCCTGAATATTCATTGGAAAGACTGATACTGAAGCTAAAGCTCCAATACTTTGGTCACCTGATGTGAGGAGCCGACTCACTAGAAAAGACCCTGATGCTGGGAAAGATTGAGAGCAGGAGGAGAAGTGGACAACAGAGGATGAGATGGTTGGATAGCATCACTGACTCAATGGACATGAGTTTGAGCAAACTCTGGGAGAAGTGAGGGACAGGGAAGCCTGGCATGTTGCAACTCATGGGGTCGCAAAGAGTCAGACTCAACTGGGCAATGGGACAACAACAATAGTTGATTAACAATGTTTTGATAGTTTAAAGTATACACCAAAGTGATTCAGTTTTACATATACATTTATCTAACTAAAAAACCTCTTGATGAAAGTGAAAGAGGAGAGTGAAAAGGTTGGCTTAAAGCTCAACATTCAGAAAACTAATATGGCATCTGGTCCCATCACTTCATGGCAAATAGATGGGGAAACAGTGGAAACAGTGTCAGACTTTATTTTTCTGGGCTCCAAAATCACTGCAGATGGTGATTGCAGCCATGAAATTAAAAGACACTTACTCCTTGGAAGAAAAGTTATGACCAACCTAGATAGCATGTTGAAAAGCAGAGACATTACTTTGCCAACAAAGATCCATCTAGTCAAGCCTATGGTTTTTCCAGTGGTCATGTATGGATGTGAGAGTTGGACTGTGAAGAAGGCTGAGCACCGAAGAATTGATGCTTTTGAACTGTGGTGTTGGAGAAGACTCTTGAGAGTCCCTTGGACTGCAAGGAGATCCAACCAGTCCATTCTAAAGGAGATCAGTCCTGGGTGTTCATTGGAAGGACTGATGCTAAAGCTGAAACTCCAGTACTTTGGCCACCTCATGAGAAGAGCTGACTCATTGGAAAAGACTCTGATGCTGGGAGGGACTGGGGGCAGGAGGAGAAGGGCACGACAGAGGATGAGATGGCTGGATGGCATCACCGACTCGATGGACGAGTTTGAGTGAACTCCGGGAGATGGTGATGGACAGGGAGGCCTGGCGTGCTGTGATTCATGGGGTCGCAGAGTCAGACATGACTGAGTGACTGAACTGAACTGAACTGAACTGAATCTTTTTCAAATTCTTTTCCCATTTAGGTTGTTATAGAATATTGAGCAGAGTTCTCTGTGCTATATAGTAGTTCTTTGTTGGTTATCTATTTTTAGATATTGTAGTATATGCATGTCAATCCCAAACCCCCTGTGTATCCCTCACCCCACACACCCTCTTCCCCCCTGTAACCATAAGTTCATTCTCTAAGTCTATGAGTAAAATAGGACTTTTAGACTCTGACAACTTGAGTAAAAATAGAGATTATATTTGGTCTGGAAGAAGGTTCACAAGATCTTATTACTGTGTTTCTAAGTTTTCACTAAAGTTCTTCCCTTTTGGGCGGAAACCTCTTCCTTGTTTTGTGTTTTGTTGTTGTTGTTGGGTTTTTTGGTTATTGTTTTAATTTTTTGGTTGCACTGCATGGCATGTGGGATCTTAGCACTCTGATCAGGGATTGAATTGGAAGCCGGGAATTTTAACCACTGGATCGCCAGGGAAGTCCCCTCATTTGATGTTTTCGTACTAGTTTACATTCTTTCCCTCCATTATCTGACAGCCTGGCTTGACAGCTGCAGGTTTTGCTACAGAGAAGTGATTAGCTCTCCTCCTGCTCCCAGATCCAGAGCCTCGACACCTGTCCCCCTGTCTCTGCAGGGCCTTCAACACTGACACTGTGCTTCCTCGGTTCTTATACATTTCCAGGGCTCTAAAGGTAGCCTCAGACCTTCTACTGAGACTAGAGGTGTTTGAGGGATACCATCTAATATCAAGTGGCACTAGTGGTAAAGAATCGCCTATCAATGCAAGAGACACAAGACATGCAGGTTCAGTCCCTGAGTCAGGAAGATTCCCTGGAGGAGAAAACGGCAGCCTGCTCCAGTATCCTTGCCTGGAGAATTCCATGGACAGAAGAGCCTAGCAAGCTACAGCCCACAGGGTTTCAAAGAGTCAGCTACGACTGAGTGTGCACACACACACATCTAATACCACATCAAACATACAGGTCACGGCACCTGACCAGGAACCCCAGGACATCTCAGGCAATCTCAAGCCATTTTCCCCATCTTTTGGAAACACCCAGATACCTACTGATCACAGCCAAAGTGAGCTGGCTTTGCCTCCCTGATTTGAGCCAAATTTCTCGAGCAGGTATTTTTGAAGCTCTACTGTAAATCTCAGGGATCTCTTTACTATTTCTCTAAGGATATTTGGAATCTCACACAAGTAGGATTTCTGATTACCTCTGGTATCCCAGTATTTCCAGGTAGACAGACAGGTTAGGCCTACATGTTGACCCTCACATGCCATGAGACAAGCTGTGCAGTCAGTCCTGAGGCAAACTGTTCTGCTTGGCCGTGGACAGTACCAGTTTTAGCACTGACAGTCTTACACCCTAGAAGAGTCCTCAGGCCTGGGAAAACTAGGACAACTGGTCACCCAAGCAGTCAGTCAAAGTGAAAACAAAAAGACGGTCTACAAGTTGAGATCAACTGCAGGTTAAGGTACAATGATTCAGTGCTCTTAGGGTTGGCACAAGTAGGGTTTTATTCCCCCTTTGTGTCTACACACAGTGCATTTTCTTAGATCTGCCAAAATGCTGAAGTAATTAAGTCCCTTCTTTGTCACAGCCAGCTTTCTTCAAGCCAGTTGATTGCTTAGTGAAGCATTCCCTGCTTAGCTGCTTCAATCTTTCTTCGCGTCATTTTAGCTGATCTCTTCCGAACCGCTGCCAATCTGTCTGCATCTTCTTGGTGCCATGGTACTCTGGATTGAACACCAGGTATATGTATATAGACTCTCACCTCCTTTCTCACTAGATGCCTTCGGCAACAAATACACCACAACCAGGTAAGCATCTTATCCAATTCTTGTAATCGCTTTTAGGACACATACACACAGATGGATATTCTGTCAAGAGAATTAAGCACCTCTGAAGGTCAAAAACCACGTCTCTCTTGGTGAGGAAAGGCAGAGCAATAATCTTGGAACACTGATGAGCATAACAATAGGAAAAGAAAGGGATGGAGTTCTGAGAATCTTGTTAAAGGTCCAGTTCTGCTGGGAAACCAGCTGGGAAACCCTAGAGAAGTCGCTTCACCAGCCTGGCTCTCCATTTCCTCATGAATGAAAATGAAGTGTTTAGAGAGGTCACCACAGAAGTCCTGAAGTGCTGTTTGGGAAAAGACAGATACTGCTTCAAGATAACATTTCACCCACTGGATCTCAGTGAGGGCAGAGCTGAATCAGTTTTGCTAAATATACCAGCTTCTCCAACCCACTGCCTGCCTGCCCTCCAAGGCATGTCAACATTTGGAGAAAGGGGAAAGAGGCATTTCCGCTTTGTGAAAGCTTATCTACAGGTGATGCCGGGGACTGTGGTAGGCTAAATAATGTCCCCCTCTTAATCCTTGGAACCCATGAATATGTTAGGTTAGGTGGCAAGAAGGAATTGAGGCGGTAAAGCGTCTGTCTGCAATGCAGGAGGCCGGGTTCAATCCCTGGTTTGGGAAGATCCGCTGGAGAAGGAAATAGCAGCCCACTCCAGTATTCTTGCCTGGAAAATCCCATGGGTGGCGGAGCCTGGTAGGCTAGCGTCCATGGGGTCGCGAAGAGTCGGACACGACTGAGCGACTTCACTCACTCACTCACTTGATTCTCATGGATAGAATTAAGATTAAGAATTAAGAAGGATAGAACTGGTCGCTAATCCACTGAGTTTTTTTATAAAATATAATTTTTTGGAATATAATTGGTTTTTTTTATAATATAACTGCTTTTCAAGCAATTTCTGCTGTACAGTGAAGTGACTCAGCTGCGCGCATGCCCGTGTCCCCGCCCTGTTGAATCCCGTCCGCTGGCCCCGCCCTCTGTCGTCACAGCAGGCTCCCACGGGCTCTGCCTCGCGCCTGGCAGTGTATAGATGTCAGGGCCGCCCTCAGCTTGTCCCAGCTCTCCTCCCCTGCTGTGTCCACGTGCCGGTTCTGTGTCTTCAGCTGACCTTAAGGTAAATTATCCTGGATAATCCAAGTGGACCTGATGAAATCACAAGGATCCTTAAAAGTGGAAGAGGTGGAAGAACAGGTCAGAGTATTTGATGTGAGAAGGCCGCCGCCTGCCATTGCTGGCTTTGGAGATGGAAGAAGGGTCGCAGACCAAGAAATGGGGGCGGCCTCTGGAGACGGGAAAAGCCAAGGGGTGGAGTCCTCCTCCTAGAGTCTCCAGAAGGAACCCCTTGATTTTAGGTCATTTGTGAACTCACTTTGGAGCGCTGACCTTCACAAACAGAAGATAATACGTTTGTGTTTCAAGCCACTGCATGCAACTCATCTCTGTTACACCTGCAAGGCACAACAATTACAGGGACCTCTAGGGCCAAGGTGCAGACACATACACTCACTCTCACATAGAAACACACTCTCACACACATTCACACACACTCATGTGGTCACACTCACGTATTCCCACCAACCCACACTCTCTCTCATACACAGACCCATGTACACTCTCTTGCACACTCACACACGCTAACACACACATTCCACACACTCCCATGTACTATTCAATCACTCACACACTCATGCACATACACCCTAACTCCTCACAAACACACACTCATTTACACACATACTCACACACTTGTCCTGAAGAATGAATTCATTCAACTGCCCTGGACTCTCTGGAATAACACCTGTGGACTCTTCAGTGTCCCCAGGAGAACATTTTAATCTCTTAACCATCGTGCTCATTTGCTTGTGCTCCGTCAGTTCACCATGTCTGACTCTTTTCGACCCCATGGACCAAAGCCCACTGGGCTCCTCTGTCCACGGGATTTCCAAGGCAAGAATACTGGAGTGGGTTGCCATTTCCTTCTCCAAGGAATCTTGCTGACCCAGGGATCAAACCCGAAACTCCTGCATTGACAGGCAGATTCTTTACCACTGAACACCATGGGAGCCATCTTTTAACCACGCAATGTGTTAATCACTCAGTCATGTCCCATTATTTGCAATCCCATGGACTGTAGCCAACAGGCTCTTCTGTTCGTGGAATTCTCCAGGCAAGAATGCTGGAGTGGGTTGCCATTCCCTTCTCCAGGGGATCTTCCCGACCCAGGGATCGAACCCATGTCTCCTGCATTGCAGGCAGATTCTTTACTGCCTGAGCCACCAGGGAAGCCCTTTTAACCATACAAGAAGTAATTTGCAGTGAAACAAGCTATGGGACTTGAGGGGTTCTGCCAACCCTTACTTCCGCCAGCCTCACTCTTGGTGACTATGCACCGCTCCACCCACACTCTCCCAGGGGAGAAACTCTCTTTCCTCTGACTTCCACTCCAGCCCCCCTCCCTACTTCACCACCTCCCAGCCCTGCCTTGCCAATCTCCCTCTCTGGGCCTGAAAGCAGTTCCCTACTTTCTGTGCCACTCAACACAGCAAACTGTTAGATTACGAGGATAACCAGCCATAAAACTGGTGTATAGCACTCCCCCTGCTCCTTTCCTCCCTGACTCCTGCCTCCTCCAAGATGCACTTGACATGCTCTTCCTTAAACACCAGGATCTGATTCTTTTTTTAATTTGCTTAAAACTCCCCAGGCATTTAGTGCACAACTTAGTACTGCAGCTGGGGGCACTTGTTGGGGTCGGTGGAGGGCTGATCTGATGGGGAAAGTACTGGGCATGGAGTCAGGGGGCTACAGCTAGTCCTGGCTCACACCATTATACTGTGGTCTCTTAATTACAAAATATGTCCCTCTCCACCAAATAAATTAGACTGCTGGTCTCTAAACCCCACATGAAATGTGTCATTATGGGTGTGTTTACATTCAGTGGGAATGTTCTGAGTCCCCTAGAAATTAAAAGTTCCTTCGGGGCATGATTTGAGCTTCTATTTATTTTTAATTCAGCCCCATAGCTAGTAAAATGTGCCACACCCTGTGAGAGTCCAGTAAATGTGGGTTGATTGACTGCTGGCCTCAAAGGAAGAAAGTATGACTCAATTCAAATACTGCAAATCCTGGGCCTTTTAGGAAAGGAAACTGCTCTGTGGGCGTACATTTGGATCCTCTTCACATCACCAGTGACATTTCGGGAATCTATGTCTAAATGTGTAAAACAACTTTTAGCATGCTATAAAATAATTATTAGCATCATTGTAGCTTCGGGCTGTAATTATGTTTTTATAGCAGAAAGTATTTCATGTGTGAAAATTAGAGCCTATTTTATTTAGAAGGCAAGGGTTATGGGCTAAATTGTGACCCCCCTCTTCATGGATCACAGCATTGTCATGGCGAAGGGGCTGCGTAACTCAATGAAGCTGAGCCATGCTATGCAGCGCCACACAAGATGGACGTGTCATAGTGGAGAGTTCTGACAAAACGTGGTCCACTGGAGGAGGGAATGGAAAACCACTCCAATATTCTTACCACAAAAACCCCACGGACAGTATGACTTGGAAGGACTGATGCTGAAGCTCCAATACTTTGGCCACCTGATGTGAAGAACTGACTCAGTGGAAAAGATCCTGATCCTGGGAAAGATTAAAGGCAAAGAGAGACAGGGGCCACAGAGGATGAGATGCTTAGTATCACTGACTCAGTGGATGTAAAACTGAAAAAACTCTGGGAGCTAGCAGAGGACAGAGGGGCGTAGCGTGCTGCAGTCCATGGGGTCACAGAGAGTCAGACATGACTTAGTGACTGAACAAATTCATGTGCTGAAGGCCTGATCCCCAGGACCTCAAAGTGTGACTGTACTTAGAGATAAGGTCTTTAAAGAGGTAATTAAGTTGAAATCAGATGATTAGAGGGGCCCTAACTCAGTATGACTGGTGTCTTCACAGGAAGATGAGACTAGGACACAGACACATACGGAGGCAGGACCATGTGAAGACACGGGGGAAGACAGGCCTCTATAAGCTGAGGAGAAAAGACTCAGAAAAAACCAACCTTGCTGACACCTTGATCTCAGACTTCCAGCCTCCAGAACCGTGAGAAAATTAATCTCTATTAAGCTACAAGTCTGTGGTACATTTTTATGGCAACCCTAGCTATCGAACATAGCAAGTATACAGATGAATTTTGTGTATTTTAGATGCTTGTAGAAAGTATATTCACTTTGAAATTACATACTTAATACCTGATTGTTGTAAAAAAAATTTGGAAACAGAAAAGAGAATGAGAATTTGATGAAACTTCAGTTTCACCCTCCCTCCCTGCTGGTGCATATCCTCCCAAAGCTTCTTAAAAAAGAAAAATATACACATATATATATATATATAAAAGTTTTTGAAGTGGATAATACACAGTCTATAATCAACTTTTTGACGAAATATATGTCACTTTTGCTCTTCCATTTTAATAAATATAAATTTAACATTGATACTTATGTAGTTCTCTGATATACAAAGGTATCATAACTCAAGCAGTCCTCTGTTGTTTAACAGCTAGACCTTTTTTCCTGGTTTTTACTAGTCTAAAAAAGCTAGACTTTTTTAGAGTAAAAACCAGTTAGACTTTTTTAGAGTAAAAACCAGCTGGACTTTTTTAGAGTAGAGACCAGCTAGACTTTTTTCCTGAACCCTAGCTGTTAAACAGCAGAGGACTGCTTGAGTTATGATACCTTTGTATATCAAAGAACTACATAAGCATTAAAGTTAAATTTATATTTCTTAAAATGGAAGGGCAAAAGTGACATACATTTCGTGAAAAAGTTGATTATAGACTGCCAAAGAATGCTCAAACTACTGCACAATTGCACTCATCTCACACGCTAGTAAAGTAATGCTCAAAATTCTCCAAGCCAGGCTTCAGCAACACATGAACCGTGAACTTCCAGATGTTCAAGCTGGTTTTAGAAAAGGCAGAGGAACCAGAGATCAAATTGCCAACATCTGCTGGATCATGGAAAAAGCAAGAAAGTTCCAGAAAAACATCTATTTCTGCTTTATTGACTATGCCAAAGCCTTTGACTGTGTGAATCACACTAAACTGGAAAATTCTGAAAGAGATGGGAATACCAGACCATCTGACCTGCCTCTTGAGAAACCTATATGCCGGTCAGGAAGCAACAGTTAGAACTGGACATGGAACAACAGACTAGTTCCAAATAGGAAAAAGAGTATGTCAAGGCTGTATATTGCCCCCCTGCTTATTTAACTTATATGCAGAGTACATCATGAGAAACACTGGACTGGAAGAAACACAAGCTGGAATCAAGATTGCCGGGAGAAATGTCAATAACCTCAGATATGCAGATGACACCACTTTTATGGCAGAAAGTGAAGAGGAACTAAAGAGCTTCTTGATGAAAGTGAAAGAGGAGAGTGAAGAAGTTGGCTTAAAGCTCAACATTCAGAAAACTAAGATCATGGCATCTGGTCCCATCGCTTCATGGCAGATAGATGGGGAAACAGTGGAAACAGTGTCAGACTTTATTTTTTGGGGCTCCAAAATCACTGCAGATGGTGATTGCAGTCATGAATTTAAAAGATGCTTACTCCTTGGAAGGAAAGTTATGACCAACCTAGATAGCATATTCAAAAGCAGAGACGTTACTTTGCCATCAAAGGTCCATCTAGTCAAGGCTATGGTTTTTCCAGTGGTCATGTATGGATGTGAGAGTTGGACTGTGAAGAAAGCTGAGCACCGAAGAATTGATGCATTTGAACTGTGGTGTTGGAGAAGACTCATGAGAGTCCCTTGGATCGCAAGGAGATCCAACCAGTCCATTCTGAAGGAGATCAGTCCTGGGTGTTCATTGGAAGGACTGATGCTAAAGCTGAAATTCCAGTACTTTGGCCACCTCATGCGAAGAGTTGACTCACTGCAAAAAACTCTGATGCTGGGAGGGATTGGGGGCAGGAGGAGAAGGGGATGACAGAGGGTGAGATGGCTGGATGGAATCACCAACTCACTGGACATGAGTTTGAGTAAACTCTGGGAGTTGGTGATGGACAGGGAGGCCTGGTGTGTTGCAATTCATGGGGTCGCAAAGAGTCGGACATGACTGAGCGACTGAACTGAACTCTCATCTGATAAATAATGCATACCTGTTCAGCCATCTTTGCATGTTCCTATTGGTTCCCATAGGATAAATAGCTAGGGGATAGTTGTATCAGAAAGGAATGCAGTTTTCAGACTTGTTTTTTTTTTTTTACTTTTTGCCTGTTTTAGAATTTTTAAGTATTTATTTATTTGGCTGTGACAGGTCTTAGTTGTGACTTGGGGGATCTAGTTCCCTGACCAGGGATCAAACCTGGGCCCCCTGCATTAGGTGTTTGGAGGCTTCCCAATGGACCAACAGCAAACTCCCAGTTTCTAGACTTTTGATACTTTTTTTAAGGAATTAATTTTGTTCTCCACCTTATCCCCCATACCTCAAACAAGGCTCAGCCCAAAATACAGGCAAATCAATATCTGTTGAATTAATTAATTTTGCCAAACAAGGTAGATTCACTCTTGACATGCCATTTCTAAATCTCTTTTAAGATTCCAGGCCAATTCATGTCTATGTCTGGCAAAACCCACAATATTGTAAAGTAAGTATCCTCCAATTAAAATAAATTAATTTTGTAAAAATAAATAAATCTATTTTAAGATTCTATAAAATTAAAAGTTGTTTAAAGACCCAGAATCCATGCTTGGTCAGAGACTGGTAAAAATGAGGGTCCATTGGTGCCTTCAAACTCATCGGGGAATCTTACCAGAGAAACATCTCTCCTTGGTGATGCTGGTCTCAAAAATCTATTCTTTTGGCAAGGTATGGACTTGGAAAGAGTGGAAATGGATGGGCTCAAAAGTTGTCACGATTAGAAAAACAAACCAATAAGCTACAAACACATATACACATGCACACGCACCCCACCCAAGCTCCACTTACTACAAGGCCAGCACGTAATGCCTCAGCTTAGCCCGTTCAGGCTGCTGTAACGAAACACCATAGACTGAGTGGCCTATACGTGATGGAAATGTGTTTCCCACAGTTCTGGAGGGTGAAAAGTCCAAGACCAAAGTGCCAGCCGATGCAGTGTCTGGTGAACCTGCTTTCTAGACCGCTATCTTTCCACTGTACCTTCACATGACTTGAAAAGTTGAGAGAGCTCCGTGGGGTCCCTTTTATAGGAACACTCATACCATCATGGGGGCTCTATCCTCCTGACCTAAACACCTCCCAAAGGATCTGCCTTCTAATGCCATCATATAAGGATTAGGTTTTAACATATGAATTCTTGGGTGGCACATTTAACTCATTGCAAGCCCCTCTTCAACAGAGATAAGAAAAGCAACCCTTTGTCTATATCAGTAAGTTATCTTCATATTAAATATTCCACTCATCTATTTCACTGTCCTGAAATCCTCAGATAGCCTGGTCAACCCACATCTTAATAAATGCTCATGCTTGCCTACAAGAGATGACATCAGTAAATCTGATGTCAAAATGCTTGCCTTCCATCCATTAAAACTACAGGAACAGGACAGTTAATATTGCAGACTAAAATGGGTGTGTTGGGACTTCTCTGGCCATCCAGAGACAACTCAGCACTTCCACTGCAGGACGCACAGGTTCAATCCCTAGTCAGAGAACTAAGACCCGGCAGGCTTTGCTTTGCAGCCAAATAAATAAATAAATAAAATGGGTGTGTTGCACTGGCAACTTAAATCCCATGAGAATGTTGTCATCAGTGATGGGAGTCTCAGAAATGGTGGCAATTGTTGGTAATGCTCTCACAGGAGAATGTGATGTCCTTTCAATTTACATGGTTACTCAAATAGGATCCATTGCATATTCAGTTCAGTTCAGTCGCTCAGTTGTGTCCGACTCAGTGACCCCATGGACCACAGCACGCCAGGTCTCCCTGTCCATCAACCACTCCCGGAGTCTACCCAAACCCATGTCCACTGAGTCGGTGATGCCATCCAACCATCTCATTCTCTGTCGTCTCCTTCTCCTCCTGACCTCAATCTTTCCCAGCATCAGGGTCTTTTCAAATAAGTCAGCTCTTCACATCAGGTGGCCAAAGTATTGGAGTTTCAGCTTCAGCATCAGTCCTTCCAATGAACACCCAGGACTGAACTCCTTCAGGATGGACTGGTTGGGTCTCCTTCCAGTCCAAGGGACTCTCAACAGTCTTCTCCGACACCACAGTTCAAAAGCACCAATTCTTCGGCATTCAACTTTCTTTATAGTCCAACCCTCACATCCATACATAGCAACTGGAAAAACCATAGCCTTGACTAGATGGACCTTTGATGGCAAAGTAATGTCTCTGCTTTTGAATATGCTATCTAGGCTGGTCATAACTTTCTTTCCAAGGAGTAAGCATCTTTTAATTTCATGGCTGCAATCACCATCTGCAGTGATTTTGGAGCCCAGAAAAGTAAAGTTAGCCACTGTTTACACTGTTTCCCCATCTATTTCCCATGAAGTGATGGGACCGGATGCCATGATCTTCGTTTTCTGAATGTTGAGCTTTAAGCCAGCTTTTTCACTCTCCTCTTTCACTTTCATCAAGAGGCTTTTTAGTTCCTCTTCACTTTCTGCCATAAAGGTGGTGTCATCTGCATATCTGAGATTACTGATGTTTCTCCCGGCAATCTTGATTCCAGCTTGTGTTTCTTCCAGTCCAGCGTTTCTCATGATGTACTCTGCATATAAGTTAAATAAGCAGGGTGACAATATACAGCCTTGACGTACTCCTTTTCCTATTTGGAACCAATCTGTTGTTCCATGTCCAGTTCTAACTTGCTTCCTGACCTGCATACAAATTTCTCAAGAGGCAGGTCAGATGGTATGGTATTCCCATCTCTTTCAGAATTTTCCACAGTTTATTGTGATCCACACAGTCAAAGGCTTTGGTATAGTAAATAAAGCAGAAATAGATGTTTTTCTGGAACTCTCTTGCTTTTTTGATGATCCAGTGGATGTTGGCAATTTGATCTCTGGTTCCTCTGCCTTTTCTAAAATCAGCTTGAACATCTGGAAGTTCATGGTTCATGTATTGCTGAAGTCTGGCTTGGAGAATTTTGAGCATTACTTTACTAGCGTGTGCTGCTGCTGCTGCTGCTGCTGCTGCTGCTGCTAAGTCGCTTCAGCAGTGTTGGACTCTGTGCGACCCCATAGATGGCAGCCCACCAGGCTCCCCTGTCCCTGGGATTCTCCAGGCAAAAACACTGGAGTGGGTTGCCATTTCCTTCTCCAATGCATGAAAGTGAAAAGTGAAAGTGAAGTCGCTCAGTCATGTCCGACTCTCTGCAACCCCATGGACTGCAGCCTACCAGGTTCCTCCATCCATGGGATTTTCCAGGCAAGAGTACTGGAGTGGAGTGCCATTGCCTTCTTCACTAGTGTGTGAGATGAGTGCAATTGTGTGGTAATTTGAGCATTCTTTGGCATTGCCTTTCTTTGGGACCGGAATGAAAACTGACCTTTTCCAGTCCTGTGGCCACTGCTGAGTTTTCCAAATTTGCTGGCATATTGAGTGCAGCACTTTCACAGCATCATCTTTCAGAATTTGAAATAGCTCACCTGGAATTCTATCACCTCCACTAGCTTTGTTCGTAGTGATACTTCCTAAGGCCCACTTGACTTCACATTCCAGGATGTCTGGCCCTAGGTGACTGATCACACCATCATGATTATCCGGGTCGTGAAGATCTTTTTTGTATATTAAAAGTGTGTAAAAAAATAATTTGCATTGCACATAATGTGGAATTTGGGTCTATGACTTGATCATTATCCACAAATTTTCCACCTATGTGAATGATCAACAAAATAATCAAAAATAATGCAGGCTGGGGGCCAATTCTTCATTTTGAAGGAAACCTCACTCTTTGCAGGGTGGCTAGCAATCCAGGCATCTACCTACTAAGTGCCAGGTATGTCCCTAGTCATTGTGACTAAAAAGTCCCACAAAGATATGAAGAAATTGGAACCATGGTGCATTGCTGGTGAGAAAGCACCATGGCAGTTGCTTGGAAAACAAAACAAAACCTAGAATTACCATATGCACCAGCAATTGTACTTCTGAATATATATCCAAAATAATTGAAAGTAGAATCTCAAACAGATACTTATACGGCCACATTCATAGCAGCATCATTCACAACAGTCAAAAAGTGGAAATAATCCAAGTGTCTACCTACCGAGGAACAGATAAACAACACGTGGTATATACCTGCAGTGAACATGCATTTACCCTGCTTTTAAAAAGGAATGAAGTTCTGATCCGCGCTACAGCATGGGTGAACCTTGAAAAAATCATGCTAAGGGAAACAAGCCATTCACAAAATGACAAGCACGGTGTGACTCCACTTCCATGCGGCATCTAAAGTAGGCAAAGGCGTAGAAACAGAGAAGAGAATGGCGATTATAAAGGGACCGTGGGAGCGGACTGAGGGGCTAAAGTTTAATGGATACAGACTTTCAGTTTGAGAAGATAAAGTTCTGGTGATGATCGTGGTGACTGTTGTACAACACTGTGTGCTTAGTGCTGCTGAGCTGTACACTTACAAGTACAGTTGCTTGGAAAACAAAACAAAACTTAGAGTTACCATATGCACCAGCAATTGTACTTCTGAATATATATCCAGAATAATTGAATAGCTCAACTGGAATTCCATCACCTCCACTAGCTTTGTTCATAAATTTTGTATAACGTGTGTTTTACCACACACACAAAAACGAAAGACAAAAGACAGTGATGACAGAAAAAAAATAACAGCGGAAAAATAAAAAGGTCTTGCAGATTTCCAAAACACTCCAAGAGTGGACCTGCCCTGTTAAGCATCACTGCACAAATATGCTTCTTAAAATAGAGGCCCAAACGCTATACTTTGAACAGGGAGTGATAAAAGTGTGAAGAACATTTCAGGGATACCAGTTGGTTTGCTCTCAAGTGCCATTGATTGCTGGAAGTTGACTGAAGTGCTGTGTTGAGAAGGCATCCAGCCTGCCTTTGAACTCAGCAAGGAAGAGCACCTCAGTCTATCAGCTGTGCTTTCCGAGGGCAAGAGACTGGGACAAGGGTGGCCCCACGTCACATGTGTGCAGGCTGAGAAATGTAAACCCTCTTGCTCTGGACTTCTTCTGCCTGCAACTAAAGCCTAAATCAAAATAGCTTTTTGGCAGGAAAAAGGTGCAATTGACATATCAAACTCCGTTTCCCCATATTTTGCAAAACGTTTTAGAATCTAGAGCAAAGAGGGAAACACTGGGTTCAAATACAGTAAGTCTCCTACATAGAAACCTTGCAGCTGCAAGCTTTCAAAGGTGAGATCGGGCCCCTGTGTACTGTGCCAGTTGTTGTAGTGTTGTTAGCTTAGCCCCTAAGTCGTGTCAGACTCTCTTCATGGACTGTAGCGCACCGGGCCCCTCTGTCCATGGGATTCTCCAGGCAAGAATCCTGGAGTGGATTGCCATTTCCTTCTTCAGGGGATCTTCCCAACCCAGGGCTCGAATCTGAGTCCCCTGCATTGGCAGGCAGATTCTTTACCACTGAGCCATCAGGGAAGCCCAGTACTACTGTACATTTCAAAGTACTGTCCTGTAAGATTAAAAATGTTTTCTTGGACTTCTCTAGTGGTCCAGTGGCTAAGGCTTTGCACTCCCAATGCAGGTCCCTGGTTTCAAACCCTGATCAGGGAACTAGCTCCCACAGGCAGCAACTGAGTTCACATGCTACAACTAAAGGCCCAGTGTAGACAAATGAATAAATACATAGATTTTTTAAGGTTTCTTTATATTTTTCTTGTTTTTCATGTATTATTTGGGTGAAAAGTATTATAAACCTATCATAGTACAGTACTATATGCACGATTGTGTTAGTTGAGTTAGGACCTACTGGGCTAACTTTGTTGGACTTGCGAAAAAATTGGCTTTACAAAAGCACTCTCAAAATGGGACTCATTTGTATGTAGGGGACTTACTGTATTCCAAACCATATGTATTTAACTCAATGAGAGAAACTCACTGTGACAAAGAAAGAAGAAAAAAAAATAGAACTGCTTTAGCAGTCTATAAAGCATGGTTTGGGGAGCTGTCTAGAGGCATTTATACTCAGGCAACTCCAAAATTTAAAAAATCTAGTAAAATTCTTCCCTGTATTAACTTTGATCACAGTTTTCTTCCATAGTCTGCCCTCTGGTGATGTTACTAGGCAGCAAACTCATCTGAGATTGAATTGACTGAGGGAAAAGGGGAGGGTAAGGAGAAACTAATCAAATTCTGCTTGAGGATCTTCTCAGGACAGAGGGAAAATTCCACGGCTGCTCCTGCTGCCAATGCCAGTGACGATGCTGGTGGTGACAGTGATGGGTGATGGCATTAATACGTAATCTTTATAC
Organism: Capricornis sumatraensis; assembly: GCF_032405125.1. Classification (NCBI taxonomy): domain Eukaryota; kingdom Metazoa; phylum Chordata; class Mammalia; order Artiodactyla; family Bovidae; genus Capricornis; species Capricornis sumatraensis. The sequence continues at coordinate 110,234,516 of NC_091069.1, forward strand.
GAGCTGAGAATTTAGTTGCTCAGTCCTATCCAACTCTTGTAGCCCCATAGACTGCAGGCTGCCAGGATCCTCTTATCCATGGGATTTCCCAGGCAAAAATACTGGAGTGGGTTGCCATTTCCTATTCCAGGGGTTTTCCTGACCCATGGATCAAACCCAGTCTCCTGAATTATAGGCAGATTCTTTACTGACTGAGACACCAGGACTTGCCCCTAAAGTGTGTCCAATTCTTTGGACTATAGCCCACCAGGCTCCTCTGTCTATGTAATTTCCCAGGCAAGAAAACTGGAATGGGTAGACCTTCCCTTCTCCAGGGTATCTTCCCGACCCAGGGATCGAACCCAGGTCTCCTGCATTGCAGGCAGGTTCTTTACCCTCTGAGCCACCTTCTGGAGGCTCTAATCTATATATAGTATTTCTCTATGCCTGGTTCTATTGCAAATGCATTACATAACGTTCATTAGTTTCATCATTACAACAGTCTTATGGGGCAGATACTTTGCGTTACCTACTAACACGTGAGGAAACTGAAACACAGAGAGGTTATGTCACTTGGTGAAGCAACACAGCTAACAAGCAGAGAGAGGCTCAGAGGCTCCTAATGTGCAAGCGTGCTTAGTCACTCAGTCATGTCCTACTCTTTGTGACCCCATGGGCTGCAGCCCGCCAGGCTCCTCCATCCAGGGGATTCTCCAGGCAAGGATACAGGAGTGGGTCGCCACTTCCTTCTCCAGGGGATCTTCCCAACCCAGGGATCAAACCCATATCTCCTGCATCAGTAGGAGGATTTTTACCACTACAAAGACTACATATTGGTTAAAGTTGTCACCAGAAATTATTACCATGAACGTTTCAACTGCCTAGTAATTGCAGCAGGCTCCCAAATAACAAATACACATATTTAGGAACAGGCTTAGAAATGTTTGTGTGAGTTTATGTATTCACCTACTATGTTCTTAATAAAAAGGAGAGGAGGTGGAGTTGGGAGGGTGGAGAATACTATACAGTTGTCCTTGGGGGAGTTGGTTTGTCATGATTTCTTCAGAATTTGGCAGAGTGTAGATGTTCAGTGGAGGCGTCCCAGGTGGCGCAGTAGTTAAAAATCCTCCTGCCAGTGCAAGAGACTCGGGTTCAATTTCTGGGTCAGGAAGATCCTGTGGAGTAAGAAGTGGCAACCCACTCCAGTATTCTTGCCTGGGAAATGCCATAGACAGAGGAGTCTGGCACGCTACAGTCCATGGGGTCACAAAAGAGTCAGACACATCTTAGTGGCTAAACATCAAAGAGTACATGAAATATACCAGAGATATTTCTAAAGTAGGAATTCTGAAGGCTACAGGTGTTGCAAAGAGTCGGACATGACAGAGTGGCTGAGCATTTGTACACGTGTGCAATGAATGCTTTCTAACAATTAATTAAAGGAATGAACACATGAAGCGCTTCCCAGGTGGCTCAGTGGTAAAGGATTTGCCTGCCAATGCAAGAGACTTGGATTCGATCCCTGGGTCAGGAAGATCTCCTGGAGAAGTAAATGGCAATCCACTCCAGTAGGCTTGACTGGAAAATCCCATGGACAGAGGAGCCTGGTGGGCTATAGTCCATGGGGTCACAAAAGAATCAGACACAACTTAGTGGCTAAACAACAACAATGAACACATGAAATATACCAGGGATATTTCTAAAGTAAGAAGTCTGGTTGTACGTTGGTGATGTCACCATCAGCCTCTTTCAGTTTCCCTGGATAAAACATTTACAGTCATATTTTGCATGGATTCCTCGCCCTGTTCTGAAATCATTGCATCTCTGGGCGGATCAGCAATACTAAGGGTTTGTGGATGACATTTCCATTGCACAATCACATGTGACTATTGCTCTGATATGGTTAATGGAATTATATCAATGGGTGGGATTTGAAAGTAGATGCTTTATTAGGGGCACAGTGTGGTTTGTAGGTAATACCAGCTGGTGGTAAGTCATTCATAGAGAGTTCAGGTAGGGTGAAAAAGAGTGCCTGGCTCACGGCTTTAGACTGGGAGATCCAAAGGGCTTCCCTGAGCAGACGCCATTTAAGCTGAGAATCGGGTGCATCAGGAGATGATGAAGATGGGGAGCCTACTTGTGCAGCATCTACAGGAAGAAGGTGTGGCCTGGAGTATGAGAAGAAATATGTAAGAAGATGAGTCTGCAAAGGTAGGAGAGGCATCAGGTGGGAACTTCTAAGCCAGGGAAAGGATATTGGCTTTTGTTTTAAGTGCTGTGGGAAAGTTTAGGCGGGTGACGGTGGATTAAGGGAGTGGAATGATGTGACGTTGCTTCCCTGGTGGTTCAGACCGTGAAGAGTCTGCCTGCAATGTGGGAGACTTGGGTTCAAGCCCTGGGTCAGGAAGACCCCCTGGAGAAGGGACTGGCAATCCACTCCAGCGTTCTTGCTCGGAGAATCCAATGGACAGAGGGGCCTGGCAGGCTACAGCCCATGGGGTCACAAAGAGTCGGACACGACTGAGTGACATCACGTTCACTTTTACGGTGCGACTGTTTTTAAAGAACACTGGCTGTGTTTGAGGAATTGGTTGAAAAGGATGAGCCAGGGAGCAGAGGAACCACAGGGAAGGTTTCTGGCAGAAGTCCAGGCCAGCAATCATGGCGGCTTCACTAGGTCGGAAGCAGAGACGGTGAAAGAAGGAGGGCGTGGTGGGGATGTTCCCCAGGAAAGCGGGCAGGACCTTTTCTGGGATTAGAGGAAGAGGAGACAGAAGAGACTCAAGGATTTGATTTCTGGCCTGATCAGCTCAGGCCAAATGCTAATGGTGTCGTGCATGGAAATGGGAAGACCGGGGATGGAGTAATTGGTTATTTTTCTTTTGGACGTGGAGAAGGATCAAGAGTTTATTTCAGCCCCGTTAATCTGAAAATGCCTGTTTGACTTTGGGGAGGAATTCCGAGCAGGACTCTGGAGATTCGGGCCCGGAATTCTGGCGAGGGGTCGGGCCCAGAGAGGCAGTGGAGCACCCCACGCGTGTCGGCAACAAACACCCATCTGCACGGCGTCGTCCAGCTCTCAGCGCCCCTGGTGCATTAGCCATTGACCCCACAGCCGCCGCATGGCGAGGTTATTACCTCTGCAACCTTACTGATTAATAACAATACCTGGCCTGTATATCTCCCTTGAGAGTTTCCTAAACACTTCCCCATAGACTGTCCCTGTCACACTTTGCTCCTATTCATCACACTGGGAAATCGAAGGCCTGGGCAATGGTGGCTGTAAAGACAGGAATTATACCTGTCGGAACTTATACCTGCAGAGGCACACAGGGGACGTCATAGGGTATGAACACCTGTGTGTTGTTTCGTTCAGTGGCTAAATCCTGTCCGACTCGGTGTGACCGCATCAACTGCATGCAGCTCGCCAGGCTTCCCTGTCCTTCACTATCTCCTGGAGTTTGCTCAGACTCATGTCCCTTGAGTCGATAATGCCATCCAACCATCTCATCCTCTGTCACTCCTGTCTCCTTTGGCCCTCAGTCTTTCCCAGCATCAGGGTCTTTTCCAATGAATGGGCTCTTTGCATCAGGTGGTCGAAGTATTGGAGCTTCAGCTTCAGCATCAATTCTTTCAATGAATATTTAGTATTGACTGGTTTGATCTCCTTGCTGTCCAAGAGACACCTATGCGTATCCTCTTTAAAAAAGCAGTTAGTTTTTTATGATGGACATGAGAGCCCTCTGCTGTTCAGACTGGGCATATCCACTAAAATATGATTTTTTTTCAGCTGAACGGACTGGAAGTCCATTATCGAATCAGAGTTCTCTCTTATTTTTGTAATATGCTCTTGGGACAAAAACCCCACTGATGACCACTAACAAAGTTTAAAACAATTTAATTTGTCATAGCTAATAATAGCCCTGTGGTATGAAACCCCATATTTTATTTTTCAAGAAAGCAATGTCGAGTGAGAGAAACAAAGAGCTTTATGTTTGAGACAAATTTTTTTCCACTGCCAGTTACCCAAACCCAGGTACGGTTCTAAAATAAAAGCAGCAATTTCATGGCTAAAAGAGGAATGAAAAGCACCAAAACCTTTAGAATATCTGCTATATAGGACTGTCACGTGAAATCAGTAATTGCATATTTCAAAAAAAAATGAGAAACCTGGTCATATTTACCTGTATATTTTATCAATACATGGATAGAGTGGCATCTAAAGACTGTAGATGTGTTGGGTTGGCCAAAACGTTCATTCAGGTTTTGCCGTAAGATGGTACAGAAAACCTGAATGAACACTTTGGCCAGCCCAATATAAAGGGAAGGGTATGAATTCTCCTCGGTGAGGTTGGAGGTCACAGAAACACGTGGTGAACAGTATGCTGGACAGAAAAAATACCCTGAAATCAAGAGAATCTTAGACACTTGGGCTGGGACATAAAACTGCACAAGAACCGCAGCTGGGCTGACTGAGGGTCTTCAGCATCACCTGGGTTTGACCTTCCCTGAGTTGATGGTTGCTGTTATTCAATCGCTCAGTCATGTCCTACTCTTTGCAACCCCATGGACTGCAACATGCCAGGCTTCCCTGTCCTTCACTATTTCCAGGAGTTGACGGTAGGGACCCCAGAACGCTCATTAACTGGACAGTGACATTCATGATCAGGTTTGAGCTTTAACGGAGGTTTTGAAAGATGCATGTAAGGCATTCAGAGGCAGGAAAAGGCAGGATTAAAAACAGCCCTTTAGGCAGCTCCTGAAGCTATCAGGAGCTTCCGTGGTGGTCCAGTGGTTAACACTCTGAGCTTTCACTGCTGGGGGCACGAGTTCCATCCTTGGTCCAGGAACTGAGATCCCTGTGTGCTGTGCTGTGGGCCAAGAGGGAAAAAATTCCATCAAAGAAATCACAAGCTCCTTAGCCAGGGTAGTGATAATGGGGAAAAGGAGGCAGAATAAAACTGAGATGAGGGAAGGAAAAAAGAGGAAAGATGGTTGGGAGAATGGAAGAACACTGTATAAACTATTACAAAAAAAGACTTAGAAAATAATTTCCGTTTTTATCAACAGCAACAAATATCATGTCCTTCTCAGGTCTACCTCTATACACTCCATCTTCTCACTCCTAGGGCTAACTGGCTTGTTTTCCCAGGCTCCCAGCTGTCCCTAGTCCTAGGACCTCAAGACCCAGCCTAACCCTACACTGAGCCTATTGAAATATCAACTGAGAGCATTACCACCCTGTCGGGGAACATTTGAAAATGCATGAGAACATTTTTAATTCATGAAATGCCCTAGGGTGGTTACTGACATTTAGGAATAGGAGACGTTAAACATCCTGAAATATTCAAGGAAGGCCTACACAAAACAGAGCTGACCTGCGTGTAATCCAGTAGTCCCATCCCTGAGAAACACTGCCACTCCACCCCCACCGCCGAACCTCAGTTTGATGAACAAGCATGTGCTGTGTTCTCTGGAGCATCTCTCAGAAGACAGGACGTATCCAGAGACCTCTGAACACAAAGCTTCAGCACCCAATTCCTGTTATAAACATGTGATATTCTCCCAAGATCACTCTAGTCACTACCTTCTTTTGAGAAGTATTTTGAGAAGTTACCAAGTGCCTAGCACTGTAGTCACAGCTGGTGGCTTAGACAAGCAGAAAGATAACCCGCAATAACCGCACTGTCTCAGCAGTAAAGACTCTGCCGGCAATGCAGGAGACGCAGGTTCAACCTCTGGGTCGGGAAGATTCCCTGGGGAAGGAAATGGCAGCCCACTTCAGTATTCTTGCCTGGGAAATTCCATGGACAGAGGAGCCTGATGGACTTCAGTCTGTGGGGTCGCAAAGAGCTGGACACGACTTATTGACTAAACCATAACAAAAACAAGCCCAAAATGTAGTCCCTGCCCACAAGAATTTAATGCTCCGCTGAGGAATAAAAGGCTAGCCTACAAGAGAAATTCTTAAACTGACTTGGTATGTATCTGTATATAAATCAGAGCTAAGGTTCCTAATACAAACCAGGATTGTAGGGTTCAGAGAAGAAAGGACAAAATAAAAGCTGGAAAAGCAGAGGGATGCTTAGGTTAGTGCTCATCTGTATTTCCCAAAGTCGGTTCCTTGGAGCACTGGTCCAGTGGAATAGCAAATACTGTTACTGGGAGAAAAAAGGTTCTGGGGATTGAAAAGTTTGGAAATTGCTAGGCTGAGCAAAGTTAATCAGCCAGGACCCCTTAGATGGTCTAATAACTGATAACCACTGTAATTCCCTGAGAGTGGGCTTTCCTCTTCAGAGTTTGCTCCATTTATTTGACCATGGCACTCTCTCTCTCTCTCTCTCTCTCTCTCTTTTTTTTTTTTTTTTTTTGAAGCCAGGATTTCACGGTCCCGGGTCCATTTCATATTCTCGGAAAAGATCAAAGCACCCAGCACGTGAAGGGATGGGTGGGAAAGGGGCCACATATGAAATAGTGAGAAGATGGGCACAAGCAACAGGAGGGGAAAGCTGGGGGTGGGGGTGAGGGGCTGGAGGTGGGGGGTGTGGAATCAGCGACATTTAAACTCTGACATCAGACTGTAAAGTTTCTAGTACTACCTCTGGCATCTCCTAGCCACCTGAACTTCATTAAGCATGGTACTTCATCTCTCTGGGCCTCAGCTTCCTCACATAGAAACTGTGGTTGATCACGCATTTGTCTTGTGGAGTTCTTGTCAGGATTAAACACAGTAAAACAACGGAAAGCACTTGGGATTCTCCCTAGCCTAAAGTGATGGTATTGTATGCTAATGTGATAAGGCTGGAGGGCTCAGACTGTGAATGGCCTTTAAATTGGACAGAGAAAAGTAGATGCTATGGAAATGATAGTCTCATACAGGTAGTTTATTTGTGTATTTTTCTATCACTATTAATAAATGTTTCATACACAATAAAGAATACATGTTATGTATATGTCAGGTGTGTGTGTGCACAGCAGATGCAAGACTTAAAGATTCAAACAACTTAGGAAATTGAACATCACCCATGTAGTGGAAACCCTCACCAACCTCTCCCCAGTCTCTCTGGTTCCCTCCCCATCGAAGGGAGCTGCCAATCTGATTTGGAAGTTTAACTACACTGGCATGTTCCTCTCTATATATTGCTTACTTTACTGATTAGTGAACGTTATATCAATGTAACCAGGCTGTACTTATTTTTCTGTGACATTCTTTTTTCATTCAACTTCATGTTTCGAAGATCCGCCCATAATGATACATCAGCTCAAGTTCATATATCTTCCATAATGATACACTAGCTCAAGTTCATATATCTTCCATAATGATACATCAGCTCAAGTTCATGTATCTTTGCTGCTCTTTCCTGCCGTGGTCCATTGAATGAACATAGCCTGCACTTTTCCATCCATTCTCTTCTTAATGAACATTTGGGTTAATACTTATTTTTTTCCCTAACAAAAATGTTGACAAGGGCATTCTTATGCCTGTTTCCTGTTGGACCTGTGTGAGAGCATCTGGATGGCAATATGCCTCCAAATTTTCTAGATGATCCCAAATTGCTTTCTGAAATAATGAAATGGACTCCCTGCCCCGGCCCCCTGCCAGTTGAATATACAAATTCCTTTTCTTCATGTCACTTATCCTGCAGACTTTGGGCATAGGTCTGACCACACAAAACTGGGTTTAGGAAATTTGTCTGGCAGTGACAAGAGGGGGCAGCAGGAGAAGCCCTTGGTACAGTGAATATGAAAGCAGAGGGTGTCAAAGATGCATCATGGACCTAGCAAGAAGCCGGCTTTTCAGGGGGCAGAATGCCTGTAGTGTGTGTGTGTGTGTGTGTGTGTGTGTATGAATTGGTATCCACTGAAAAGTTCATGACCCTTAAATGTGCCTAACTGTCTGCATGGCTTGTAGAAAAAGCAAACAATCAAAAACTGGAAATTCTAATACATTTCCCTGGCTCTGGTGGAAAAGCATCTGGCCCCAAGACTTCCCTGGTGGTACAGTGGATGGGAGTTCCCCTGCCAATGCAGGGGACACAGGTTCGATCCCTGGTCCAGGAAGAGTCCACATGCCACGGGGCAACGAAGCCCATGAGCCACAACTACTGAGCCCGAGCACCCAGCACCTGTGCTTTGCAACAAGAGAAGCCACGACCGTGAGAAGCCTGCACATCACAGTAAAGCCCCCCTCGCCGCAACAACAGAAAGCCTATGCACAGCAACGAAGACTCAGTGCAGCCAAAAATAATAAGGAAATAATTTTTTTAAAAAGCATCTGGCCCCAGGCAAGAGATTTTGCATCTTCAAATCTCATCCTCCTCATCTCTAAACCGGACATCATTATCTGGCCTGGAGAATTGTCACGAGGCATAAGAACTAGTGAATGGCAAAGAGCTCTTGGCACCTATCAATCCAGATGTCAGTGAGTTTAGTAGTAGAAACAGGTGCTTCAGTGACATTGACATTGACATTCATTAGGTTAGAAGTGAGACTGAACATGATTGCTCCAAATAGTGTGACTCCCACTGACTTGTAAACAAGTTAGGTTTGTCTCAACAGGACTTTCCCCAAACTGTTAGTTTCCTTGGCTTCCTGCACAAATAAATGGGATAGTCCCGTGAGAGGTAGGCAGGTTTCTTGAGAGGTCACATCTTCCTGGGCAGGTCAGGCCCCCCAACAGGAAAGCCAAGGTCTCATCTTCATCAGTCTTCTAATCTTGCTTAACCCAGGACCCACAAGACCCAAATGTATCCCTCTGGCTGCCTTCCGCCTCCTGTGTTGAAAAAAAGTCCTGACCCTCTGCCCTAGGTGACTGAAAGAATTGTAACAGTAAGGCTATTCTCATCAGACAATAAAATGTGTTGCAAAGCCATTCTTGTAAATCATGAGGGGTCCAGATGCAGAAAACTGAGGAGGTAGGTGTTCTGACACAGCCAGTTGGGCTGCTTTTGGAGCAGCAGTGACTCTTTCATTTGTGAATCACTGCAGAGCAAAAATGAGGACCAGGACTGCGACTGCATGCTCAAGGAAAGCTGGACCAGGAGGCTCACTGCAGTGGTGCTTGTATGTCCAAAACCACCAGGAACAGTCTAAACATCAGTACAGACATAGGAAAATAATATTTGGTATGTCCATAGGACAGAATTCTAGAAAGCAATTGAAAGCCATTAGCTAGATTGATCTTTCTCTCTTTCTGTCTCTCTCTCTGTGTGACTGGCTCTCAAAAGTGTAGTATTGGGGCTTCCCTAGTGGTTCAGTGGTAAAGAATCCACTTGCCAGTGCAGGAGACACGACGGGTTTGATCCCTGATCCAGGAAGCTCCCACATGCCGCAGAGCAACTGAACCTGAGCACCACAACTACTGATTCTGTGCCCCAGAGCCTGGGAGCCACAACCACTGAGCCTGTGTGCCACACTACTGAAGCTAGTGTGCCCTAGAGCCGGAGCTCCGAAACAGGAGAAGCCACCACAGTGAGAAGTCCGCACACCACACTAGAGAGTAGCCCCTGCTCACCACAGCTAGAGAAAAGCCTGCGCAGCAGCAAAGACCCAGCACAGCCGGAGGGAAAGCCATTCGGTCGTGTCAGACACTTTGCAGCCCCATGGACTATGCAGTGTACGGCATTCTCCAGGCCAGAACACGGAGAGGGTAGCCTTTCCCTTCTCCAGGGGACCTTCCCAACCCAGGCATCGAACCCAGGTCTCCCACAACGCAGGCAGATTCCTTACGAGCTGAGCCACAAGGGAAGCCCAAGAATACTGGAGTGGGTAGCCTATCCCTTCTCCAGGAGATCTTCCCGAGCCAGCAATCCAGCCGGGGTCTTCTGCATTGCAGGTAGATTCTTAACCAACTGAGCTATCATATATAAATAAAATTATATTAAAAAATTTAGTATTGAGTGAAAGCACATTTCTAAATGAACATCCATATGGTATATTATGTTTTATCAACACAAAATAATGTTATATTTTGTTCATGGAGAACATATATAAAAGTATATAATACATATTTTTGATGGGCGGGAGGATACTTGGCAAATTTATACCACAGATTATCTTAGAAGGAGGAGAGGGAAGGATCAATGGGACTTCTATTCAACCTGCAAAATTTTGTTTCTTATATATATATATATATGTGTGTGTGTGTGTGTGTGTGTGTGTGTGTGTGTGTGTGTGTGTGCGTGTGTGCTAAGTTGCTTCAGTAATGTCTGACTCTTTGTGACCCTGTGGACTATAGCCCACCAAGCTCTTCTGTCCATGGGCTTCTCCGGGAAAGAATACCAGAGTGGGTTGTCATGCCCTCCTCTAAGGGATCTTCCGGATCCAGGAGTCGAACTCACAGTTCTGACAACTCCTGCATTGGCAGGTGGGTTCTTTACCACTGGCGCCACCAGGGAAGCCCCATGCCTGCGTGCATGGTCCTTAGTCTCTTCAGTTGTGTGTCCAACTCTTTGCAACCCTATGGACTGTAGGCCTCCAGGCTCCTCTGTCCATGGAAAGCACCATAGTCAAAGTGAAGTCACTCAGCCGCGTCTGACTCTCTGTGACCCCGTGGAATGTAGCCTACCAGGCTCCTCCATCCATGGGATTTTCCAGGCAAGAGTACTGGAGCAGGTTGCCATTTCCTTCTCCAGTGAAGAACCCAGGGATCAAACCCAGGTCTCCCGCATTGTAGGCAGACGCTTTACCATCTGACCCACCCGGAAGCCCTAAAAAGCACCATATATACGTATATATATATAAAACCAGGCTCCTCTGTCCATGGGAGGCGCTATATAACCGTATAGATAAAACCAGGCAAATAAGTTATGATTAACCATTGTTCATCCTGATGGTGAGAAAAGAAGGGCAGGCGAAGGAGAGACAGGAATAAGCAGTCAACCACTTTCGTTTGGCAAACAAAGCACAAGGAGCCCCTTCCCGCCCTCCCCGCGGCCCTGTGACGGGAGAGGAACCTGCGCTCCCTACCCCGCGGCCTCCCTGCCCCGCGGCCTCCCTGCCTCACACCCAGGTGGGATGCTCCACGCAGCTTCCACTGTTTCTGCACAGGATGAGAAGCCTGGCTTCTACCATCTCCCTCCTCGGGGCCACAGACGCCAGCCAGCCTTGGAGCAGGGACACCTGTGATGCCAGCCGGGGGAGCGAAGTCGCAGGACGGACGTGTCCCGAAGGCCAGAGCCACGCCCCTTCCTGGGAGCGCGCGATAATAAAAGCTGACATTTTACCAAAAGAAAAGAAAGGCGACAAACCTGGATTACCAGGCCCAGGGCAAACTGGAGCCCTTGCGTCACATGAGTGGCTGGGTCCACTACCCCGGCGCGGAGGGAGATTCCCTCAGTTGAGCTCAGCCTTGGTCAGGAGAGGGTGGTCTCTTCCCATTCCGCCCATCTCTTCTCATTAAAAAGAGCCAGAGTCTCAAGTGTTTGTCCGACGTTGTTGGGACTGCGGGAGGCTAAAGAGGTGTTGGGACTGCGGGAGGCTAAAGAGGTGGGTCCTTCCTGCTCCCCACCACCCACGCTCTGGTCTAGGGACTCTGCTTCCCCCCACACCTTGCCCTAACACCCCTCAAGATCTTAAGCTTCCAGATCATTCTTTCATTGGTGTCAGCGGTATCCCTTTCTGCTTCTATGCATCCTGGGGGCAACCGCAGCAGAGAGGAAGGAAAATACACAGAAAACTGTTTCCTCCGTTTTGATGGAGATTCCTGCTCCCTGAGCGTTTGCTCAGTCGATCCTTCCACACTTCTGGGAGGTGGGTTTTGCTATTATTCCCAGGTGAGGGAACTGGACTTCATGCCTATGGTCCCTAAGGAAAAGTTCCATCTTTTTCCTTCCTTTTTCCTCCAAGACAAGACTTTTGAGCTAGAGGATTGGGGAAGGGAGAAGGAATGCTGGAGGTGGGCAGGGGAGGGACCAGGAGAGCATTGTAGGTGGGGTGTTCTTGAAAACTGCACCTGTGTTGCGTATCTGCAGTGAACAGGAGAGGAAAGGAGGATTTTGAGAGCTACGGTGCTTACGGGTTTCCTGGAGTTCAAGAAATAGATGAGACAAAACTGAGTTACGTTGATATGATTTTGGTTACTTGGACTGTTTTACCACTCGGGGGCTTCCCTGGTGGCTCAGAGGGTAAAATGTCTGCCTACAATGCGGGAGATCTGGGTTCGATCCCTGAGTTGGAAAGATCCTCTGGAGAAGGAAATGGCAACCCACTCCAGTACTCTTGCCTGGAAAATCCCATGGACGGAGGAATCTGGTAGGCTCCAGTCCATGGGGTCACAGAAAGTCAGACACAACTGAGTGACTTCACTTGATTTCACTTCAAACTGTCTTATTTTGAAGACAACAATATATCATAGATGAACTATAAGAGTTATACTTATATAAGCTTTGTAGAAATTAAATGAGGGTCAGGATACGACCAGAGGCCTCTGGGCTCTGGACCATGTCTTTTCCACTGACACTGGGTGCCTGTGCCACTGTTCTCACGGCTCTGACTCAGACCTGGGGCAGCTGGACTAAAGAGCCAATCAGTTAAAACCTCACCTCTGATGTACTGAGGCCTCTGGTGACTTAGCCTTAGCTACAGCATCTTCTCTGCTGGACCCCGAACCTCTGCCTGCAGCTGAATTGCTCTACTTCCTTCTCACGGCCACCACCTGACCAGGGAGGAGCCATGGAACCAGGATCGGGTAAGGAAATTTCTCACCGAGACTATGGGTAAGCCAAAAAAAAAAAAAAAACAGAGGAAAAAGTAGAACCCAGAAATACAAGGAAAAGGAACGAATTAAGGTCATTTAGAGAGATGTGGATGGACCTAGACAGTGTCATACAGAGTAAAGTAAATCAGAAAGAAAAAAACAAATCTCATATGTTAACGCATATATGAAGAATCAAGAAAAATGGTAAAGATGAACCTATTTCCAAGGCAAGATGTAGAGAATGGACATGTAGACTCCGGAGTGCAGGGGAGGTGAGGGAAGGGTGGGATGAACTGAGAGGTTAGGACTGACATCTTAATATATATACTGCTGCTGCTGCTGCTGCTGCTAAGTCGCTTCAGTCATGTCTGACTCTGTGCTACCCCAGAGACGGCAGCCCACAAGGCTCCCCCGCCCCTGGGATTCTCCAGGCAAGAACACTGGAGTGGGTTGCCATGTTCTTCTCCAATGCATGAAAGCGAAAAGTGAAAGTGAAGCTGCTCAGTCGTGTCCGACCCTCAGCGACCCCATGGCCTGCAGCCTACCAGGCTCCTCTGTCCATGGGATTTTCCAGGCAAGAGTACCGGAGTGGGGTGCCATTGCCTTCCCCATGCATAAAATAGCTAGCTAGTGAGAATCTGCTGTAAAGCACAGGAAGCTCAGCTTGTGATGACCTAGATAGGTGAGATGGGGGGGGGGGGTGTAGGAGGGAGGCACAAGAGGGAGGGGATACATGTATACATATAGCTGATTCCCTTTATTGTATAGCAGAAATGAACACAACACTGTACAGCAATTATATTCCAATTTAAAAAAAAGAAACACATGGAAATAAGAGGCCAAAGATGACAGGGGGGAATCTGAGGAACCAGAAGTGGATCCCAAAGCTTCAGTCAGTTCAGTTCAGTTCAGTTCAGTAGCTCAGTCGTGTCCGACTCTTTGCAACCCCTGAACTGCAACACACCAGGCGTCCCTGTCCATCATCAACTCCTGGAGCTTGCTCATATTCATGTCCATTGGGTTGGTGATGCCATCCAACCATCTCATCCTCTGTCGTCCCCTTCTCCTCCTGCCTTCAATCTTTCCCAGTGTCAGGGTCTTTTCCAATGAGTCAGTTCTTTGCATCAGGTGGCCAGAGTATTGGAGTTTGAGCTATAGCATCACTCCTTCCACTGAATATTCGTGACTGATCTCCTTTAGGATGGGCTGGTTGGAACTTCTTGCAATCCAAGGGACTCTCTAGAGTCTTCTCCAACACCACAGTTCAAAAGTACCAATTCTTTGGTGCTCAGCTTTCTTTATAGTCCAACTCTCACATCCATACATGACTACTGGAAAAACCACAGCTTTGACTAGATGGACCTTCTGATAAGCCTAGCATCCTTGCCCCCATCCATCTCTTCATTCATTCATTTGTTCATTCATTCATTCACTCTACAAATGTGTGTCAGGCACTGAACTACATCCCGAGGGCACCATGGAGAAACTCACAAAGCTCCTGCTCCTTGAGATGCTCACAGGCCAGTGGAGGAGACAGACGTCAAACAGCCCCATTTATAGTACAAGGTCAAGTGGTGGTAAGCGCCACAAAGCAAAATAAATTTGAGCAGGGGGACAAAGAAAGCTGGGAGTGAGACTGGCTCTTTCAGTTTGGGTAGTCAGGAAATGTCTCTAAGAAGGTGACATGGCCACTTGGATAAAGGGAGAGGGTGTTCCAGGCAGAGGAAACAGCGCGAGCAAAGGCCCTGGGGCGGCACCCTGCTAAGGAATCCTGAGAAACCAGCGTTGTTGGCCCACAGGGAGCACGGGAAAGACTGGCAGAAAACAAGACGAAGAAACAGCAAAGCTTAGACCAGGGAGCCTTTGTCAGCCAGTATAATGACGGATTCTTTTATGTTGAAGTGAGACAGTAATCCACTGAAGAGTTTTACGCGGGGGAGTGTCATAATCTAACTTTTCTTTTAAAATATAGTCCTAACTTGGCCACACTCAAGTCAGCAGTGCTGTCTTTGAGTCCCAGAGCCAGAGATCTCTGAAACTAACCCATTTCTCAGCCCTCCTTCAAAATTCAAATCTTTCCTCCTTGTCCAGCTATTTGCCCCATTTTTCTTGTGAGGTGATTCACACGTCTTGCCCCCATAGCCTGCCAGCTCCAATATGTACTTCTACAACAGTTCTATATATGTATTTGTCAATTTCCGGCCAGGAGCCCCAGCAAAAATTGCAAGAAGCATATTTGCATCTCACCTGCATCAGTAGAGCAAAAAGGGGGCACAGCTGTAATAAAAAATAGTTGGGGGTAGGAAGTTCTAAAGCTACCAGAAAAAAAAGGGGGGGGATGATCCCACTGCAACTAAATATAGATTCCACTGCAGACCATGTTGCTGAGATGCAAACTTTTACAGACGATGTGCAGTTTTGCTTAAGACCCTTTGCAGTCACTCTTAAGCTGTACAGCAAGGTACCCTTAGGGAAAGAGCCCCACCCATTGCCTTACAGATGGGGAGCTTGCAGTAGCTTCTGACCATCATCACAAGGCTGCTGAGTGTCAAGGCTCAGCTCCAGGCTGGGCTCGTGACAACCAACCAAGGCCTCTTTCAACAACACTATGAAAGATTTATGAAAGGCTGGGCAACAGTAAAATGAGCTTATGCAACACTTCCCCCAATGCAAATTAAGAAACTGATTTGAGGAACAGAAACTTGGTTAAGGCTTGCCTACCTGCAAACAGCACCGCAGAGAAAGTTGAAAACCTAAAAGAGAAGAAAATGGTCTCTCAGGGAACTGGGAGCATTATTTCTGCTCTGAATAACTGAGAAGTTGCGTGTGAAAGAGCTTCTACCCAAATTGAGAAATTTCAGAATCTGACGTTAAGTTTCTCCAGTGTTGTTGTCGTTGTTGTTTAGTCACTAAGTCATGTCCGACTCTTAGCAACCCATGGACTTTAGCCCTCTAATCTGCTCTGTCCTTGGGATGTCCTAGGCAGAAATACTGGAGTGGATTGCCATTTCTTTCTCTAGGGGATCTCCCTGACCCAGGGATTGCGTCTCCTGCATTGGCAGGCAGGTTCTTTACTGCTGAGCCACCAGGGAAGCTCAAGTTTCTCCCGTAGACCACAAAATAAACAATATTTGTAGAACTTAGTAGTTTGCAAAACACGGTCATCCTAAACATCCCCTCATTTAGTTTTTGCAATAATCCTGCGAGGAGGTGAAAATCAGTATCGTCGTTATCCCCATTCTACAGCCGAGGAGACTGAGGCTCAGAGAAATTAAATGACTTCCTAAAACCAAGCAGCTGTGCCTTGAACATCGGGCCACTGATTTCTTTTCATAAGCGATAGAAGTCTCAGTTGCGTACATGCCTACCAAGTTGCTTCAGTCATGTCTGACGCTGCAACCTATGCACTCATCTGTAAAACAGGGAGAATAATACCCACATGGTAGCTATTGTGAGAATTAAATGAATAACTGTATAAAAAGCACCAGCTCAGAGCCTGACACAATGCAGAGCTTTGCTATTATTTACAGCTTCTTTCCATTAATCTCAGTCTACAGCTTTTCTAGTCACTCTTTGGATAACACGTGATTAAAGATACAAATTTGTTTCAGTTGCTCAGTCATGTCCAACTCTTTGCAACCCCACGGACTACAGGTTTCCAGGCTTCCCTGGCCTTCACCATCTCCTGAAGATTGTTCAGACTCATATCCATTGAGTCAATGATGCCACCCAACCACCTCATCCTCTGACACCCCCTTTTCCTCTTGCCTTCAGTCTTTCTCAGCATCAGGGCTTTTTTCCAATAAGTCAGAAAGTTAAGATAATAATTTAAGTCCTCAGTGAGTCCCATCACTGCCACTCACATGCCACTACTGAGAACTAATCACATGACTCTACCAGGATGTAGCCCTTTACTGGGCAGTCACCTTCCACAGTGGGGAGGGGGGAGCATGTGGTCAACTGGTCACCTCTGTCACTACGAGAAAAAAGGCAAATATATCAGTTATTATAAGACCTAATGAAAATGACCCAGGAAAGTCAAATAGAAAGCTATGGGAAAAAAAAAAAAAAAAAAAAAAACAGAAAAGGCATGCCAGGTACACATTCATAATCATTCTGCACAGAAGGAAATTCAGACTGAAAAGCACTAAAAGGAAAGCATCATAGTTAGAAAAACACCACCTACCAAATATCTCATAAACCTTTCTGAGCCTAAAAATCTTAGCTTCAAAATAGATAAAGTAAACCCTAATAGTACTGTGAGGAGACACTGACAAGTGCTTATAATGGGTGGCTTAAAACACATCTTCAGAAATTGGCTGGCTAATTATTACAAAAACAAATAAGGCTTGAGAAGTTCTAACTAATACAATTAACAATGATCCTTTAATAGATACCTGGAGAGGAATAGTTTTTTGCCCAACAGAGATTACACAGTTTTTCAGAATCTCATGAGACATTCTCCAGGTACATCAGGTCACAAAAAAACTCATAACAAAACCCCAGAAGGAAAACTCTGACAGTCCCTATTCATGAACTATAAGGAAATAAATTAGAAAATAATAACAGAAAGGAAACCAACAAAAATGCATCCTATTGGATATTTTACAATACTCTGCTAACTAAGTCCTGGAGAAAAAAAAAAACTGGAAATTTAGAACCACAAGAGCCCTACATACATATCAAAGCCCATGGCTTTGATTAGGCAGCATTCTGAGGGAAAGTATGTAACCTTAAATACATATAATAGAAAACCAGAAAGGTTGAAAATGAATGAATCAATCAAGCTTTCAACTCAAGAAGCTGGGAGGAGAGGTGAGGAGAAGAGAGACAGAAAATAAATCTGAAGAAAATTGAAGAAAAAAACCGGGGAAGATAAAAGTAGACAATAATAATAATTTTTAAAAAGACAATAGAATTAACTTGTTCCTTGGAAGAATTAATGGAAAGACAAATTGTTGACATGCTTGTTAAAAGACAGAAAAAAGACAAAATATCAAGTCAAAAATTGTAAAAACGTTACCCTCATGGCAAGCATTCTGAAAAATCTGTAGATAAAATGATTAAATTCCTATGGAAATAACATCGTAAAAGTTCATCCAAAGAAAGGTAGGAAACGTGAATAGAATGTCAACCATAAAAGAAAGTGAAGAGCTATTCAGAGATCTACCTAAAATAGGCATCTATTCAGAGGGCTTTTCAGGTAGATACTACCAGACCTTTAGAGAAAATTCTATAAAAACTGTTTCCAGGGCCTAGGAAAAGATGAGAAGCTCTGTCATCATTTTACAAGTTCAGTATGACACTGATACCTCTATTTCTCTCTCCACATGTATATATGGAATACATATGATATATACATACACACATATAACATATATATATAAAACTTTTAAAAGATAAAAAATTCCACATCCAACAGTGTATTGAAGGAATAATAATAATTTAAAAAAAGGATCATTCTAGGAATGAAAAGGTGTTTCAATATTAAGAATCTAAGGATTGCCCTGGTGGTCGAGTGGCTAAGACTCTGTGCTCCTAATGCAGGAGGCCCAGGATCCATAAGACTTTCTCTGGTGGCTCAGATGGTAAAGAGTTTGCCTGCAATGCAGGAGACCCGGGTTTGATCCCTGAGTCGGGAAGAAGAGTCCCTGGAGAAGGAAATGGCAACCCACTCCAATATTCTTGCCTAGAAAATCCCATGGACAGAGGAGCCTGGCAGGCTACAGCCCATGGGGTCGCACAGAGTCAGATACAACCGAGCGATTTCACTTTCTTTCAGGATCCATCCTTGGTCAGGAAGTTCAAGTCCACATGCCACAACTAAAGATTCCTTATGCTGCAATGAAGATTGAAGATCCCCCAAGTAGCAACTAAGACCTGGTACAGCCAAATAAATAAATAAAACTAAATATTTTGTAAAAAGAATCTATCAAAGAGTTTAAAGTAGAGAAACCACATGATTGTATTAACAAATATTTCAGAGGCCTTTGTTAAAGTTCAGCATTCATTCTTGACAGCAAACCAGGAGAAGAAATGTCTTAATCCTGACAAAGTGTGTTAGTAACCTAAGTAAGTACTATTTTGTGGGTCAAATATCACAAATCCCACCCATAGAAAGTCAGAGATAAGACAAGTTTCCTCTTCAGCATTGTGCTGCAAGTACTAAATAATACATCAAGACCAGGAAACATGAATACCATTCACTGACAAGTCTTTCCTTTGAGTCAATGGAAACAATCCTCAGTATCTGTTTGCATTTTACAGTTTATAAAAGAGTTCCATAGGCACTGTCTCCTGTGACCCTGACACAGTCCAGGTGAGATGAGGACAAGGATTGTCATCCCAGCTTTGAGGATCATCCCAGGACAGGGATCCCGAGAGTCATGGCATTTTGTGATTTCCCTAAAGATATGGGCCAGGTGGCACTAGTGGTAAAGAACCCGCTTGCCAATGCAGGAGACATGAGACTCGGGTTCAGTCCTTGGGTGAGGAAGATCATGGGGTCACACAGAGTCAGACACAACTGAAGTGACTGAGCATGCAGAAATAGACGGGTTGCTCAGCTGGTAAAGAATCCGCCTGCAATGAGGAAGACCTGGGTTCGATCCCTGGGTTGGGAAGATCCTCTGGAGGAGGGCACGGCAACCCGCACCAGTGTTCTTGCCTGGAGAATCCCCATGGACAGAGAAATCTGGCAGGCTGCAGTCTGTGGGGTCGGAAAGAATCGGACCCAGCACAGCACAGCACAAGCAGTGATGAAGCAACAGATCCCAAATTTTCTGATTCTGTATCAAGTTCCTCCTTGATGCCGGGGAGACTCAGTTAAAACATAACGGATCTCACTGCTATCGGTGACTGACGCTGGCCAGGCCTCTGTCCTCAGAACAAGCTGGGAGCAAATTGGGGTGAAGACTGGGGGGACACTGCCTGGCGACTGAGTTGGAAGGAAGAGAGCGGGTACTGAGGACAAGCCTTCTTGGTCCCTGGTGTATAACCCTAGATGCTGTTTGACAGGTGATGCTGGCCAGTGCTTCCAAGTACCTGTCTGTGTCTATCATTTAATCCTCAGAACTCTCTTGAAGTTGGCATTATTAATACTACTCCCATTTTACAGATGACAATGCTGAGTCATCCGTGCTACTCACCTACTCACACTAGCTGACAGATAGCCAGGGTAGTGCCAGGATTTGAACCCAGCCTGGCTCCAGTCTTTGCTCAAAATCACTACAGTAGTGTCTTGAAGCCAATGCCCTGGTTTTGGAAGTAAGACCAGAAACCAACCTGCCATGTACATGTGCTAGATATAAAAATAATATCATCAAAGTATCAATTTGCTCATTCCATTTTTCTGATATTGCTGAGGCCAGAAGGGAAAATGTTCTAACATACAATCTGCTTAGAAACATCTTATTTTATTAAGTGTCTGTTTTGTCGCCTCCTAAAATTAGAGCTAGCCCAGAGAAACCATATACCCCTCAGTTTGCTCCCTTCAGACTACAACCTGCACACGGAGTCTTACTCAATAAAAGCCATGCAAGAAAATCAGAAAAAAAAAGTATTCCCCGTTAGGACCCTATAAAATGTTATTTTAAATAATTACCCCCCCCCAAAAAAAAGAAAGAAAGAAGGAAAGAGTGGGTGTGGGGGATTGGGGGGGAAAAATAATTATCTATGTAATTATAATTCATTGCTCTAAGTTTCTTTTTTTATTTTTTTAAATTGAAGTACAATTGATTTACAATCTTGTTAGTTTCTAGTGTATAGCAAAGTGATTCAGTTATACATACACATATATATGTATAAATGTATGTATATATACTTTTCAGATTCTTTTCCATTATAGGTTATTACAAGATATTGAATATAGTTCCCAACTTAAAACTTCTTTTATTTGCAGCTATACTCTCTTATGTCAAAGTTACTTGATGTCTTTCACATACCCCTGACCTGGGCTTCCCTAGTGCCTCAGCTGGTTAAGAATCTGCCCGCAATGCTGGAGACCTGGGTTCGATCCCTGGGTTGAGAAGATCCCCTGGAGAAGGGAACAGCTACGCACTGTAGTATCCTGGCCTGGAAAACTCCATGGACTGTATAGTCCATGGGGTTGCAAAGAGTCAGACACGCCTGAATGACTTTCACGTCACTTCAAGCTTTTTCTAGACCTTGTTGCATCTCCCGGAGAGAGCCTGTTAGCACTTAGGTTTAGTCTAGTTTTTCCCCGAGCACATATATTTATAAGCATAGTTAGATAATCTCAACTCTATGTTCACATGGACCTGCTGGAAATTATCCAAACAGAATTACTTTACTTTGCACAACCTGTTCATCCTGGAAGAACATTCCCAACCAAGCGATATACTGTGCTTTCTTTAAAAACTTTGTTCACCTCTTCCAGGAAGTCCTCCCTGAAGACATTGCATGGGCTCCAGTATAACTCACACAACCCACCACAATAGTAGCTCCCTTAGCACTTTCCACATTAAAATACTTTTTGTTAACTTGTCAGACTCTCACCTGAAATTGTAAACCCTGTTTGCAAAGACACTGTTCAGATCTATGTCTATTCAGATCTGTGTCTCCACTGCCTTTGGATTAAGAAATCAATTAGTATTTCAGATTTATCAATTTGTCATGAAAATTGAAGATCATTGCTTTCAAATATATTAAATATGTATTATAATTTAATAGATATTTATAATAAATAAATATTTTAATAAATAGACTTTAATGTTTTAAATTTTCATATTTATTAAACTTTAGTGGTAACTTAGAAACAAGTTATAATGTCTCCAATAAGGACATTATCAAGAATGTTTATAAGGAAATAATAAAATAATGGTCCCTTGTCATTAGCAATGTATATGGACACTTTCTTGGGAGTTTTGTATAAAACGCCCATAATCTATCTCAATAAATGAGAATTCAGACAGAGATTGAGACAGCTACTGTCTTTTAGGTAATAATATTTCTTTACCAAAGTAATAAGTGAAGAAAAATATCCAAAGATATGTAGGATAAAAAGAAAACTTTTTGAATTTATACTTTGCATAGGGGGAGGGGAAAGAAAGAAAGACTTATGAATGATTTTGATAAATGGATGGAGGGAAGATAAGGTATTAAGTTTTACCCAGACTGGGATGGAAATAATGTCACTTTGCAAAGAAATCAATGAAAATGTCATAGATATAAGTACAAAATCTGTCAATCTGAATAGTAACATACATTAAAGATTTAGGAAGTGATGTCCTTGAATTATAGAATGACAGGAGTTATGTCTAGGGGAGACAGATTCTTAGAGTGGCAGGTATTATAGGAGAACACAGGGAAATTTTCAGACGCTTTAAAGACAAATTGCCAAAACTGATCTGTGAAAAGCAATTCCACTCAAAGAATCAGATATGAGATAACTCTCACACAGTCACAGTCTAATAGATCGCTTTAAGCTGCAAAAAACATCAGGACATCCGGCCACGAAAACTGGATCTGTTTATGCAGGAGACATATGTCATGGGCCTGAAACTATTTTCCCAAGGGAGAAATCATAATGAATTTGATCTGATTCATTCAAATTCTTCTCCCTAAATCTCTTGTAGGAACAGATGTAGAAGACGAGTGTCTGAGATTAAGAGGATGACAGGCAATCATGAATGAGAACTGCTCTGCTTCAGGAAGTGTATGTTAGATGAGGGGGAGGGGCAGGGGACAGCCCAAGACCTAGGCTCCCACTCTGCTTTAATCTGATCTCAGGGGGAGATGAATCACTCCTTTGATTGAAAGGGGAACCTCAGATCATAAGACATGTTTGAAGAAGGACATGAATCTCCTCAAATACAGAAAAGCAAAATCCACAACTTCTTGGCAGCATAGGGTAGGCAAAGACAATCTGCACTTGATGTAATAATAAAAATAATATTAATAATTGCCTTTTATTTGTGACAGAGGAAAGGTAGGTGAACAGTTTTATATCTGGATCATTTATATCTGTAAACCAAAAGAGACAAGAAGGAAACAGTTATCTTTTTTGAATATAAAAAGTGTGAGATTTACTCTCTCGTAAAGATCTTAAAACTCCAAGTATGTCTCTAAAGAAGATGCATCTAAAATAGCAGTCAACAAACATTTTTTGCAAAGGGTCAGATAATAAATATTTTAGGCTTTGTGGGCTGTAAATTCTCTGTTATAACTTCAAAACTCTGCCATTATAGTATGAAGCAGCCATAGGTGATATGCAAATGAATGGATGAGGCTATGTTTCAATAAAACTTTATTTGTAAAAACAAGCAGTGGGCCAGATTTGGTCCACAGTAGAACTCTGAGAGTTGGTGATGGACAGGGAGGCCTGGTGTGCTGCGATTCATGGGGTCGCAAAGAGTCAGACACGACTGAGCGACTGAACTGAACTAAACCGAACTGATGCCTATCCCAATCTAAAACATTGTTCAAGAAGTAACAAATAACACACTTTCAGATAAAACATTTTTTCATGTGGTTAATATCAAGTCTACAAATTAAAGTATCTATAAAAAAAAGTAAAAATAAAATAATAGTATTTGAGGAGAAATACTCAAAAATAACAATGGTGATGATGAAGGTAATAAGAAAGCAAGAAAAAAATATGTCTATTTATTATTCAACAACTGATTATACTGTGCTTACTAAGTTTCAGGCTCCAGCCCAAATGTTTTATAAATTTTAGCTCATTTAATTCCCAAAACACTCCTATTATTACCATTATTACTAAGACATAAGAGGCTATCACTTGCCCACCAGCAAAAAGCTAGTAATCATGGGAAGACAAGAAAGTCAAATTTAAAAGACTCTCAAAGGAATATTATTATCAGAAGACTGAATTAAAATTCTCCTTCCACAGCTAACTAGCTTGACCACATAACTAGCTGGTGTGCACTCCTCTCTAAGTACCTTGGAAAGCTGTGGCCATAATGCTGCCCTCCCTTTTGACTGCACAAAGTTCCTGCATCTCTCAAATACATTGGAAAGGGGTTCATTACTTCTTTTTGCTTCCACAGAATGTTAGTATCACCACTCAGTTATCTAACAAATATATGTGTGTATATATATATATATATATATATATATATATATATATATATATATAACCAGTTATGAAGCACTAGGAGATACAATTTATTATTTTTTCAGACCTGAAAATCAACAACCAAAATAGGACATCTGGTATTTATACTAGAACTAAAATTCATGAATGACCAGTGGGACTATTCTCAACCTTGCAGAATTCAGACAAGCATAAAACTCGTCTCTTCACTGTCCTAGGCTCTATAATGATTTTCCCCCTATATGCATAAATCTGATATTAACAACAATTGTTTTGCAGACTAGAAATCTAAAATTTAGAAAATTAAATTCACCCGCATAAGTTAATATTGAAAACCAGTTCCTTGGATTCTTTCCAAGGCTTCATAAGCATAAAGTAGTTCAAAGTGAGGGAAATGGCACAGTGATGCTGCTGCTGCTGCTGCTAAGTCGCTTCAGTCGTGTCCGACTCTGTGCGACCCCATAGATGGCAGCCCACTAGACTCCTCTGTCCTTGGGATTCTCCAGGCAAGACTACTGGAGTGGGTTGCCATTTCCTTCTCCGATGCATGAAAGTGACAAGTGAAAGTGAAGTCGCTCAGTTGTGCCCGACTCGTAGCGAATGGACTGCAGCCCACCAGGCTCCTCCATCCATGGGGTTCTCCAGGCAAGAGCACTGGAGTGGGCTGCCTAAGTTGGGTTTCTTGTTTTACTTGTGTAAGCATTTTCTTAAATGTTTAATAGTTCATTCTGGAGGATGCCATTAAGAGCTATAAACACAGATTGTATATTGAATCAATTAGGATATTTTCAGTCACAAATAACAGAAAACCCAACACAAACTGGCTTCCATAATAAGGAAATATATTGGTTTTCATAATTCCAAGTCCAGAAGTAGATTTAGGGTGGTTTAATCCAGCATCCTGTTCAGTTTTCCCGGGATTCTCTTGGTTCTGCTCCTCAGCCTTTGGCAGCTTCATTCTCATGCTGGTATCAGGATAGTTGCACACAGACCGAATTCAGAAGATGCTACTGTCTGTCTTTCTGTCACTTTCTGGATCATGAGAAACTTTCCCCTAGCATCACCTAGAACATGTCATCTTGCATCTCTTTAGACTAAAATCTGTCAGATGCCTCTTCCTCAGCCAGTCTTTGAGGTCAGAGGAAGCACCTAACTGGTTTTGCTGTTGTTCAGTTGCTCAGTCATGTCCAACTCTTTGTGACTGCAGGGACTGCAGCACTCCAGGCTTCCTTGTCCTTCACCACCTCCCAGAGTTGGCTCAGACTCATGTCCATGATTCGGTGATGCCATCCTACCATCTCACCCTCTGTTGCCCCCTTCTCCTCTATTTCTGAACAGATCACTGGCAAGGGGGATTGCACTGTTAAATTTGTCTTGAATAAAGCGCAGGTTACCTTTGGAGTTGAGATTAATCTTCTTA
This sequence comes from Capricornis sumatraensis, assembly GCF_032405125.1. Classification (NCBI taxonomy): domain Eukaryota; kingdom Metazoa; phylum Chordata; class Mammalia; order Artiodactyla; family Bovidae; genus Capricornis; species Capricornis sumatraensis. The sequence continues at coordinate 110,259,689 of NC_091069.1, forward strand.
ACTTCATAGTTGTTAGACAACAGAGAGACGAGACGGATCAGGAAAAGCATTTGTTGCTGTTTTTGGCTGAGCAGCTCTGAACCTCCTTCTTATGCTGGGGATAAGAATCTGGATCTATTTCTCCAGATTATAAATCCTAGTGGAAAGCAGATTCTAATTCCCATCATTAAAAGTGAAAAACAGATTTTGTCACTCCTCAGATGCTTTTGTAGCTAGGAGGTGGGCAAATGACCTAGATTTAGCCAACCGGACCCTTTCCCTTCCTTCAGCCATCTCCAGAGAGCGTATCAGGAGCAAGTGACCCAAGGAAGCAGGGCCAGGATAGAATCTGAATGGTCTGGCTAGCAAGGCTCTTTCATCATGGCTAACTGACCATGGAATTTCTAAGGTCCAAAATCATAAGGAGCCCACTCATGTCTGACAAATCAGAGGACTAGTCTGAGACACTTCAACAGACCTAGACCTGAAGTAGTTTATAGACCCAGAGCCCTTGAATGAAGGAACTACTGATGAATAATTACAATTTCATTGTTGTTGTTTTAGTCGCTAAGTCGTGTCCGATTCTTTTGCCACCCATGGACTGTAGCCCCTCCAGGCTCCTTTGTCCACGGGATTTCCCAGGCAAGAATACTGGAGTGGATTGCCATTTCCTTCTCCAGGGGATCTTCCCAACCCAGGGATTGAACCTTAGTCTCCTGCATTGACAGGCAGATTCTTTACCCCTGTACCACCTGGGAAGCCCAGATCTACAAAAAGATCATAAATATGTATTGAAAATCCTCATCCTGATCTTCCTCTAAAACAGGTATCATCGTTAGTCAGGGTAAATGTGTACTAAAGAAGGGGAAGTACCTAGATCTTCAGAGGATTATTACAAACTGGTCCATTACTAATGCTAATTCCTATGGAAACCGAATGCCACTGTTGTCTACCAGTCAGAGAGAAGATTATGGGCAATAAGGTAATAAATTGATTTGTTTGTCTCCATTAGGCTCAATGAGCCCCCAAATCTGTGTTCATTTCCTCAGCTTATGAAGTTATAACTGGAACTGATACATACAGCAAAGAGTAGTTCTCCACATTGGCTCTCTAGTCCATGAAGTAAGGGCTATTATGATAGGAATGGTCAAGTGCAAACTCTCCATAGATAAAATAGCACATCATAAGTGATATCACATCCCTAGAAGCATTTCAGAGATTAAAAGGTCTGAAAGACCAAAGATGATGATTGCTACCACATTCCAATTTAACTTTCTAGATTGGTCAGTGAAGAAAACCAGGTGGGTCTTAGAGAGTGACAATAGATTATTGTAATCTTATTTAATTACATCTACATCTCAGCAGGCTTCATTTGACAGAAGCAAACATACAGACCCTGGCACTTGGATTTGCCAAAGTGTGTTTTCTCTATCCCAGCACACAAAGAAAACCAGAAGCAAGCGTTTGCTTGCTTGTTTTACCTGGCAAGGACAACAGTTCACTTTTATTATCTTACCTCATTAAGTTACTTCTCTGGTTTTGTGTCACAGTTGGGTCTGAAGCGACCTCAATTGTCCAAAGGACATCAAGTTGACAGAATCTAGGAAGCTGAAGTAGCTGATACCCAGGATGATTGGATTAGACAATTTACATCAAAGGGTGAGACATAAGTCTCAAAAAAACTACACTGGATTTAGGGCAGTGGATTTTAGGAAGAGGTGGGGGAAAGGGTCTAATAATGGAGGACATATAGGGCTCTGTCTCCAAAATGAAGGGTAAGTTGTTATACCTTGCAAGCCCTATCACTAGGAATCAGAAGCCGTGTTTGTGGACTTGAGATTTGTACAATACATTGCCATCTGACTCCATGGGTGACTCAGCTCTCAGTTTGGAGAATGAGATGGTCCAGAGCTGGTCCAGGCTATAGTACAAGCTACTCTGCCATTTAGCACTTGTGATCGAGCTGATCCAATGAGGCCTGACATGTCTCTGGCCAATTGGGATGCAATAGAGTCTAGGATGAGATGGATGGCATCACCAACTGAATGGACATGAGTTTGAGCAAACTCCAGGAGACAATGAAGGACAAGGAAGCCTGGCGTGCTGCGGTTCATGGGGTTGCAAACAGTCGGACACAACTTAGGGACCGAACAACAACAAGTTTGTGGCAGGCCCTGATAGAAGAACCAAAATAGACAACCGTATGGATCTAAGAAAAGCTAAGAACTCTGAACAAATAACAAACCTTTAGAGAGCCGGCTCTAGGGTTAATACGCTACAAGGCAACACGACGTAGTGAGTGAGCGAAAGCTTGCCTGGCTCCAGGCTGCCAGAGTTTGAATCTCATCTCTGTCACTCACTAGCTGTGAGACTGTGGACCACAGCTTACGTTCCTTTTGTCTCAGTTCCCCACCCATAAAGCTGGCTTACCAGTGGGGACTTGTTGAGAGGATTAAATATGCTCACGCATGAGAAGTGCCTGGCATGGTATCTAGTACACGTGAGTGCTCTATAACTATTAGTTATCACATCCAGTATGTTGAACAAGCATGGATCGTGCCGCAAACAAAACCTTAGTTGTGGGTTTCCCCTCAATCCTTCAAGCTCTTCTCAGTGGAATTTATCTTCTCATCAAAAGAGCCCAGATGAAATTCTAGGAAGTCCCATAGCTTTTCTATTCATTTCTAGGTAATACATGAGTCATATTAAGTCACAGTTTTATTAGTTAGAATGTCAGAAAACTCAACTTGACCGTGTTAAGCCTTTACCCTCCCTTGACTTTTTGGCTGGAAGCTTCTGCTCCCCATCTTCCCCTGCTCACGTCCTCCCCAGATTGCCAGTTGTTGCTGTGGTGCCACTGGGGCAAAGCACGGGTGGGCAAGGAGGAAACAAGGGGTCTAGACCAGCTCTCTTTCAGCTGCGCCTTCACACTGAGTCTCAGGGCTGACAGATGCTTAGTGCTGGCTCTCTCTCATGGGTTCATTCGTGGACTCTTTAAAGGTTTTCTTCTGGACCCTTTTCTCCCCTTCTTCCTTTGACCATGAAGGATGTACCTATTCCGTGTGGTCTCTTATATGATCTTTAATCTCTGGGCAAGCAACACCTGGTCAACTCTGCCTAGGTCTCCAGGTGGCCTATCCAGTAAGACCCCCAATGAACCTTACCATTACTTTCTGCCTCCCATTCAGTCCTGACTGGTCCTCAGGAAACACTGAGTCATTTCCCCTTCCCATCCTGGATCCAGGAGTCACAGGATTGTTTCTGCCACCAGAAAAGGGCTCACCCTCTAGATTTCTTAGGAGTCAGATCCCAGCCCACGGGTTACCTTCGTTGCCTGAGACGTGGTTTATACCTGTCTCCAGTGTCCATAGATCATTTCAATACTCTCCTATGGACCCCTGAAGTCTTCCTCATGAGGCATGAGATTAGAACAGAGGTCAGCAAACTTTCTCTGAAGAGAGCTGGGTAGTATATTTCAGACTCTGTAGCCTCCAGCTCTGTGTCACAACTACTCAAGTCTGCATTGTAGCTTGAAACACAGTACATAGACAATACATAACCCAATCAGCATGACTGTGTCCCAGTGAAACTTTATATATGAAAAGGTGATGCTGAAGCTCCAATACTTTGGCCACCTGATGCAAAGAGCCGACTCACTGGAAAAGACCCTGATGCTGGGAAAGATTGAGGGCAGGAAGAGAAGGGGGAAACAGAGGATGAGATGGTTAGACATCGCATCAAGCATCACTGACTTGATGGACAGACTCCAGGAGAGGACAGGGAAGCCTGGCATGCTGCAGTCCATAGGATTGCAAAGAGTCGAATATGACTTAGCAACTGAACAACAAGGACAACCAGGTTTGGCCTGCAGGCAAAAGCTTGCCGATCCCTGGGTTAGAGGTAGCATTCCTCCATTCTTCATTTCACTTCCCAAACAGATGGGGTGGAAGCCCGAGAAAGACAGTCACTTAAAAAAAAATTATTTATTTATTTAATCTGGCCATGCCAGGGCTTAGTTGCAGCAGACTAGATCTGGCCGGACTTGGGCGCCCTGCACTGGGAGCAGACGGTTAGCCACTGGACCACCAGGGAAGGCCCGACAGCCACTTTCTTATTTCCAATCCTTACACCAAACCCTCTCTCTTTGTACCCTGACCACTTTTATCACCTCAAAGTGGGGGAGAGTGTTTAAGAGTTTAAGAAACACTTTCTGAGACATTTCCCTTGAAAATGTTCATACATGGACTTGCTTCACAATCACTTTGGTAATTGATATCAAACGGGCACCTTAATTGAAAATGAGGTGGGAAATGTTTCAGATGCACTGAGCTGGAAGTGGCTGCAGACTCCAGCTGGCATGTCCAGTAGACAGCCGAAGGTTGTGCCTTGAAAGTCACAATGAGCTGGGCAGAGTTCCTTTCTCAAGAAAGACATAGCTATTCTAACATATGCTGTCTTGCTTTCTAAAAGAATGTGGCATACACCTTCAATTTCCTTGTGAACTGGGGTCTGACATCACAGCAACCTTGTTGTGACTTACTGTGAAAAGGATGCCAGCAGTGGTTGGGGGTGGTGGTTATGGAAGTGCCTAGAACCAGTTTCTTTTAAAATGAATGGCCCTGACAGTTTTGTCTTGATGAGTTCTTGTGTCTGCTTTCTGCAGATTTTTCTGTCTCCTTCCTCACTATGAGCCCTGCCGGCAGCCGCTTGGTGTTGCTGTGTTTACCATTCTCCAGCAGCCTCCTTCCCTATTTCAGTGCTTTTAATGTGCTGGGACTTAAAAGACTCAAGGTAAGGTATTATAATTGTTGGATAATCGTAAGAGTGAGGGCTGAGTGACTGTCCAGTCGGTGGCAGGTATGATCTTTATATGTGGACAATAAGACATCTATTTTGGTTGTTTGAAGACTTGTGTTTGTTTAGCTGGAACATCTATTGGGGCTGCTTCCAGATATTATTCATTCACTCGCCCTTCATTTACTTATCTTTTGGTTGAATGCAGGCACTCAGCCATGTTGCTGATTTGTTTTGGATGGGGTTGGGGCCGCTTTTTTAATCTTCCAATTGATTTATGTAAATACATATAAACACAAATATTCATTTATATAAATATTCTATGTAGTTTTAGAACGTGTGTGTGTGTGCGCACGCTTTCTTCCTCTCCTGCTTCATCCATATTAGGGCCCCTTTCCCAACTGTGATGGAGCATGTGCCAACAACTGTATATATATCATTCCATATTTCCTGCATGTGTATACAGTCATACAGCACACACTCACACACCGAGTGTCTTTAGACGGCAGTCAATCTTGGTTGTTCATTCAACAGCCATACTTTAGGGCTCTTCCTCACCCTTCTTTTTTAAGTTTTTTTCTTTAATGTGGACCATTTTTAAGGTCCTTAATGAATCTGTTACAATATTGCTTGTGTTTCATGTTTCGTTTTTTTGGCTGCAAGGCATGTGGGATCTTAGCTCCCAACCAGGGATTGAACCCACATTCCCTGCATTGGAGGGTGATATCTTAACCACTGGACCACCAGGGAAGTCTCTGCACCTTCTTCTTCCTCTCTAAAAATTATTATTTTTTAAATTTTTGGTTGTGCTGGGTGTTCATTGCTGTGCATGAGCTCTTCCTTCTTCCTCTTTCCTTTCCTCATAGCTCATTGCACTATTTTGGCGCCAACCACATAAAGAGCTCGGAGACAGAGGCTGACACAAAAAGGAACCAGGTGGGGATGAAGGGAGACGTCCACATGGAATTTTCTAGCGGCTAGCTGGAAATACAGTTGCCAACTAGGGGAGATTTCAGATCTGTAAGTGGGGAGGGACAGCAATCTCTGAGATGTCAGGTGAAATCTCAGAAGGGGAGGACGCTGGCCAGAGAAACCACGCAGACCAAGAAGAAAGGAAGAGTCTTGTGCAGTATCATTAGTTTATATTTGCTCCGGAAAGCATACAGCCTAAAGTATTAGAAACAACGCTGCTTCCTCTTGAACTCTTTATCTATGAATGTTTTTCTGGGCTCTTCAGGAGTGAGCTGCTTTCTAGTTTCCACTCCTGCAGACTGTAGCCAGCATTCAAGAGAATGTGTTGACGTGTGAAGGGCACAGAATTAACCGGAATATTGCTTTCTGAATGTCATCTCTTCTTTCCTCTGAATTGATTTCGTCTACTCTTTTTAAAAACAAGGTTTGGAATGGCTTTTAAGAACTATTTCCACACCCACAGTATGAACACATGAATCTAAGTCAATGTTCTTTGAGCGAAGGGAAGTCTGCAGGTGGATAAAATGTCTTGCTGACTTCTGCCGCATGTATTTACGATTCGCCAGCCATCTTTCTAACAGGCTGCATTCCGACTGCTTCAAGGTCTGCTCACAAAGGACGGTCCTCGTGAATTTTTGTTATTTGCCCAAAATTTCCTATTGGAGGATTTGATTTGTGTGCCTGGAGACACAGAGATGGAAGTCCAGCAGTAGTTCTGCAAATGGTTGTCAGATATCCCGAAGCAAACAGAGCTGCTGCCATCTTCTGAACCGAAAATTTGTAGTAAATGTTGCCAAGGCACCCAAAGCCTAGCTGATAACACATATTCCCTAAACAGCTTGTCTAAAAGACCTCCCAAATACTATCAACATATAAACCAAACAACCCTATTCAGAATAGCACCTCCTGCCTCTAAATTATCTACTTCAAATAGAAGGATGTGTGCTCAGTCTCATCCAATTCTTCACAACCCCGTGGACTATACCCTGCCAGGCTCCTTTGTCCATGGAGTTCTCCAGGCAAGAATACTGGAGTGGGTTTGCCATTTCCTTCTCTAAGAAATATTCCTGACCCAGGGATCGAATCACATCTCTTGCTGTCTGCGCCACTTAAAAAGCCCTCAAACTTAAGGATGGTGCTGGGTGCTCAGATGTGTCCGACTCTTTTCAGCCCCATGGACTATAGCCCGCCAGGCTCCTCTGTCTATGGGATTCTCCAAGCAAGATTACTGGAGTGGGTGGCCATTCCCTCCACCAGGGGATCTTCCCAATCCAGGGATCGGACTCGTGTCTCTTGCGTCTCCTGCATTGGCAGGTGGATTCTTTACTACTGCGCTCCCTGGGATAGCTAGTGGGAAGTTGCTGTAAAACATAAGGATATCAGATGTCAAATCTTGTTCCTTATACATTCAAATCTCAATAGAACCGTACACAGAAAATGTTTTCCTCTGGGCCATCATTCCCTCAGTTCTCATGCAGACTTCCCTGGTGGTCCAGTGGCTAATTCTCCAGGCTCCCAGTATAGGACGCCCGGGTTTGATCCCTGGTCAGGGAACTAGATCCCATATGCTGCATCTTAAGACCCAGCACAGTCAAATAAAGAAATATTTTTTTTAAAATAGCACTGAGTCCCAAATGCAAAATATGTGAAGCTGAAGTCACCACCTTCCCCCCAGCTCAAGACTTCAAACTTCCCTGGCCAAATCTACTTCCCTGAATCAGAGGAGGAAAGAAGACTGCACTTATGAATTGAAGGAGAAGGAACTCCATTAGACTTTGTAGATTCCTTTTAAAATTCTGTTGCTGTTCACAGAAAGAGGGAGAGGAAGGCCGAGGGCACAACAGACCTTTTTTCCCCCCCTTTTCGGATAATAGCAATATAAGGTAAGAGGTGCTCGGGTCATGGAAGCATATGGTGGGAGATGTTGAGTCTGGCTGGGAGGAGAAGAGGGAAGCTGTTCAGCACAGTGCCTGACACAAAATAGGTATCTGAGAAGTGATTAATAATTGAAAGGAAGTATCATCTCAATGGGCTTCCCTGGTGGCTCACACAGTAAAGAATCCACCTGGCAGTGCAGGAGACCTGGGTTCGATCCCTGGATTGGGAAGATTCCCCTGAAGGGAATGGCAACCCACACCAGTATTCTTGCCTGGAGCCTGGAGAATTCCATGGACAGAGGAGCCTGGCGGGCTACAGTTCATGGGATTGTGAAGAGTCAGACACGACTGAGTGAGTAACACACACGTACACAATGTCTGAACATCAACCAGGTGCTAAATCGGCCTGCCTATACCAGACGCAGGGAGGGATTTTACATAAGTGCAAAGGTGTGTCCAGGGAATGACCAACCTTGGGTTGGGCCCCTGGCTGTAGGCTGGAAACATGGTGTGGGAGTCTTGGATAGGCTTTGGTAGACAATGGAATATCCAGAAAAGCCAAGAGGAAGATCTTCTAAGAACTGTATTTTCTAACACAATGGCCCTATGGATAACTACTTCTACAGAAGCCAAATGGGTTTAAAAAAACATAATGGTAGTTCAACTGAGAGATAAAAAAGGGAGTGAAATGAAGTAGAGGCCAGATGGGCCCTGAAAGAATATCCTGCTTGTTCCTTCAACAAAATTAAGAGTGCACTTCTCACAACCTACAAGAAACAAGCACAGTCCTCATTCTACAGCTCTTTCCTGAGACCCTTACAAACTTGCTTTCATAGGCAAGACTGTCAAATACCTCCTGCTGCCTCCCGCTGAGTGCACGTCGGTTTGGCTTCGGCTCGCCACTCTCACCCATATTCCTGCTGAGGTCCCCGTTGCTCTCAGGTACTTTCCAATCTTTACCTTGCTGACTTCCAACTCCAGCATCAGAGGAGGCTGACCTCTCCTGCAGTATTTGTCCTCCACCTTTCCTCACTCCAGCTTTTCTCCTCTCACACAGCTCAGTTCCCAGCCTCCTTTCCCCTTGTCTGTTTCAGTGAGCTGTCAGTTTCAGCTCCTCCCATCACTATGTGCACTAATGACTCCCTGATCTCCACCTCCTCTCAGCATCTCTCCTGACTCCATTGTTTACCCAACTGCCTCTTAGACATCTTCACTTATTTGCCCCAAGTGGCAGCTCAAACTCCACAGGCCCTGGAAGGAAATCATCTGGCCTTGGGCCTGGTAGTTAACTGGGCCTCACTGCCTCAACTCTAAAACAGGGGAATTACCTATAGTCACATCATACAGAAACCCATTAAGCAGATTAAATGAAATAACACAGACTAGCATGTCAGATAGGGCTTCCCAGGTCGTGCTAGAGGTAAAGAACCCACCTGCCAATGCAGGAGACAGAAGTGACACGGGTTCAATCCTTGGGTCAGGAAGATCCCTTGGAATAGGAAATGGCAACACACTCCAGTATTCTTGCCTGAAGAATCCCATGGACCAGAGGACCCTGGTGGGCTACAGTCCATAGCATCACAAAGAGCTGGACACAACTGAAGTGACTTAGCTCACACGCTCCTTCTAATTGTATCACACAATACCTGGGATGGGAAGATCCCCTGGAGGAGGGCATGGAAACCCATTCCAGTATTCCTGCCTGGAGAATCCCATGGACAGAGGAGCCTGGAGTGCTGTGGTTCATAGGGCCATAAAGAGTGGGACAGGACTGAATCGACTTAGCATGCAGGCATACACACATGAAAGATAAACAATAAAGAAAAAAAGCAAAAAGAATCCACCTTTCAATGCAGGGGACACAGGTTCAATCCCTGGTTGGGAACTATGGTCCCACATGCCACAGCACAACTAAGCCTGCATGCTGGAATGAAGACCCTGAATGCCAATAAATAAATTAAAATATATACATATATATGATAAATTAAAAATTAAACCCATGCACTTCATTGAGCCAGAACCTACAGCATCCTCCTTCATGTCAACTGTTCTGCCCCAGCCCATCCATTCCCCCTTCTTAAGGTATTTGACCTTGTCTCTCCACTCCATTGCCTTAAACCCTCAGCATCCCCTGGGGCTAGGGCTAGTCTTTCCCTGACCTCACTCTCCTACTCTACACAGTAGTCTTGAAAGAGCTCACTGGACACCATCCTCCTTTTAAAAACCTTTCAATGGCGCCCTTGGGGACAAAACCCAGACTCCTTGGAAGGGCACAGACTGCTCAGGGCCTGTTCACAGTCCTTGGCACTCTCTAAACTCCAGCTGGTTCTCCTTGAGTTAATGCCACCGTACTCAGCAAGCTCAGTCCGGCCACAGTGCCTTCTTCAACCACTCTGGCCGCTTCTTCCAGATACAGGAAGATGCCACTTCCTCTAAGAAGCCTTCCTGGACTTCCAGTCAGACGAGTATCTTTGTTCCCCAGGGTCCCTGCCCTAACACTTACCATGCCATCGTTATTACCTGTTCATTTGCCTGTCCTCTCCCACTAAAACGAGCTGTCTGCGGAAAGAGAAATTATCCTTTAATTTCCGTATTCCCAGAACCCAGCACGGCGCCGGCTGACAGTAAGGTTGCGAGGGAAGTGAATCAGAACAGTGTGGCCACCGACAAGGAAACAACGCGGTTGTAAGCGAATCCACTCCTCCCGCGGCCGGCAGTACAGGGCTCCCTTTAGGCCTGCGTGGACGTCCAGGGCCTGCATGTCCTCGGGGCTTCAGCTTGAGCAGATTTAACCCGCACCATCAGGGCAGACGGGACGGCATCAGCAGAGGCTGCGCGGGGAGCCCGCAAATGCACGCCTAGCGGGCTGAGGTTGAAAAAAAAAAAAAATCGTGAGCCCTTTGTTCCAGGCGGCAGAGGGTAAGCGGCTCCGAGTCCCCCGACGGGTGCGGGGCCTGCCTGGGCAGGATGGCACACAAAAACGCACCGGGCAGCGCCGCGTCCGGTAGGGGCGCGCGTATCCGCGAGCCTTCTCCGTGCCAGCTTCCCGGCCCTGAGATTTCCCCGCACTCTCCAGCGCCCCTCGCGGGGACCCGGTGTAAGTGCCTGGCGGTCTCCCCGGGCTGAGGCGGCAGCAGGCGGGAAAGGGCTCGGCGTTCCGGCGTCACGCGCCAGCGGCTGGGCGGGCGGCGCGCGCACGCGCGCGGGGCGGGGCGGGCGCGGGGGCGTGGCCGGCGTGGGCGGGGCGGGGCGGGGCGGGAGCCGGGCACAGGAAGCGCTGGGAGGCCGGAGCCGTCCCAGTGTGCCCCGCGCGGCGTGGACTCGGGTCGCTGCCGCCATCCCGCTGGCGAGAGGCAGAGGAGAGGCCCGCCCGCTTGCCGGTCGGGCCAGTGTGGGCCAGTGCGTGAGGGCGCGGGGGGCCGTGTCAGCGAGACGCAGAGCGCAGCCGCCGCCACCGAACGGACATGTTGGAGCCCAGCGCTGCCGCCGCCGCCTCTTTTTCCTCATCCTCCGAACGGGACTGAGAGGGGGCCCGCCACCCCTCAGCCTCCTCAGCCTCAGCCGCCTGCCCCGCCGCCTCGGCCGCAGCCTCTTCCTGCCCGGCCTCCGGCTCCCCCGCTCGTTGGCGTTCGCCGACCCCTCAAGGCCCGGCCGGTTCCCCAGCTCCTCTCCGCCGCGGCGCGAGGTCTTATGTGACCGGCGGGCCCGGAGCAGCCGCCGCCGCCGCCGCAGCGCGAACATGGACGCCGTCAACGCCTTTAACCAAGAGGTGAGGGGTGATCGGGACAAGGGGGTGCCGGGGCCCTTCCAGGGGGAGCCGGGCCGTCGTTTCTCCCGCCGCCTGAGGTTTAAAGCTTAGGTCGGGGTGGGGACGCTTCCTGCCCCGGTTCCGGGGCGGCGGGCCTGCGCGGAGCGGGCCTGTGTGGCCCGGGGAGGTCGCGGCGGCCCGGGCGCCGACCCCCACACCCCTCCCCCACCGCCCACCCCCGGGCGGCGACCTCAGGCTGCCCCCTCTCGCCCCCTTCCGGCCTCGTCCAGCCCAGCGACGGCCGCCGGTGCCTTTAACTTCGCCCCCCACCCCCACCCCCCCTTTCAGGTCTGGGCGCTCTCGCCCTCTGCTCCCGTTATTGGCTTCGCGGTGCCGGGAGCCCGCAAGGGGCTAAGAAAGAAACGCGGGCGGGCCTGGGTGGGGGGGGGGTGGGGGAGCCCGGAGCATCTGCCAGTCGCGGGGCCGACAGAGCGGTGGCCTGGGCTTCTCCTGTTGCTCGGGCTTCGCGGCGCGCCGGCTGCTGGACTCTGATCTCGGGTCGGGGAGGAGTTGGTGAGGGTGTTCATCCCCCCTCCCTTCGGGATTCCTGCACTTGGGAAATGAGTTAATAGACGGGGCTCTATACCCTCCCGAGTCGTGAACTCAGCCCTGTTACGGGCTCCGTGGCCCCAACGTGACACCTAAAAAGTTGAATGGGAGAGGACAGCATTTGCTCCGCCTTAGACCGCTAGAAAGCCGGCTTTGGCCTCCAGTCTTCCCACCCTCGCACCCTCCTCGCGGTTGGTTAATCCTTGGCTCCCTTCTTTGGGAACATTTACATGTGAAAAACCTCCCAAAACCGGGAACAAAGCTGCCTGCCGCCCTAAAGCTCTCTGGTTTTATCTCAAAACCTTCCAGGTGCTGTTTTTGAAGCGTCGAGTCCATAGATTCTGTTTTTCAGAATCCGTTTCAGGGGAAGGGGTCTTGACCATTGATATCAAACGTACCTACAAAATGGAAACAATTGGCTATGTTGAGTTGGATTATCTTCCTTTTCCAAATACCGCCGATCAACCCACACTGAAAAAAACACATGTAGCAGTGCTAGATGCCTTGGGACCACGTTGATAACTTGGTGCACCCTGCACAACGTGATTTTGTAGTTTCACTTGTAACAATTAGGGTGCAGTAACTTTCACTTTGTAGCGCCTCCAGTAACACTGCAGTTAGGACCGTTCATTGCCTTGTCAGTTATCCTAGAAATGATTTGTCTTTAACTGATGGATACAGAAAGTTGGACAGTGTCTTTTAAAGTTCTGTATTGCCTATTTTCAAAATGATGAAATAGTATTTCCTGATTTTTTTTTTTTTTTTTTTGATGGCTAGGAAGTTTGTGATAATGCTCCAAAGATTTCAGGATTGGAAGTTGACTTTGTTTCCTGAAGGCAAAATATACTGGAATGTTGGCTTCATGAGGGTGGAGAGTTTCTGTCCTTTGCTTCCTCATAGCACATGCTTGGAAAAAACTTGTTGAATGAATGAGAACTTATACAAATGACACAATGTTTTAAAAGATAGGTACATAACTCATACAAGTGACACAATGTTTTAAAAGATAGGTACATTTCTTTCTCAAGATGAAAACTTTCTGGATGTTTTCAATGAACAAAAAGGGGGGGTTTTAACATATTCTTAAGACCAGAATTATTAAATTATGATTGAGGCATTATGGACATTAAGCACGTTATTAAATACAGTATCACGTTAATTCTGGGAAAATGTGATCAGTAGTTTTTACTTTGAAAACCAAGATTAGGAATGATAGTGTCTTCTTGAAAAAGGAAAATGGCATTTTAATCTTTTAAAATGTACAAAGTAAGAATTTTCCTATCATCGATTGTTTTCCTCTTTAAATAAGTTTTATTTCCGTTCCTAATCTTTATTAACTGGATTATGTTAGGTGTATGTTACCAATTCCAGCTCTTTTCTGCCAAACTTTCTTCCCCCAAAACTTTGTTCTGGAGAAATTAGTCTGACTTCAAAATCCATCTCCGTGTCCCTGCTTGATGTAGTGCTTCTCAGTTAATTCTCCCCATTCATAAAATGTTAGTGATTAGTTCCTTGTAACCTTAAATCTCCCAAATCTTCATTTTACAAATATTTGAGGGCCTGCCTAGCTGTAAAGCTGTGTCCTAATTAGGATGGCACTGCTACTAAGGATCTCTGCCCGCTAGGAGCCTAAACTAATAGAGGACACAAAACTTAGACAAGTAACTTTAATGTATGCTGGAACAATTTCCTTTGGGGTCCTTTTAAAGTACTGTGGGATGGCCATGGGGCATTAGACTTGGGAGAAGAGAGTGTCAGTCTCAGAATTTCCGAAGGTGTAGGAAAAGTAATTCAAAGGCAACATTGGTGTGAAATAAGGAACAGTAGTTTGACTCCTGAGGCTACTGAAAGCGTGGTTAAGGTAGTTTGGGGACTGACAAGTTTCAAGTCTGTCTAATGTGTTTGAATTCCTTTTTCTTTTTTTCCCAGTCTGTGGATAAATTGAAGGTTTTAGGTAGGGGAGTAATACAGTCAAAATACTGCTTGATTTATAGTGTGTATTGTAGAAGGCAGAGGTTTGGGGAAACATGGCAGGTTGGGGACTGAGGTGGGAGGAGAAACTAGAATCTGAACTTGGCGTATCTATAAAGGGAATAGAGAGGAGGAGAAGGATGTGGACCTGAAGAATCTGTGGATTTGACATCTGGTAGATTTATAAGCACCTTTTGCCCTGGACATCTAAGCTCTGGGAGAGGGGTGACACATCAAGCAGTCTTCAAAAGTATATTTAGTGGAGGGGGAAATATGTTTGATTTTGAACAGTTTATGTTTGAAACAGTCATGTGGAAACTTGGCCAGCAGTTGATCATATTGGACTCAAACTTGGAAGCAACAAAGAGATGCAGGAAGACATCAAAGAGTCACTCTCAGATTGCCCTAGAGAAAATTGAGAGGGGGAGACAAAATGAATTAATAATAAGCATCTATAGCATATGAGGTGCTTTGTATGTACATATTGAAGTTAATACTCCTTCAACCTTGCGTAGACATCCACTTATAGATGAGAAAGCTGATTTTCGATTTCAAAGAAATCAAATAGTAATTCACCCAGGGGCATACTGCTAGTTCATGGCAGAGCTGAGGTTTAAATACAGATGGTCCCATCTTAATTACTGCCTGAAAATAATATTTTATATAATACCAAGGGAATGGTCATAGGTTAAGTAATACAAAGGCCACAAAATTTTTTGAGCATATGGGATCTATAGTTTAAGATTGAATGGTGATGGGAGAGATACGGATAAGAGGTAGCAAATATAAAGTAGCTGGGTGTTTTGGGATTTATTGTTTTAGAAGTTTGGTTGTAAGGTGTTCTGGGGAAAAGTCTCTTCAACGATGAAGGTAAGAAGGAGCAATTGACAATGTAGTAGACACTGGTGCTAGCCTTTTGATATGTTTGTATATATATAGTGTATATATAAGGTCTTAACCTAAGTAAGTGGTGTTCAAGCCCTGGTCTTTATTAGATGGGCGTAGATACTAGAGCATGTTGAGGGAGGGGATGTGCAAAAAAGCATAGTTCAAGTGGCTAGAGGGATTGGTTATTTTAGAACAAAATTGTGGATAAAAGGAAGGGGACGGATTGGAAGCATAGGTAATAGTATGTATCTGTGATACAGAAAAAGAGGAAGATAAAGATAAGGTTAAAGACCTTTTGAGAGAACTTTCATGGCAAGACACTATTAAGTGTTGTAAAGAATGGAAAGATGAGTTTAAAAATCAGTGATCACTTAATTGTGTTCTATATTTATATACTCCTTATTATGAAGGTTTGTTACATGGATAAAGGTTATAGATTGGAATTTTTAAATCCATTGATTGCATTTTTAGCCTTTAATCAGTCTTCTCTAAATCAAAAAGAATAACTCTTCCCTCATCCTCACTTTTTTTTTTGCAGCATCTGTGATTGTAAGATCTTTAATTAAAGTACAAAAAAGTGCAGAGGATATAACAAAAATTGACAGTTGTTATTAGGTGTTTTTAATTTTAAAATGAAATATTATGTCTTCCGTTCCTCCCTTTCCCACCCCTCTACCCCCCCACCCCGCACTGATCCCCGAGTCAGAAGCAATCAGGTAATGAATTTAGTATCAATCTCTGTGGTCCCTAAACTCTGTGTGTGTGTGTGTATAAAATCTGTTTTGATACATATTCCCTGATGTTTTGTGTGTAAAAATTACTAATGCTGTATATTAAGAACTGTATAGTTTGTTCTAATCATTGTGTAATATTTTATTATTTGAATAAACCGAATTTTATCTGGTTCCCCAGTTGATGAACGTTTGTTTCTCATTTGTTACTGACAGACACTGCAATCAATGAACTTTCTCAGACATGTCTCTGTGTAAGAGTTTCTCTCGGACAACTGTTCTCAAACTTTGGATTTTGACTCCTTCAAGCTCTAGAAGTTAAGGACTACAGAGACTTTCTGTATCTATGGGTTATATCTTGATATTTACTGTATGAGAAATTCAGACCAATAAACAGATTTATTAAAAATAATAAACTTGTTACATGTTATCGTAAGTAACATTTCTAATGAAAAATAATATTTCCAAGACAAAAAATACCTAGTGAGAAGAATGACATGGTTTTTCCTGTTTGCAGATTTCATTTAAACTTAGGTTTAATAAAACTTGAATTCTTGTAGATACTTCATTCACTTTCCAGCTGTTACACAAGTCAAGTAGCCTTTGGAAAACTTCACTGTATACTTGTGAGATTAAGGATAAGGAATGTCTTAGCATTAATATGAAAACAGTTTTTACCTCACAGACCACTGAAAGGAAGTCAGACACCCCTGACCACCCCCCTCCTTTCTAGAGTTACTTTTTAAGAACTACAATATAGAGATGGTATGCATATAATGATACTTTAAAGTGCAGGAAGAAAACGAGTACTTTTATTTATTTTGGGGGCTGCTCCTGGTTTTACTGACAAATGGGATCTTTTAGTTTCAGCTTGTGAATTCTTAGTTGCATTATGTGAGATCTGGTTCCCTGACAAGGGATTGAAGCTGGGCCCCCTGCAGTGAGAGCACAGAATCTTCACCACTGGACCACTAAGGAAGTCCCTTTTGTTTATCTTTAAAATCAGACAAATTAAACTTTATGAGTACTTTTAACGTATGAGTTGACATTACTGCCCTTAACCACTTAGGTTGTCAGTCTTGAACCATGTTACTCTGAAGAAGAATTGAGTTCACATCTCATTAGGGAGCTTGTCACCCTTTCTAGTCCCAAGGGAAATTGTTCTGTATAAACTGTTCTGTATTTCACCTCTTGATTACTGCTATGATTATCTTCTAGACTTTAGATCATATGATGACAGTACCTTGTTAACTTTTTTTTTTTTAACCTGTAATGTTAATCTGGTTATTTTTGATCATTCCCTTGTTCTCTGAGAGGTCTGTCTAAAGAAGTGGACAAAGATTTGAAACAAGGTTCTTAACTGTATGGAAGAGACGTATCGGACCAGGGCAACAGAAGTAAATTTTGAGGTTTCTCATGACTCATCTGACTGTGTTATGCTATTTATAACAGGGGTTGGAATATTAAAAGTTAGTTGTAATTTTGTTCCTCTTGACTTGCAGAGATTTGCTTATCTCTGACAATAGTAGAAGTCTGGCTTTATTATGGAATAAAGCTGGCTCTTCAGAGCTTTCTGTAGCAGAATTTATCACTGATGTTCTTGTTGAAAACATCCCACTCCCTAGTCTATCATTTTGTTTAGAATTTTGTTTCAGAAGAAAAAAATACGTGGACATATGATAAGGAACTGATTCAGAGAATAATTGGAATAATGGAAAAGTTGGCTTGTAAATCTTGTGGAACAGAATTCGCAGACAAGATGGCCGTTGGTTTTTGTGGGAGTGTTTTGTTTTTGTTTTTTATGTGCTCAGTCGCGTCCAGCTCTTTTCGACCGCAAGGACTGTAGCCCACCAGGCTCCTCTGTCCATGGGGGTTCTCCAGGCAAGAATACTGGAGTGTGTTGCCAAGCCCTCCTCCAGGGGATTTTCCCAACCCAGGGATCGAACCCACGTCTCCTGCATTATGGGCGGATTCTTTACCATCTGAGCTACCAGGAAAGCCGAAGAATACTGGGGTGGTTAGCCTATCCCTTCCAGTGGAACTTCTTGACCCAGGAGTCTAACTGGGGTCTCCTGCGTTGCAGGTGTATAGTTGATTAACAATATTGTGTTAGTTTCAGGTGTACAGCATAGTGATTCCAGGCTTTTCTTTTTTTTCAAATTCTATTCCATTGCTACTGGTGCTAAGTCACTTCAGTCGTGTCTGACTCTGTGCAACCCCATAGACGGCAGCCCACCAGGCTCCCCCGACTCTGGGATTCTCCAGGCAAGAACACTGGAGTGGGTTGCCATTTCCTTGTCCAATTTTTGAAAGTGAAAAGTGAGAGGGAAATCGCTCAGTCGTATCCGACTCTTAGCGACCCCATGGACTGCAGCCTACCAGGCTCGTTCGTTCATAGGATTTTCCAGGCAAGAGTACTGGAGTGGGTGCCATATTATTATGTTATTACAGAGATACCTTGTATCTTGCAGTATCAATTGTCCCTTCCCCTCTCCAGCTCCTTTTCTGTTAACCATAAGTTTGTTTTCTATGAGTCTGTTTCTGTTTTGTATATAAATTCCTTAGTATTTTTTAGATTACATAGATGTGATATCCATACTTTTCTATTATTTCACTAAGCGCACTCTAGATTCATCCACATTGTTGTCAATGACAATATTTCAGTTTTTATGTCCATGTAATGTTCCATTACAGAAAGAGTCAGACACAACTGGGTGACTGAACAACAGCAAAGATCCATTGTGTATATTTACCACATGTTTTTAAGCCAGTCATCTGTTGGTGGGCACTTAGTGCTGCGGTGGAACATTGGGGTGCATGTATCTTTTCAAATTAGAGGGGTGGTTTTTCTTCCTAGATACATACCCAGGAATAGAATTGCTGAATCATGTGGTAGTTCTATTTTTGTATTTTAAGGAACCTCCATATACTGTTTTCCATAGTGGCTGCACCAATTTGCATTCCCACCAACAGTATATAAGAGGGTTCCCTTTTCTCAAAACCTTTTTCAGTACTTATTATTTGTAGACTCTGATGATGGCCATTCAGAATGATGTGAGGTGATACCTCATTGTAATAGTTTTTATTTGCATTTCTCTGATCATTAGCGATGTTAAGCATCTTTCCATATGCCAGTTAGCCATCTGTTTATCTTCTTCGGAAGAAACATCTATTTAAGTCTTTTGCCCATTTTTTGATTTTTTTTTTTTTTTAGTTGTATGACAGGTAATTTTTCTGTAGATAATCTGCATGTGTTTAAAACTCATTTCAAATATACTTTGATAACATAGGGAAAACATTGTTAGGTAAATGATCAACCTTTAGAAGTTTGTGATAACGTTTGTTGAGATAATGTGCAGAATCTTTTCAGAGCAACACCATACAACTTTTTAACAATAAGCTAAAAACAAGCTGTACTATGTTATTAGGTAGTGTATAGGATAAGCAGCTATTAACAATTGAAGTTTCAGTAGAGTTGATAATAGTTAAATTTGGTTAAGTTTTACCAAGTTCCGTTGTGAGCTTATTCTAAAAGAGACATGTCAACATTTCTGTGTTAATATTAAGTGTAATTAACAATGTACTGTTTGTGATTTTTTTTTTGCGAACTAGAAGATTGATTGCTGAAAAGGTATTAAAATTTATTATGCTTCAGTCACCTTCATCCTTTTCAATATTTGCATGGTTTATCAATTAACATTTTATTGTATTAGGACTCTTTACTGGTGCTTGTGAGGCCAGAGGTATTTATAGAAACTTTGATAATATTGAGAAAGCATTGTATAAGTTAGTAGTGAATTCAGCAAGAAATCCAGTGAAACTCTGAAGGGGATTTAAGAATTAGAAGCCAAGGTTCAGATGGGATGGGGGAAATACCAGGGCTCTTGAAAAGTGGAGGGCTATACAGGTACCCCTTAAAAGTTATAATTGGTGTTTGGATAATTCATGATTTTTGGTATAAATCCAAGTGGGTCATGTGGAGGAGATTGTAGACAGTAGCATACCTAACATATTTGACATCCTGAGAACATCTGTCTTCTTTTTTTTTAGCTTCATTCCTCTTTTACAACAATTATTTTCAAATATAATCATGAAATTAGCCAAGAAAGAAATTTGAACTTCATGTCACTTACAAGTAAATATTACAACAAAGAAATAATTGATTAATGTTTTAAAATTTCATTAATACTTCTTTCTGTTATATGTAGAAAATCTTACCTACATACTGCTATCACAGTAATGAGTAATAATATTCAGGTTCTTTTAAGTCTTAACTTCTGCATATTTGTCAAATGATTGTCAGTGTTGATCTTTACAGTATTTGAGTTCAGTAGACAATTATAGTCAGATTTACCAGTGTTATCTCCACCTGTAAGTGGTTGAAGAACACTTTTCATTAGTTCTATTTACTAAAGGTTGTATGTGTAGCAGCAGATACACAATAGTTGGGAAATCTTAAACATAAAGTTACCTTTGGCAGAAATTTAAGAAAAGCTCACTTCACAATAAATTCTGGAAATCAAAATACTACCCATGTCTTTTTTGACATCGATTCTAGTGACTGCCTGGCGACTCAGTGGTAATGAATCCATCTGCCAGTGCAGGAGACATGTGTTCGATCCCTGGGTCAGGATGATCCCCTGAAGAAGGAAATGGTAACCCATTCCAGTATCTTGCCTGGGAAATCCCACGGACAGAGGAGCCTAGCAGGCTTTAGCCCATGGGGTCGCAAAGAGTCGGATATGACTTCTCTGCTAAACAACAAACAACTAGTGACTTCCAAATGTCCTATCAGTCAAAAAATTTTCACTAAAATATTTTCACCCACAGTTGCTATGTAGGTCTCTTTTGTAATTGATGAACCTCTTTAAAATTATATGTAATGGCATTCTCCATATTTTTGTTCATGGATCATCAAGCTTTGTGTTTTCTTTAAGACTCACTCTGCTGTTTATAAATATTTATACCACACAAAAAAAGATATATCAGGAATGAAGAACTGCAAGCAGCTATCATACGTTAAATGTACTGTTTAAACATTTGAATATATACACTTAGGAACTGCAGAATTGGAGATACAAAATGAGCCTGAGGAGACTACAGGCTATCCTGAAAAACAAGAATCTCAGTCAACCAAATATTTTAGGGAAAGGAATATTTTGTCCCTGATATCATTTAGAATTGCTAGTATTTGCTGATGATAGAACAGTTTTCAAACAGTTTTCTTATTTTGTAAGTCAGACAATTCACCCACTTTTTGCCTGCTCCTGGGTGGACTTCTCCCATTGTTCAACTCTAGGTGTGTTACTACTCTGGAGAGCAGTAATTATCTAATGCTATAGTCTATAAATCTTGTGCAGTATCCCCTGTATATCTTTATGCCCTTTATTGTGAATACTCCACTTTAATCCTTCTTTTGTCAGAGTTTAGTCTTAGCTGATGTAGAATTAGAATACCCTATAGAAAGCCTGTAATAGGGAAATTTATGGTAATACCCTTTTAAGTTTTCAGAAAGCATAAAGTATTCTTTAAATAACCATGTGACCATATTACCTGGTCCACTGTATTTACAAGTTGCTGATAAGTCACTTTATCAAGGACAGCCAAGTTTGGGGTTCAGTTGGAGATATGTTCAAATCTTTATGAAGACCTTAAACATTGTTGACTAATGTAAGAGCATATTTTATAAAGTTGGGGGTTTTGTTTTAATATATGAAGTAGTCCAAAATGGGCAAATCTGTATAGAGAGAAAGTAGGTTATTCATGAGGGGATGGAGAAGGAATGGGGATGACTGCTAGTGGGTATGGGATTTCTTTGAGGTATAATGAAAATAATTCTAAAATTACATAGTGTTGATGGTTGTAACTCTGAATATAGCAAAAACCACTGAGATGTACACTTTAAAGAGGTGAGTTTTAAGGTATATGAATTGTATCTCAGAGCTCTTTTAAAAATAACACAGAAAAGTTATGTTTTAACACCATTTTCATTATTTGATTGCTTGATTTGATTATCAGATCGAAAACAATATCTATTAGCTGCTGACTGGCTCTGCAAGTTGTTTTGTTGATCCTGAATCATAAGTTTGTTGAAAGGATATCTTTAGTTTTTACATGCTATTTTAAGAAGTAATCCAGCAGAGACAGTTCAAGGGAAGGACAGTAAATGAATCTTGCATTTGCTTATTCCCAACTAGATACTAGCATATGGGTTCTTATATATACCTTTCTTTCTATTTTATATATTCTATATATTTCTTATATATACCTTTCTATTTTAGAGGTAAGGAAGCTGGAAGGGATGGTGTTATTTGACCGAGAACTGTTAAGAGGCTGCTTGAGTCCAATCCACAGCCCCACAGTACTGCTCTGAAGTTTTTTGAGCAGCTCATCTTTGACTATTGTCTTGTTCATGAAGGGAGAGAGCTTCCCAAACAACTTTTGTATATTTGACTCAAAGTAGCAAGGGCACTGTAATGTATATTTGTGGAAGGATTTGCCAGAGTTTAAGAAGGATGAAGTTTGGAAGTTTTTAAGTCATCTACAGTAATGCAGTAGATGCAGTCAGTGTTGTGAACTTAAGATATGCTTTTCAGATGTTATATTTCATTTGCTAATTTATATTCACAATTAAAATTTTTAATTGGGGATTTTATAAATGTTAACCTTTTCAGTTTTAATCCCATGCTTGTTTGTAGATCTAGTCATTACAACTCTGTGGGGAAAAAAGTAGATATGGATAAAACGTACAATGTATAGGATAGTGTTTTTCTTCTAATCAAATGATTTTGTATCCTGGAACCAGTTTTTATTTGTTCAGTTAGTCTGGAAGGAGCTGTTTAATTCATTAAAATGTTTGATAGCCAGCTTTGGGTAAACACAAAGTTTACTTAGTGAGGCACAATAAAAGCAATTTTGAAAACTGGCAGCTATGCTAGTAAAATGGGGAGTAATGGCATGGGTAGAATATTTGGCAGTTGCAAAGATCAAATCCTGGCCTATTTCGTGAGCAAGTGAAGACAAAGGAGTTAAAGGATTGATTGCAGTTCAGTGAATCAAAATGGAGGAAAGGAATAAAAAATCATCTAGTAAGTGGAACTGAGGGGGTTAAAAGGCCTGACGGCAGGGGGTGCAGCAGCCTTGGTTCTAAAGTAAAAGATTTAATTGAAGAATAGACCCTTGGAAATTGTAAGGGAGTTAGTCTTACATGAAGAATAAATTAGAGCATACTTTGTGGAGTGAGTCATCAGAAATTAACTACTTAGAAAATTAGTTCTGGCACATGGTAACAGAATTAGGGATTGGTGATATAATTAAATAGGGAGGAAGTTTAAACTACTGTTTGCTATATTACTATATTCTATTTTCATAATGGACATAGAAACATAAGTAGTTAACTTGAAAGTGGTTTCATATATAATTTAACAGTATATGTTTGCATTTATATGTGTGTATTTTGTGAATCATTTCCCTTGGTTCTGGAACCAGGAGAAAAATTGGTGAGTTTGTGGGTAAGTATAGTAAGATAAAGAAGTGTAGAAAGGGGTAAGTATGAAAAATTTTAAGACTCTTTAAACTTGAGAATAGTATATGCAGCTTTGCTGTTCGTAAAAATACCTGGTTTATAACCTTATGGAGAAATAAGTAGAACTGATTTGTAGTGTTTAAGTAAAGACCCTGCTCCATCGGAGCAGAGGAACTGTGTAGTTTCTTTTTTCCCATCTAAAGAGCCATGTAAATTTGCCCTGTTATTAGACATACTGTGTATTACTGCCAGACCTGTCTTATCTCCATACATTCCTTTAACCAGGTGGAAAATTGATTAAATATTTGGGTTTCAAAGGATTTGACTCTCTGGAAAGTAAATATAACTTACATGGGAGTAAATCCCTGGGTTGGGAAGATCCTCTGGAGAAGGAAATGGCAACCCACTCCAGTATTCTTGCCTTGGAAATCCCGTGGGCAGAAGAGCCTGGAGGGCTACAGTACATGGGGTCATAAGAGTCAGACACAAGTTAGTGACTAAAACAAAACAACAAAAATCATATATCAGTAATTAAAGGGATGCTTTCTTTAATGCACAGATGTCAAAAAATATACTTAAGTGATTTTTTAGTTTGGGGTTTTATGCACAAAGACTTCAGTTATAAAGATTTTAAATGGCAGATTTTATGTTTATTTTAAAAATTTTGTTTTAGCAGTTTTGAAAAGTTATGTTAAAGATTTACAAGGCATTAATTTAAACATATGTGTTAACTTCAAAGATATGATTTACTCCGCAGACAAGTTGTACCTGGTAATGATGATCTTATATATTTACAATCAAGTTGGAGAAATACATTTCTGTGTCTCAGACACAAATGTAAAGTTTTCCATTTTTAACCCATGAATTCTAATTAATTTATTTTTGAACTAATGCAAATTAGGTAAATTTAAGTAAGAAAATATCCCACCAAATATCTTTAACACTTTAGAGTATGTCAGTCTTTTTTCCCCTTCCACTTGTGTTTGGATATGGTTACCAGTGATAACATGAATTGCTTTCTGATTTTAAAAGCCATCTTGGGAATTTGGGGAACATCTAATTTAGATCAATTTCTAAAAGTGGAATTGTTGGTTTAAAAGATACGGACTTTTTGAGTTTTTGATATATATAGCTTTAGATTTCTCTCTGAAATTGAAACTTGCCCATTAGTTCTCATCTGCAGAGTGCTTTCTTTGCTTTTTGCTAATCTACACTCATGCCCATTAGATACATAAGTGAACTGTTATCTCATTGTCTTAATTTGTACCTTTTTGACTATTGGTAAGACTGAACATTTTTTTCCATGTTTGTTAGTTTCTGGCTCTATTTATTATACTTTGTACAGTTTCCAGTTTTATTGTTTTTCTTAGTGTTTGTTATTAACTCATGCACAATATTCTGCTTTAGGGTAGAGTGGTATAATGGTACTTGTCTAACATGCTTGGCTTGCAGCTCTTCTTTCCTTCCCTGCCCACCCACACCCCCAACTCTCTCTCTCTGTCTCTTTGTCTCACATATATACACACGGTCACATTAAGTGCCCAGTATTAAAGAATTAGCTCAGACAAAGCTTTGGTAAAGGCATAAAATGAAATGCCAGGTTAGAAGAGACTGTAAAGTATCTCTTTATCTGATTGTTCTAGCAGTATTTTATAGAGCTGTCTTCAGGCTATAATTAGAGGGACAAAGCACCTTTGTGGAGATGATTTTAAGATGTCCCCCCTACGTTTTCTTTTGTTAAATTTAATGTGTGCTTTTATAAAGTATATTTTACCAGTAAACATTTAAGTTGGCTTTAACTCTTGATTTAGTTGAAGCCAATGTTTCAGATTTGATGAGACAGATGAACAAAAGAGGGAGGGAGATTGTAGACTTGAACACTTTGATAACTTGATCTGTCAGAAGGGAAATTTGAGTACCAGCCTGTTACTGTATGTGTATGTATTTTTGAAAACATCCAAATTTTTTATTTAAACTTTGTAATTATTAATAACAGGAGCTTAAGGCAGAATTTGTCATCATGGAGATCATAATTGCAAAGGAAGGAATACTAGGTATCTTAAATATAATTCATTATAGTAAGTTTAAGAGCATAAGATGGGGTAAGTATCCCATTGAAAGAGATTCTGCCTAAAGATTTCTAGTCACTTAGAGCTAGAACAGATTCTCACAGACCAAATCAAACATTTTTCTTTCATAAAGTGTGTTTCGTCTAGTGAGGACTCCATATATTTCAGATATTTGTCATGATTTCATCTTGAATAAGTTAGAAAAAATATTGACAAGTTGAGAATATTGTTAAGTGAATTTTAGCTAACTGTCAGGGTCCACAGATTATTAGATAAAGTCTTCCTACAAGTTGCAAGTATAGATCTTTCTAATTTTTAAAAAACCATGGTGTTGGAAAAAGCCATCTATATAGCAGATTCATGAAAGTTACAAACTAATTGGAATAGCTGCTACGTTGAAAACAGAAAGTGATTTCTAGACTACCTAAGTAGATTGAAGGACTGTCAGAAACCAACATAAAATCAACATGAAGTTGTAGTTCTGATAAAGATTGCAGTGAAACAGTCTGAGGGTTTCGGTTGCTTATAAATGAATTGAGCACTATGTATTTAAACTGCGCTGGATCTTGATTGCTTCATTGGCTTTCCCTAGTTGTGGCGAGGGAGGGCTACTGTTTATTGCGGAACGTGGGCCTCTCATTGCAATGGCTTCTCCTGTTGTGGAGCACAGGCTTATGGGATCTTTCAAGACCAGGGATTGAGCCCATGACCCCTCCATTGGTAGGGAGACTCCTATCCACTGGACCACCAGGGAAGCCCCAGCTAAGCAGTATTTTAAAAAATAATAATAATAAATGATCTCCCCTACCCCAGAGTGACCATGTTCTGAATCCTAGAACCTGTGAATGTGTTACCTTACTTGGCAAAAGAGACTTTGCAGATGTGATTAAAGGTTTGAGTTAATTGTCCCATGTTATCTGGATGAACCCAGTGTAACCCCAAGGGTCCTTAAATGAGAGAGACATGAAAAGTCAGAGAAAGTGATGTACAGTGAAAGCAGAGGCTAAGGAAGGACAGAAGATGCTATACTGCCAGCTTTGAAGATGGAAGAGCCAAAGAAATTTAAGCACCCTTTGGCTAGAAAAGGAAAGAAATAGATTTTGACCTAGAGTGCCCAGAAGGAAGGCAGCCCTACCAATGCCTTGATTTCAGACTAATGAGGTTGTGACTTCCAAAAGTGTTGTTTTAAGCTACTGAGTTTGTGGTAATGTGTTCCTGCAGGAAGAGGAAACTGATACAAAAGACAACCCACTAGATTCTGCAGGAATATATCCAGGCCCTCTTTATTTTGTTTTATCATACTTTTAAAAGGAATTAGCCAGTATAGTCAGATCTAGAAATCATATCATTTGGCTAATAGTTGAAGCAGATAAGAAAACATGCTTAGTTATGTTTACTTTCTCAGATGAGAAAGATCACTATTGTTCTGTGCTCCAGAGGCAGAACTAGAGCAGGAAAAGGGAGGGAAGGTTATCAGAAGGGAGATTTGGGGTCAGTACAAAGACGACAGCTGTAACCGTTGGAGCTGATTAGTTATGAGTTAGTAAGCCTGTGAACTAACACGGGACCTGCCAGATATATTGTGAAAGCAGTTCTGAGTTTAGTATGAATACTAAATTAGGTAGTAAGGTGCTATACAGCTGTAAAAGTCTTTGATACTGCTTTGTTTTCAGTATAGAGAAAATTTCTCCAAATGCAGCACTTGAATAGTAGATGTAACACAATAAAGTTTTTATGCTAAGCCATAGTAAAAAATTGGGCTTCCCTGGTGGCTTACATGGTAAAGAATCCACCTGCAAATGCAGGAGACCTAGGTTCAATCCCTGGCTGGGAAAGATCCCCTGAAAGGAATGGATATCCACTCCAGTATTCTTGGCTGAAGAATTCCATGGACAGAGAAGCCTGGCAGGCTGCAGTTCATGGATCACAAAGAGTTGGACACAACTGAACCACTAACACCTTCAGTTTCATGACAAAAACTTAAACTTGAGATCTATGTTAAGATTCCCAGGGCATTATGTACTTCTTTTTACCGAGCCATTTATGTGTCAGATCTAGGCCAAGATAATATACATTATCTCATTTAATCCTAACAGTTTTATGAAAGTGAAGTCGCTCAGTCATGTCCGACTCTTTGCAACCCCGTGGACTGCAGCCCACCAGGCTTCTCCGTCCCTGGGATTCTCCAGGCAAGAATACTGGAGTGGGTTGCTATTTCCTTCTCCAGGGGATCTTCCCGACCCAGGGATCAAACCCAGGTATCCCGCATTGCAGGCAGATGCTTTAACCTCTGAGCCACCAGGGAATCCCAACAGTGAATTGAATATTACTAATCTTTTTCATACATCATTGAAATTCAGAAAAGTTTAACTAAACTTGTCAAAGTTTATGCTGTCAATAAATAGCAGAGTATCATGTTATTTTGACTAACCCACAAACCTTATGAATTCTACAGGTGTCATGGGCCAAATTTAAAATTGTTCTTTATTTGATATTAGGAATCATTGTGAGTGATTTTTTTTTTTCATAATTTTTAGAATACTTTGTATATCAGGCACCCAGCAGAACAGTGTTCATGTTTAGGTTTTCTAATAGTCATTCAACTGATGACAACAAAAAAACAAACTTCTGTCTGCTGCTGGCAAGTATGTTTTTCTTACTAAGGCTTTCTAAGGAGGTTTTGTACCTTTTAGGGCCTACTGCTGCTATTATCCTGTATAAGAGAATTGCATCATTTTCTGTGGCTGCGTTGATACTTTTTTTTGTTTGTTTTTTGACAGATCCCATTAATTCTGAATGCAGATGTGTAGTAGCAAAGAGAATGCTGCACCTAGAGATGTTCATTGAGCATTTGCCCAGTTGCAGATGATAATACTAGTTATTCAGTTCAGTCGCTCAGTTGTGTCTGACTCTGTGCAACCCCATGGACTGCAGCACGCCAGGCTTCCCTGTCTATCACCAACTCCCGGAGCTTGCTCAAACTCATGTCCATTGAGTCGGTGATGCCATTCAACCGTCTCATCCTCTGTCATCCCCTTCTCCTTCTGCCTTCAATCTTTCCCAGCATCAGGGTCTTTTCCAGTGAGTCAGTTCTTTGCATCAGGTGGCCAAAGTATTGGAGTTTCAGCTTCAGCATCAGTCCTTCCAGTGAACACTCAGGACTGATTTCCTTTAGGATGGACTGGTTGAATCTCCTTGCAGTCCAGAGGACTCTCAAGAGTCTTCTCCAACACCACAGTTCAAAAGCATCAATTCTTCGGCACTCAGCTTTCTTTATAGTCCAACTCTCACATCCATACGTGACTACTGGAAAAACCATAGCCTTGACTAGACAGACCTTTGATGGCAAAGTAATATCTCTGCTTTTGAATATGCTGTCTAGATTGGTCCTAACTTTTCTTCTAAGGAGCAAGCGTCTTTTAATTTCATGGCTGCAGTCACCATCTGCAGTGATTTAGGAGTCCAAGAAAAGAAAGTCTCTCACTGTTTCCATTATTTCTCCATCTGTTTGTCATGAATTGATGGACCTGGATGCCATAATCTTAGGTTTTTCGATGTTTTAAGCCAGCTTTTTCACTCTTCCTCTTTCACTTTTGGGCTTCCCATGTGGCTCAGCTGGTGAAGAATCTGCCTACAATGTGGGAGACCTGGGTTTGATCCCTGGGTTGGGAAGATCCCCTGGAGGAGGGAAAGGTTACCCACTCCAGTATTCTGGCCTGGAGAATTCCATGGACAAAGGAGCCTGGCGGGCTATAGTCCATGGGGTCGCAAAGAGTCGGATACTACTGAGCGACTTTCACTTTCATCACGAGGCTCTTCGGGTCCTCTTTGCTTTCTGCCATAAGGGTGGTATCATCTGTATATCTGAGGTTATTGCTATTTCTCCCAGCAATCTTGATTCCAGTTTGTGCTTCATCCAGCCTGGCATTTCACATGATGTAATGCTAGTCAAGCCATACAAAAAAAACTGTAGCATTAAAGGTTTAGTTTCTGGCATTTGTCCTGATGTTCTTTTGTGTCGCCCACTTGTCTGTGCTACATTGAAATATTTGGTATATTGTAGTTAGTTGTATCTTTGTTCCCTTCTTACTCATCTTCATGGTTTTGATTCTGTAACCTCTCAATTTCTAGCAGGACCTCTGCTTTTTCAAGATCCATATTCCAGTCTGCGGAAATATCTGCCTGGATTTTCAGTAGGCATCCCAAGTTAAATTCAGTATGTCTCTTCATTATCCCTGAACCAATGCAATATATATATAGAGAGAGATGAGCACAGATGCCTACTTGATATTTTGCCTGCATTCTCCATCATAGTTAATGGTCTTTGCATGTATTTACAACAACAGCGTTGTATAAGGAGTTGACTATATGGTTTTTCCAGTAGTCACATATGGATGTGAGAGTTGGGCTATAAAGAAAGCTGAGCGCTGCAGAATTGATGCTTTCGAACTGTGGTATTGGAGAAGACTCTTGACAGTCCCTTGGATTGCAAGGAGATCCAACCAGTCCATTCTGAAGGATAATAGGCCTGAGTAATCATAGGAAGCACTGATGCTGAAGCTGAAACTCCAATACTTTGGCCACTTGATGCAAAGAACTGACTCACTGGAAAAGACCCTGATGCTGGGAAAGATTGAAGGCAGAAGAAGAAGGGGATGACAGAGACTGAGACGGTTGGATGGCATCACTGACTCAATGGACATGAGTTTGAGTAAGCTCCAGAAGTTGGTGATAGACAGGGAAGCCTGGCGTGCTGCAGTCATGGGGTCATAGAGTTGGACACGACTGAGCAACTGAACTGAACTGATAATCTTAAGGATTGTGAGCTTTACAACCAACAAATTCTAGTCCAGACACATTCCCTGGGAATCATTTGAAAGCAGATGTAATCCTTTTTGGTATCAGCTGAAAACAGCTGTGACAATCTATGTTAATTGTTAATGTGATTAAATAAGATGATGCACCACCTTGTACTTAGGCACTTAGTGTTGCTCCCTTCCTCTTTTTCTTGAGTTGCACCTTCTTTAGTGGAATAAATACCCTTCCTCTGTCTGTCTCTTAAATGGTAGCACTTAAATGCTCTCTTGCTGGTTTATTGCCTGAGTGATAGTTATACTGCTATATGGTATAGTCTGTATTTTAATTTTTTAAGAAAAATGATTTAAATGTAAACTGTAGAGCATTTCATCAGAATATAACACTAATCTGTCTTGTCTCCTCAGTTGGCTGGGTGTTTTTTTTTTTTAAATGGGGAGTTCCTTACTGTAGAAATAATCAAGAATGTGGGACATTAAATGAATATTCGTGCTGGCTTAGGCTTCAGAGAAATATGATTCTCTAAGCTTTTAATGGCCGGAGAAGGCAATGGCACCCCACTCCAGTGCTCTTGCCTGGAAAATCCCATGGACGGAGGAGCCTGGTAGGCTGCAGTCCATGGGGTTGCTAAGAGTCAGACACAACTGAGCGACTTCCCTTTCACTTTTCTCTTTCATGCATTGGAGAAGGAAATGGCAACCCACTCCAGTGTTTTTGCCTGGAGAATCCCAGGGATGGGGGAGCCTGTTGGGCTGCCGTCCATGGGGTCGCACAGAGTCCAACACGACTGAAGCAATTTAGCAGCAGCAGCAAGTTTTTAATGGCCAGAAAAGTAGTTCTTGCTGTTACTCATTCTTAAGATCGTGTATCAACTTTTTGTATCCTGTTTCTCTGCTTTAAGATCCAGAAAAGGAAATAGAACTGTAGTAATAAATAACTGTCTCAATAGCTTTTATAACTTAGAAATGGGCAGAATATGCCCTTTTATAAACTGTGAGCTGCATATATTTTTCAGTTTGTATTGGAGTTAAAATACTTTAAATCGTTTCTTAGCTTCTCATTGTTTTATATAGTTTTAAAGATTACTGTCTCTAGTTGTTTTTCAGTTAGTGAGCATTTATATTCATGGAAAATTTTTATTGTGTTGGAAATAAAGAATCATGACCCGAATTAGATAATGCCTTTTAAAAAAAAATCAGTCTCTGTGTTAGTATCTTTGTTTTTCCCATTCTCTGTATTTGAGTATTGTTGTTCTTGTTCAGTCCTAAGTCATGTCCCACTCTTTGTGACCCCATGAGCTGCAGCATGCCAGGCTCCCCTGTCCTTCACAATCTCCTGGAGTTTACTCAAATTCATCTTAGTATTATTTATCAAAAAATTCTACTTTCCTCTGCTTAAACAGAGTACATTTTTGGTTCTTAAATTGATCATATCTTGTATTGCATACTTTTTTTAGAAATTACTGTTACCACTATCTATAGTCCCATTGTGTCTGTAGTTTTGAAAAACTGCAAAAATTCTGTTGCCAGAGTATTTTGTTGACAGGTAGGGCTATTTATTCTGGAAAAGGAGACTTTTGTTCTTTAGGGTACCTTCTTAGTAGGTGTCTGGTAAAGATGGTCTGTGTCTTAGGGGTTCCATATTTGAAATTGGAGAGAAATGGAAATATGATTCATATAAGATTGATAATGCTTAGAAGACCCTGAAACTTATTTCAGAATGTATTTTTAGAAGAGTATGTATGCCTATGGTTAAAACAAAAACAAGATTTTAAGAAACTAGATATAAGCTTCTTAATGTCAGAATTTTATCATTATGACTCTTTATTGGCTCTCATTATATCTTGGTTGGGCTTAAACTTTAGGGGAAAGGTGTGTGCCTGTGTGGTTTCATCTCCTGGGACTCCCTGATTGTTGGATTTACTGTAGTGAAATTTGTTAAATATGGTGTCATTTTTATTCCTGACTAATCAAGAAATTGTGAATTCAAGTTTTATAATGACATGTTAAATTTCTTACCTGATGTAATACATGTGTATCTCCAAGTGAACATCAGAATTATTTGAAGTCCTCCAAAATCTCAGTGAGGTTTGGATGTGAAATATTAAGTATTGAATCACAATATTGCCATTTTCGGTATAGGAACATGGTGTGTTTGTTTCCATTCAAATCAGTTTTGAGTTCTTCAGAAGGGTTTTATAACCCTACTGTTACAGATTTTTGTCAGTTTTTTTACCTTTTCCCCCTTTTTTGCTGATTTTAGCATAATCTTTTCCCATTCTGTTTTCAAAGTGGTGATGCTAGCATGTAAGAAGGCTCTTAGTTTTTCTTTACCAGACAAATTATTAAACCTGGTTTCAGGAATTTTATTATTCTTTTAGTTACAAATATATTTGTCAAAATGAAGGGTAAACCTCTAATTTTACTTTTAATTAAAACTTTTTTCCTTTTTTTTTTAATAAGCTCTTTTCACTTATGGATATGAAACCTCCCATCTCTCGAGCCAAAATGATTCTCATCACGAAAGCTGCTATTAAAGCTATAAAGGTAAGAGTAAAAGAAATATATTAATTTGGAAAGTGTTTTTAAAACGTTGAAAATATTATTGTTAAATTTGAGGTTTCATGTTGTGAAGTAGTTCAGGCCTAAGTCAAAGAGCACTAACCAAGTTTTGCTGAAAGTAATTACAACTGTGTGATGCGTCTACATTGTAGCATATTTCAGAATCTGTTAATGTTCTATTTCCTCTTTATATTTTTTAATTTTATTGAGGTATAGTTGACAGATTTAGTAGTATGTAATAGAGCACGGTTTGATGCACATGTACATTGTGAAATGATTAGCTTATACTAATTGACACATCCATCACCTCACATAATTACCTTGTTTATGTGTGGTGCTAAAAAAAAGTTGAACTCATTGAGGTAAGGAAAAGAATGACTGAGGGTTTTTGTTGTTATTGTTTGTTTTATTCCATTTAATTCTTACCATAATAGAGCAGTGGAGTATTAGCTTTATTTTTATTTAAAAACTTCAGACTTCATGAAATTGAATGTCTTACCCAAGATCACACTTTGAAGAAGTGAGTCTCTTTAAAAACTGCATTATTTAGTTCCAGTTCCATTGTTCTTCTCTGTCCCATAAAGTCACTTGATGAACTGTTTTATGAAGATTTATTGATTAAAAATGGAAGAAAAGAATCTTTTGGTGGGTTTTTGTAGTTTCTGTTTTAGTTAATAGTTTCTTTCTGATTTGTTAAGAATTTTTTGAGTTGCTATGGATTATTTACCAGGGTTCTTTCAGTATTACCTTGAGAATTATTCAGATTGTACAAATTCTGAGGTTTTAGGTATTTTCTAATTATAGGAAATGTATTGAACAGAAAAGTGTGTTAGCTGGATAATGATATTCTTTTTGTTCTTTTCAGCTTTATAAGCATGTGGTTCAAATAGTAGAAAAGTTCATAAAAAAGGTAACTATCCATTTTATTATTATCTCATTTTAGGTATGATCAGTATTGTACTTTGTGGGTTGTAATTTGAATAATTACTTCTAAAGTCACTGTACAGAAAAGTTGTCACTGGAAGTCTTGTTTTTTTGTTTCATAACAAAACAAAAATGTATAGCAGTACTGTTGATTGAGTACTTACTATGAGTCAGGATTTGAAATAGTTTTTTGTCTGCTTGAGCCTTCTCTCCCCATTGCCCTGACGACTCTGTTGACTTTTAACTTATCTTGGAGTACTTCAAATGAAATTACTCCGGTGTTTTCAACTTCCCTTTCTCCCATCATAATTAAATCACTTTTCACTTCTACAGTTGTATGTTGTTTGATAATATATGTAACATCAGCACATGTCTATGTCAGTAAAGGACTGAGAAAGGAGACTTAGACATCATTGTCTTCTCCCCCAACCTAGAGTTGTACCTTTTTTTTTTTTTTAAAACTTTTTTGGCCATGCCATATGGCTTGTGGAATCTTAGTTCCCCAACCAGGGATCAAGCTGTGCCCCCTGCATTGGAAATATGGAGTCTGTTTTCCTTAGTATAATTTTCTAGAAATAGAGTTGTTGGATCAAACAAGGTTTGTGTTTATTGCTAAATTATTTTTCATAAAGGTTGTACCACCAGAAATGTTTGCAGATATCTGTCTATTCATTTTATCTTGTCAGTTTATAAGGCCAAGAATGACTTTGCCTTCTGGGTTTTGTTTCTCTGATACTGTACTTTATTAGGATTGAAATTAATATTTTGGTTAAAATTGGCTTTTTGATGATTTTAAAAGTTAAAAGTTATTTTTGTGAGCAGAATGAATGAGAGTAGATTTTTCCATAATAAATAGATCTGTATGGAGGTGGCTTAGGCATTGGTAAAGTAATGCTGATTCTAGGAAGTTGGAATGGGGGGAGGACAGAGGGATCAGAAAAAAGTAAAATATTGGGAGTCTGAAACATCAAGAGAATGGTAGTTCTCTACAGACCTGTGGGCTAGCCAATGAAAGAATTTAACATTTAAGTAGTTATTTAATTACTTGATTAATAACTTTAGTTATTTCTATAGAAATAACCTTGATATATAGTTTCATAAGAGTGAGATTAATGGGTGTCAGATTGTGATTTACTTTTCTTGTATTGACTTTACGTCTTTAATCTTTGTAGTGTAAACCAGAATACAAGGTTCCAGGATTATATGTAATCGACTCAATTGTGCGACAGTCTCGTCATCAGTTTGGAACTGATAAAGATGTTTTTGGGCCAAGATTCTCTAAAAACATAACTGCCACATTCCAATATCTGTATCTTTGTCCATCTGAAGATAAGGTATAGTTTATAATTTTTAAATTAAACTTGTGCTCTTACCCTGTTCTTAAATATATATTAGGTATTTAAAGCCTACTGTATTATTAGGAAATGGCAGCCCATTCCAGTGCTCTTGCCTGGAGAATCCCAGGGATGGAGGAGCCTGGTTGCCTTCCATCTATGGGATTGCACAGAGTTGGACACCACTGAAGCAACTTAGCAGCAGCAGTATTATTAGAAAGGTTGATCACATAGTGATCTCTGTGAACTTGAAACAAAACGCAGTTTTTTTTCTGTAGTAGTCATATCTATTTTCTTGTGAAGTGCTTCAGAAATGTTGTACTATTGGAATAAAAAAGGAGCATCAGTTCAATTCAGTTCAGTTGCTCAGTCGTGTATGACTCTTTGCAACCCCATGAATTGCAGCACGCCAGGCCTCCCTGTCCATCACCAACTCCCGGAGTTCACTCAGACTCACGTCCATCAAGTCAGTGATGCCATCCAGCCATCTCATCCTCTGTCGTTCCCTTCTTCTCCTGCCCCTAGTCCCTCCCAGCATCAGAGTCTTTTCCAATGAGTCAACTCTTCGCATGAGGTGGCCAGAGTACTGGAGTTTCAGCTTTAGCATCAGTCCTTCCAAAGAACACCCAGGACTGATCTCCTTCAGAATGGACTGGTTGGATCTCCTTGCAGTCCAAGGGACTCTCAAGAGTCTTCTCCAGCACCACAGTTCAAACGCATCAATTCTTTGGTGCTCAGCCTTCCTCACAGTCCAACTCTCACATCCGTACATGACCACTGGAAAAAAAGGAGCATCATCTTTCTTTAAAGAAAACATTATTAGAAAGATTTCTTGTGATTGAATGGTAAAGAAATTCTGCAGTAGAGGAGGACAGTGCTTATGTCAAATTGTTGTTTATTCCACAAGGAAGGGACCAGTCATTGACTTTCCCCATCATATAGAGATGTTGAAGTATAAATGATATTCATTAGCAATCAGACTACTATATTTAATTCCTCACATTTATAGCTGGTTTTACTCTGTACTGTAAAAAGATAGAAAAACATAGACAAAAAAACTAGACTCTTAATAGATAGGAGAAATACACTGGTAAGCTCAGAATAACGAAGACTAGAGCCTGTATAATAAATGACATATAAATTTGCGTGTTTTGGATTCTCTATATTCTTGGAGGAATGCTCTTGTGGGAAAGATGTACAAGAGAAAAGTTCATTCCTAGAGTAGGAGATAAGAGTTGTAACCATGAATAACATATTTTCTCTGGATCTCCTTCAAATTTGGTAGCCCACAAAACAACTTACCTAGCAATTAGAGGCCAGTTAATTGTGTTAAATATTTTAATTATTAAAATCATCCTGGATTTTACTCTTCTTAGATAACTGAAGTTTTTGGTTTCTTTGTGATCATAAATATGAAAATTTCAAGTAATTCTAATGCATTTCTTCTGATTCTCTAGGTTAATTGTTTGTTTTTTTCCTCTCCCTGTTTCTTACCCTGGATTACACTACTGAAGGAAGGCCCATTAGAGTAGTTTAATGAGGCTGTAATTCTGATGATAGATTGTTTTCTATTTATGAAACAGACGTAGCATGGAAATGTTAGCCTGTGGTGTTTTGTTCTGTCTTTTCATAAGAGGTATAATTATTTATGCTAATACTTATTGTATATTTGTGTTTTTTCACATAACAGAGTAAAATAGTTCGTGTATTAAACCTTTGGCAAAAAAATGGAGTATTCAAAATTGAAATTATTCAGCCTCTCTTGGACATGGCAGCAGGAACCAGTAATGCTGCTCCAGTAACAGAAAATGTTACTAATAATGAAGGTAAGGTCAGGTGTGTCTGTGCACTTAGAGAATTCTATCATTTTTTGTACATGATATGTTTGGAATCTGTTTATAGTGATGGAATTTTTCTGTAAGAAGGAACTTGAGTTTACATCTTGGAAGATAAAGTTTTCTTCCCATCATTATTATTTCTAATAAAAAGTATTCAGTGCTTATTGCAGTATAGGCTGTAATACCATAATCTATATTTTTTACTGTATGTTAAACTGAATGGAGTATTGTTTTAGTAAAGAAGCTTAATGGAGCCTAAAGGAAATATTTATGAGTTAAAAGTTTTTGAGGCCTTAATGATCTTTTCTTTTTTAGGTTCACCTCCACCTCCAGTTAAAGTTTCTTCTGAACCCCCACAAGCCACTACAAACTCTGTACCAACTGTACCACAGTTGCCCAGCTCTGATGCTTTTGCTGCTGTGGCCCAACTGTTTCAGACAACTCAAGGTCAACAGGTAAACTGTCTACCCAAAGATTAAATAGTTTGCAGTTAGGTA
The DNA here is from genome assembly GCF_032405125.1 of Capricornis sumatraensis. NCBI lineage: Eukaryota > Metazoa > Chordata > Mammalia > Artiodactyla > Bovidae > Capricornis > Capricornis sumatraensis. The sequence goes on from NC_091069.1 coordinate 110,296,821, forward strand.
CCATTGTCAGTTCTTATTTTATATTCCTGGTTACCGAGCACATTGTGAGGAGGGAATATATCTACTGGAAAAAGCCTTTGTGAGGAAGGTAAATTCACAAGGACACTGGGGGAAATGTGGGAGAGGTAAGCAAGGGGCCAGCACACTGAGGAAGTGTGTGCCCCTGTGGAGAGAACTGCGGAGCTCTGAGGGTGGTGGAGTTGCTCACAGTGCTGGTTACAAAGTTACATGGATTGCTGCAGATGATTGTTTTACTTTTTTAGAAAACGTATATATAGTGTTCACAATTCAGTCTATTTTCTCTTCTCTCTGACCATCATTGTCTACCGTTGGCTTTTAACCTTAAGTGACACACATTGTATCCCTGATACATTCATGCACGATAAACTTAACCATTACTAAAAGGTTGGTTCCTTTTTCCAAGTTCCTCCATGCCTGTGCTATTTTGATTCACCATTAAGATTTTTTTTTTTAGTGAATTAACTTTTGATACTATGATTATCCTTTGTTGTGTGGTTTATCAGTTTTCCCATTCTTTAAGCTTCAGCAGATCCTTCAGACTTTTCAACAGCCTCCAAAACCACAGTCTCCCGCCATTGACAATGCCGTGATGGCTCAGGTTCAGGCTATCACAGCTCAGTTAAAGACAGCTCCTACACAACCATCTGAACAAAAAGCTGCTTTCCCCCCACCTGAACAAAAAACTGCATTTGACAAGGTATGCTTCTCTCACATAACCCATCCCATTGTTTATATCACTCTGTAGAAGTTAACCCTTTTCTGGCTTACCTGGATTGTTCATTTAGTTATTTGAGGGATTTTCCCCCTCAACATCAAAACATTGATTCTTATTCTTGGTTATAAATGTGATATATACTCATTGCAGAATTTTCAATATAAGAGAAAAATAAACAGTATAAAGGAAACAGAACATTCACCATTAACCTCCTTACTCAGGGATAAGTACTGTAACATTCTGCTATATATCTTTTCAGAATTGATTTCCTGTGGATATAGTCTTTTCTTTTTTGGTCATTATGTGTATCTGTGTTTGTGTGTACGTGTGTGTATATACATATATAAAAATAGGTATTTTGAATCTATATAAATATATATACACATTGTTTTTAACTGGCTTATTTTTCATCTTAATCCTCACGTCTCTGGGTGGTTGTTAAGGTTAATAGATGTAAATATGTACTGAGTGCTCATTAGGGTTATTATTATTCCATTACATGGGCACATCAGTTTAACCATTCCCCCTGTTGAAAGACATTTAAGTTGCTTTCTGTTTTGTGTTGTTGAAAACATTAGATACCTTATCTATAATATGAGAGTTTGGGTTGGTTTAGTGTCTTCAGACTTCTCTTTTGGGCCTTAGTTATGTTTAAGGCGCTCCCACTAAGGGTATAGATGTGTTGAAAATGCACAGCTCAGGGCTTCCTGTTGAAATGTTTGCCTAAACAACCCCCCTCTTACCTGTTTGTGTCTTGTCTATATATGACTATATAAAATTTAATTTCATTTTACAAGTTGCAGTACAAAAAACACAGAAGTTTGATAATCCTAGAAAGAACTATCTTTTAATTTAATCATCTCTAAAATATGTTTCTTTCTAGCATTCTAAGATACAGTAACTGTTGCTAGTAGTTAATATTAAGAATCCATATGGAAATTACTGCTTGTTATTCTATCTGTATGATTTATGAGTGACTACTGATTAAAAGAAGGTTGTATTAAAATTTTTGAGTACAAAAGAAGTACGTGCTTTTAGGGGAAAGAAATGCAGATAATACAGAAAGTTCTGGAGTGAAAAGGGAAATCAGTTCCACTGATTGGTGTATGGTTCTTCAGACCTGTCTCCTCTGTGTATGTGAATATAAAGTGTTAAGTGCTGTGGTTTTGTTTTTTAGTCTTCTGTTCTGTGTTGTGATTGGGAAAATTCTCCCCACTTGTATTAAAAATTCTCTATTTCTCCTAGTAGTTTTATATTTGTGTTTTTTATGTTTGTCTCAGTGTATCAAGAACTTATATTAGCATATAGTTCAAAATAGTTAAACCTTTATATTTCGGGAAATAGCCAATTCTCCCTCACAATTTTTGTCATACACTTTTTTCTGTGTCTGTCTCTAGATACCATTTTGTCCCACTAGTATCTGTATTTGTTTTGGCATCATAGCAGTTTAAACACTTGCAACTTACAGTTCATTTCTGGATGTGTTTTCTGCCTTTATTCTTTTTCAGACATTCCTTGCCTATTCTTGGGCATGTGAATTGGTATGTTCCAGAGAAACAGAACCAGTTACAGGCACAGACACACAAAGGGAGAAGGGGGGGATTTTTTTTAAGGGATTGGTTCATGTAGTTATTAGGTATAAGTTAGAGTGTCAGGCTGGAAATCCAGGTAAGAGTTAATGCTGCAGTCTTGAGTCTAAATTGTGCAAGGCAAAGGTTTTCCTGTTGTTGTCGTGAGAATGCCATCTTTGGGAAACCCTGCTATAAGGCCTTTGACTGATTGGTTGAGGCACACCGATATTATGGAAGGTGTTTCTTTATTCACAGTCCACTAATTTAAATGTTAGTCACTTTTCTTTTTCTTTGCTGCTCCATGCAGCTTAAAGGATCTTAGTTCCCCAACCAGGGATTGGACCCCAGGCTATTTGTTTCATTTATTCTTAGATAATTTACTCATTTTTCATGTTTAGTGTTTCATAACACTTCCATGTCCAACTCTTTGCAATCCTATGGACTGTAGCCCACTAGGCTCCTCTGTCCATGGAATTCTCCAGGCAGGAATACTGGAGTGGCTTGCCATTTCCTCCTCCGAGGGATCTTCCCAACCCAGGGATTGAACCGGTACCTGCTATGGCCCCTGCATTCCAGGCAGATTCTTCACTGCTGAGCCACCCTGGAAGCCCAATTGATGCTGTCGAGGGAAACTACTGAGTTTTTATGTTATCTTGTAAATTATCTTGTTTTTTCTAGTTGGTTCTCTCAGATTTTGTAGGCTGCTGAATTTGACTTTTCCCCTTCAACATCTAGACCTGTTTTTTTTTTTACTGTCTGATGGCTAGGACTTCCAGAGAAATAAAATATTGAGTAATAGCAGTGCTAGCAATGGCATTCATATTTTGTTGTTCATTTGAATTGCAACTAATTCCTCTAGTGTTTTATCTTAAGTGGATTGATCAATGTTTGTTAGTCACATTAAATTTAGAAAAAGGAATTGTGCTTTGCTTTTGACTGAAAAGGTCTATTTTAAGCTAGTCAAACAGCTGACTGGGAACAGCTTGTCTGTTTCAGCCACTTCATAAATGTTCAGTTTCCTTAAAAGCAGCAGAAATATCTTTTTAGATAGTAGGGCTCAGTTAAATTTTTTAATTGCTTCAGATGTTTTCCCAAAGCAATAGGTATGAATTGTAAAACTTTTAAGGAACATGTCTATATGTGATAAACTGCAGAGAGTTCTTTTGTTTGTTTTTGTAGATAGTTTAAACCTAAGTTTTTTTGTTTTTTTATTTTATTTTATTTTATTTATTTTTGGCTATGCCGAGAGTTCGTTGCTGTGCAGGCTTTTTCTGGTTGCAGCAAGCAGGGGCTACTCTCTAGTCTCCTCGTGTTGGCTTTTCTTGTTGTGGAGCACAGGCCCTAGACATGCAGGCTGCAATAGCTGCAGCTCTTGGGCTCTTGAGCACAGCCTCGTTAGTTGTGGCACACAGGCTTAGCTGCTCCATGGCATACGGAATCTTCCCAGACCAGGAATCAAACCTGTGTCTCTTTCACTGGCAGGCAGAGTCTTCACCCCTGAGCCATCAGAGAAGCCCTAGACCTGAGTTTTAATTTTGGCTCCTGTCATTGACTCTATTGATATTGAGTTACTTAAATATTTACTGTATACCTCTGTAAAAGAGCAATGATAGTACCTTTTTTTTTTTTAACTGCCTTGAGGGTTAAATTAACCTCATGTGCAAAAAGCAACAAGGTGCCTGAGCCATGTTGGGTCTCTCAATTATAATCAGAACTTTTAATCATGTGGCCCAGATTTATGAAGAAAGAAGCAATTTAGAAATCTGTCGTCCAGAATTTCCAGGCAGAACTATCACAGAACAATACAAATTTAGGAGTTTGACATTGGAAATCCATGAACAGGAAGGTCATACCCTGAGAGGAAAAGACTGCCTTATTGAATGCCAGGGGCTGAGGTTAAAAAAAGACTATTGTCCACATCTAGACTCTACTATATATAACTGTACAGTCTAGGTTATGTTTCTTAATTACCTGACTTTAGTCTCCTTGTCTGTAAGAAGAGGAAACTGTATCTACATTGCATGCTTCTTGTGATGAAGTATTATGTATAATCTACCAAAACACAGTAGTGGTTGTGTAACATTGTAAGGAAAAACCCAAACAAGCTTTTGGGCTAGCCCAATACTTTGATTCCTTATTCTGAATAAATGTAATTATATTTCAAATGACTCTTCTAGACATGTGATCCTGTGGAGTACACTGGTTGGTTTTTGCTTTCTGTTTTTGTTTTAATGGAAGTTTCTGGTAAAAGGTGAGCTGTGAAGTTTTAAGAAAGAAGCAAGGGCACAGGTAGATTTTGCAGCCTTGTCTGTGCCGTTCTCTCTTTTTTTCATATTCTTGAGTGAGCAGAATTTATAAGATAGTTATAAGATTGGATAAGATGGTTTTTCTTTGTGTACATTTTACAAAGCCAACCAAAAATATATACCCATTTTAATGTGTGCCAAGTTTTTAGTCTAGGAAAATGTTTTTGTAAAATCTTTCTACTGCTAAATTAGTTATAATAAAGAAAATAGAAAAAAAAAAAGGAAACACTGTATTTAGAATTGGAAGAAAAACTATTTTTAAAAGGGTCTTTTCAGAATGGCATTTGTGTAAAAATTGTCTATGCACCAGAGTCCCTAAGAAGCATGTGGGAAGATGAAATTGTACATCATAGCATAGCAAGATTATGCATGATGGTGAATGTCTGTTTTTATAAAGTTTTTTTGTGCAGTGAATCACAACCTGAATTTTAAAACGGAATATTGGCATACCTCTTGCAGAAGCTACTTGATAGATTTGATTATGATGATGAGCCAGAAGCTGTGGAAGAATCCAAGAAAGAAGAGGCTGTTGCCGCCTCGGCCACCACAACACCTGCTCCTGCCGCTGTTGTGCCCACTACGCCTGCCGCCGCCGCTGCCACCGCACCTTCTGTGGCTGCGCCCACTGCCTCTCCTCCACAGGCACCCTTGTATGTCTCTCTCTTTTGATTCCTCGGAACTTTGGTAGTCATTACAAGGCACAATGCAAGTAACACTTAATAACAGTCAATTTTCATATAGCATCTTCTAAAATTCTTTTTTAAATTGTGGTATTTGGGGATTTCTTCTGAATGGGGAGGGGATCCTGTCAGATTTACAATAAAAAATGACTTTTATTTTGGGAATAATGCTGAGTTTTTAAGTTAATATAGACAAATAAATGATTCAGTAAAATGTTGATTGTTAACAACTCCTGAACAGCATTCTGTAAGTTTCTGTAGCGTAAATGTGGCCAAGAATGATGTGTTTTTGAATGGGTGAAAAGAAGACTGCTTATCTCTTTTAGTGGGTTTCCTGGCGATGGCATGCCGCAACCAACATATGCCCAACATCAGAACATGGACCAGTTTCCGCCTCGAATGATGGCAGTGCCACAGGATCCAGTGCACCATCAGGTGGAGGCATTTCTGATTACTAAAGATGTGTTCATTAGCGCATCTGGGTTGCACTTGCCAGAGTAGTAGTATTTACCTGTGTGGGTGGCTAAGTAGTCCTTAAGCTGTACTAAAGGCTGTCAAGCACATAACTGGTTTGAGTTGCCTTTTTGCTTTAATTAAAACAAGGATGCTAAATATTCATGCTAATAATTTAATAGGTATTTTTATTTAAATAGTTGAGAGAGAGATTGTTGGTTCTGTTGTAAGGAACTGACCTATTTACAGCATTTCCCCTTCTGAGAAGCCTTCCCCCGCTCCCGTTTTCCCTTCTATTTATTAATTTTTGCGGTATACTGTGTTATGCAGGATCTTAGTTCCCCAGCCGTGGGTTCAACCTGTGCTGCCTGCATTGGGAGCACAGAGTCTTAACCACTGGACTGCCAGGGAAATCTCCCGTTTTTCTTTATTAATGTTGTGTGGCTTGTTGCTTTGGAGGGCTTTCAGCTCTTCAGCATTTAGGAATATTGTTTGAAATCTGTAGTATAAGATAAGGAGGACATCATACTGGAGAATTTCAGGAAGTTAGACTAAATTTGTTCATTGGATTTATTTTAATAAATCCTCTAATTCAGAGTTTTCTAAACTTGTCTGTACATCTCAATTGGAGAAACATACTACAAAATACATATCCTAGACTTCTGGTGCTGTAGTCAACCTTAGAGGATCTTTATTTATTTTAATTATGTGATGATTCTGTTGTACAGCCAACCTTTGAGAAATGCTCCTTTTAGACTTAATTTAGAACGTGTTCTAAGAAACCTTTTAGAATATATTCATTTTCTTATCTGTATCATGTTCAATCCATTAATATATAAAGGCATACCGTGTTTTTTTCATTTCTCACAGATCCTGCACTTTTTTTTTTTAACAAATTGAAGGTTTATGGCAACCATGGGTTCTCAAATGATTATTGGCTTTTTTTTTTTTTAGCAAGATAGTACTTTTTAGTTAAACCATATACATTATTTTATTTGGATATATTGCACACTTAGTGAACTGCAGTAAGTGTGAGCATAAGTTTTAAATGCTGTGAAAACCAAAATATTCATGTGACTCACTTTATTGCAGTATTCACTTTATTACAGTGGTCTGGAATCGAATCTATCATATTTTGAGATATGCTTTTATTTGGTCATATGAAACGACATTGTGATTCAATGACTTGTTGATCAGTTCAGTCGCTCAGTTGTGTTTAACTCTCTGTGACCCCATGGACTGCAGCACACCAGGCCTCCCTGTCAGCAACTCCCAAAGTTTACCCAGACTCATGTCTGTAGAGTTGGTGATGCCATCCAACCATCTCATCCTCTGTCGTCTCTTCTTCCTGCCCTCAATCTTTCCCAGCATCAGGATCTTTTCAGATGAGTCAGTTCTTTGCATCAGGTGGCCAAAGTAATGGAGTTTCAGCTTCAACATGACTCCTTCCAAGGACCCAGGACTGATCTCCTTTAGAATGGACTGGTTGGATCTCCTTGCAGTTCAAGGGACTCTCAAGAGTCTTCTCCCAACACCACAGTTGAAAAGCATCAGTTCTTCGATACTAAGCTTTCTTTATAGTCCAACTCTCACATCCATACGTGACTGCTGGAAAAACCATAGCCTTGACTAGATGGACCTTTGTTGGCAAAGAAATGTCTCTGCTTTTTAATATGCTGTCTAGATTGGTCATAACTTTTCTTCCAAGGAGTAAGCGTCTTTTAATTTCATGGCTGCAGTCACCATCTGCAGTGATTCTGGGGCCCAAAAAAATAAACTCAGCCACTGTTTCCCCATCTATTTGGTATGAAGTGATGGGACCAGATGCCATGATCTTAGTTTTCTGAATCTTGAACTTTAAGCCAACGTATTCACTCTCCTCTTTCACTTTCATCAAGAGGCTCTTTAGTTCTTCACTTTGTGCCATAAGGGTGGTGTCATCTGCATATCTGAGGTTATTGATATTTCTCCTGGCAATCTTGATTCCAGCTTGTGTTTCCTCCAGCCCAGCATTTCTCATGATGTACTCTGCATAGAAGTTAAATAAGCAGGGTGACACTATACAGCCTTGACGTACTCCTTTTCCTGTTTAGAACCAGTTTTGTTGTTCCATGTCCAGTTCTAACTGCTGCTTCCTGACCTGCATACAGATTTCTCAAGAGGCAGGTTAGGTGGTCTGGTATTCCCATCTCTTTCAGAATTTTCCACAGTTTATTGTGATCCACACAGTCAAAGGCTTTGGCATAGTCAATAAAGCAGAAATAGATGTTTTTCTGGAACTCTCTTGCTTTTTTGATGATCCAGCGGATGTTAGCAATTTGATCTCTGGTTCCTCTTCGTTTTCTAAATTCAGCTTGAACATCTGGAAGTTCACGGTTCATGTATTGTTTTAGCTTAGCTTGGAGAATTTTGAGCATTACTAGTGTGTGAGATGAGTGCAGTTGTGCAGTAGTTTGAGCATTCTTTGGCATTGCCTTTCTTTGGGATTGGAATGAAAACTGACCTTTTCCAGTCCTGTGGCCACTGCTGAGTTTTCCAAATTTGCTGACATATTGAGCACTTTAACAGCATCATCTTTTAGGATGTGAAATAGCTCAACTGGAATTCCATCACCTCCACTAGCTTTGTTCGTAGTGATGCTTCCTAAGGCCCACTTGACTTCATGTTCCAGGATGTCTGGCTCTAGGTGAGTGATCACACTATTGTGATTATCTGGGTCATGAAGATCTTTTTTGTACAGTTCTTCTGTGTATTCTTGCCACCTCTTCTTAATATTTTCTGCTTCTGTTAGGTCCATACCATTTCTGTCCCTTATTGAGCCCATCTTTGCATGAAATATTCCCTTGGTACCTCTTAATTTTCTTGAAGAGATCTCTGTTCTTTTCCTCTATTTCTTTGCACTGATCACTGAGGAAGGCTCTCTTATCTCTTCTTGCTATTCTTTGGAACTCTGCATTCAAATGGGTTATCTTTCCTTTTCTCCTTTGCTTTTTGCTTCTCTTCTTTTCACAGCTATAAAGGCCTCCTCAGACAGCCATTTTGCTTTTTTGCATTTTTTTTTTCTTGGGGATGGTCTTGCTCCTTGTCTCCTGTACAATGTTAAGAACCTCCATCCATAGTTCATCAGGGACTCCCTTAAATCTATTTCTCAGTTCCACTGTATAATCGTTAGGGATTGATTTAGGTCATACCTGAATGGTCTAGTGGTTTTCCCTTCTTTGTTCAATTTAAGTCTGAATTTGATAATAGAGGAATTCATGATCTGAGCTACAGTCAGCTCCCAGTCTTGTTTTTGCTGACTGTATAGAGCTTCTCCATCTTTGGCTACAAAGAATATAATAAGTCTGATTTCGGTGTTGACCATCTGGTGATGTCCATGTAGAGTCTTCTCTTGTTTTGTTGGAAGAGGGTGTTTGCTATGACCAGTGTGTTCTCTTGAGAAAACTGTATGACTTGTTGATAGGTGAAATTTAAAAAATATTTTATCATCCTGTTTAAAATACAGATGAAACCTGTGAACTTAATTCCAAATGTTTAACAATTATTGATAGTTTATTAATAATTTAGAAAGACTGCTTTTTTATATTATAGTGATATTACAATTATACTTTCTATTGTATTGGCATTAGAATGTTACATGTATAAAATTGTTAGATTGTGACACAATACTCTCATTATTATGATATTTCAAACCCTAAATAAATTCAGCCATAGGCATGTTGGCTGAAACTCTCCTTGGAGTAAAACTTTTAAAACAAACTTAGAAGTCAGTGCTTCTAAATACTTTTCCTCCCCTAAAGCTTAATTGCCTTTAAAGTTGAAGAGAGAAAATTTGCAGTGGAGTACCTCTGAATTTTAAGTTTAGTCTGTCACATTGCTTCCTCATATAAATGAAGGTATGTTTTTAAATTATAAAACCTGACGTGTGTTAATTTTAAAATGAGTTGTAGGATTTTTAAGCTCTGTTCTTGGATATAAAAAGGTTTTTTTGGATAAAAATTGTATATGTAGAAATTGTCAGTCATGGTTGAATGTCATAGTTTTTTCTTGATCAAAATTTATTGAAGATGTTTTAGTTTTATATAAAGTTAACGAAAATTAAAAAAAAATTATTTTTGGTAGCAGTTACTTAAAATCTACTCACACAATTTTTTTGTTTTAAACAAACAAGGTTCCACTTCCTCCTAATGGACAGATGCCAGGCTTTGGCCTTCTTCCTACACCTCCGTTTCCTCCCATGGCGCAGCCCGTGATTCCTCCAACTCCACCTGTGCAGCAGCCCTTCCAAACTTCCTTTCAGGCACAAAATGAGCCACTTACACAGAAGGCACATCAGGTAAAGCTTCACTTTCCGGTTGCTGATTATTTTTTGGTTCCCTTGACTTACAAGCAGATTACTGCCTGTTTGTTGGCTTTCTGTCTTCAGTTTTGAATATGAAGAAAAACTGTTAACTGTGGGCACATACTTACCTTCTCTGTGACCTAACTTATTCTTTTGGGAAGCGGACATAATAATACTATAAATTTTCATAGGGTGCATGAGGATTGAGATAGAGTATGGAATGCTTAAACAGTGCCTAATTCACTGGCTTTAGGTGATGGTTTGTTAACACAGTATGTTAACCTTCACCAAACAATTTCCAGAAGTAGATGAGTATTTCTTCTAAGTTTGTGAGCCATATGAAAAACTTTTTCCACTCATGCCCAGTCATCGTTAAGCTAGTAATTAGGTCTCAAGTAATCAAAAGAGAACTTTCCAGGTAAGAGATTTGTAGTTTAGCATTTTGTAAGTTTTTGGCCTCTTTTTTTCTGTTTATAATTTCCATTTTCTCCTTTAATGATGGGTTTTATATTTTGTTTTTCTTTTTAAAGGAAATGGAAGTAGAACAACCTTGTGTTCAAGAGGCTAAGCGGCACATATCTGATCACAGAAAGTCAAGATCTAGATCAGCATCCAGGTAGCTTATAGAAAATGTTAATCCAGATGTTCATGTTTTGAGAGACTTAGTATTTAAATCAAGTTGGATTGTTTCCAGATGTATGGGACTAATAAAATAACACTTGGTATGTTTGTATGTATGAGTGGAATGGGGGCAGGAGACTTACTAATTTAAAAAAACTAAGTCATCTTAACCAATATTTTTTCTCTCTGAGTTTCTCTAATGCCTGTTTACAGATATGCATGGAATTGTAAGATTTATGTAGTCAAAGTTCCTTTACCAATTTATCAAGCCAAAAAAAAGTGGAAAGAAATTAAGGAATACTATAATCAGATCACATACTTTTAATTGCTACAGAAAAAAAGACTTTTCTGAGAAGATAGAGAATAGCAATCACAGTATATCTTTGTGATGACGTTAGCTTTTTAATTACAAAGGTGTCATTTAAAATAGTACTAGAGGTATCGAAGATGAGAGATACTTTTTTATAAGTTAGCAAACTTATCTCGTTTATACTATATATGTGCTTTCTAACTTTCAGCATATTAAAAATCCTAAAAATGAATTCCCTACTGTCAAATTCTTACACATCTTACGAATTCTTATATATCTTACATTAAATTACCTAGTTGTATTTTTTTCTTCTTCCAATTAACACATGCTGAAGTTTTGTTTATTTCCGTATATTAATCCATTCTCCCTTGTCCTGAAAATATTAGGTCACCGAAAAGGAGACGATCTCGATCTGGTTCTAGATCTCGAAGGTCTCGGCATCGACGTTCTCGATCTCGGTCCAGAGATAGACGCCGACATTCTCCTCGGTCTCGATCCCAAGAAAGACGAGATCGAGAGAAGGAAAGAGAGCGTCGACAAAAAGGCCTTCCTCAGATCAAAGCAGAAACCGCCAGTGGTAAGTGAACATTTATATTCACATTTCCTGCATTTTTTTTTCCAATGTCATGAGTTTTAAATGCTTTGTAACCGGTTAGCAAAATATTGCTTTATTGGGTCTTGTCTGTCTGTGCTCTGGCGTATACCTTTAGATTTGCTTTTGTACCTATAGCTGACTGTGAAGCAGCAATGAGAAGTGAGCCAAACTAACAGTGATGAGTAATAGTGTGTCTTGAGTCAAGTGTATGAAATATAGTTGTTAACTAGTTCTACACACTGAGGAAAGGTGGGGGGGCCCCTCCAGAACAACTAATACCCTCTTACTTTATAAAGATACACAATTTATAGGATGTGTTAGCTTGCATTATCTCCTGAATTTCATGATGTGTTTAGAATATGTTTAATAATGTATAGTAGATATTCTTGATATAAGTCTGTAGCTGTTAATGAAATTTTAATTGATAATATGATTTGGGCATATATAAAACTTCTGACTCTGCAGGGCTTCTTATCTAGGACACAGCATGAAACAAAAATCATTACCCTCGAGAGTTTAAAAGGGACAGCTACTCTGACTCTTTACATAGATGAAATCTTCAGATGTGTCTTCAAAAGATGAATTTTTTCCCACCTCATCTGTTTACCTTTCACTATCCTGGTTCCATTTCTGGAAGTACTACTGTAATTTTTTAAACTTATATGGGGTTTTGGGCTTTCCAGGTGGCTCAGTGGTAAAGAATCTGACTGTAGTTTCAGGAGACACAAGAGACCTGGGTCACAAAGATCCCCTGGAGGAGGAAATGGCAACCCACTCCAGTATTCCTGCCTGGGAAATTCCATAGACAGGCGCCTGGCAGGCTACAGTCCATGGGATCAAAAAGAGTTGTATGGGACTGACCAATTGAGCCATAGCACCTATGGTGCTTTATACTTATAGATATCAAAATGTAACTCATGCATGTTTTCTGTAATGATTTTTTTCATGTGAAGTACAGAGCTGCTCAGTATGGAATATGTATATTTTTATGATTATAATTTTATTTTAAGTTTGTAGTACTACACTCTGGGTGGGACAGCTGGACAAAAGGACTACTCAGCAGGATGTTGCCAGTCTTTTAGAAGAGTTTGGTCCAATTGAATCAATTAATGTGAGTATTTATTAAATTTCTTAATGACAGTAGATAGAAGTAGTTAATGTTATTTGCGAAATTAAGGGCTTGAGACCTAAGTTAAAATTGGTCTAGGTTTGTGGAAGATGTGGCTGGAGTTGAGGTGTTCTCTAAGTTTTTGTTTAGCATTTAACTACATTTTTTTGATAACCAAATTTAATTTAAAATCTTTTTCTAAAAATGACTTTATATAACAAAGCTTGGGGCTGTAGATTGTTGATGATTGGCAGTTGAGACTAAACCGGAACCACCAGTTTTCAAATTTTTTTAAACTCCAGTTATGGAATAGGCTCTAGAGGGTGCAGGGGGTTGGAGGTGGGGCGGGTGGAGCTGACTGCTTCATATTATGTCTTGTTACTGTTTGGTTTTGTTGTCATGTTTTATAATATTAAAATCTTTTGGAGCAGATGATTCCTCCCAGAGGTTGTGCCTATATTGTTATGGTTCATAGGCAAGATGCTTATCGTGCCCTGCAAAAACTGAGCCGAGGAAACTACAAAGTGAACCAGAAATCCATAAAGGTACTGTTTTATCATTGATGGTTCATTTTTTTTTAAATGTAACATATATTATGAGACTTTTTAAAACTGTAGTTTTGGACACTGGGGTATTATTACATGTGCATCTTTTTTTAAAGAGGTTATCTCCTAAGAGTTAACATAAAATTTTAAACGCTAGGTATGTGGTAGAATTTTGTCTTTTTTTTTTTTTAAGTTTGCCATCTCAGAACTATGAAAAATAATCACTGAAGGTAGAGGGAAAGATATAGGTGCATGGGTGTTCTTCCTCTGAGGGGCCAGAGTCAGTGTTTCCTTAAAGTCCCGATACCCTGTTCTACCATTGGATTTCACTGCAAAAGAATTTTGTCTAATGTTGAGTATTTCTGATGTGCCCAAGACTTTTAAAAGTGTTCCCTACTTTCTTATGCTCAATCAGCCAGTCCCGGATAAATTTTTCCCTTTTCTCTTAGTTTTATGCTGTCTGGGTAGGGGTGTTTGGAAGAGTGAGAAAGAAGATCATTGACAGTCAGATTTCCTTCTAGGACAAACAAGAGTGGGATGAAAGGGTAACCAGATTTCCTAGCACCAAAGATACTTTGAGTGAGCCCCACGGGTAGCCAGGCCAGATTGTTCTCTTGTTGACCAAGTCTGAATGATTGGAATCATGGGAAACAGTTCTCTCTCAGTTTATGACATTCTTCTCCCTTCCGTTTTATATTTTAACAAATGTTGAACTAGATTGCCTGGGCCCTAAACAAAGGAATAAAGGCAGATTATAAGCAGTATTGGGATGTAGAACTTGGTGTTACTTATATTCCATGGGACAAAGTCAAGCCTGAAGAACTGGAGAGTTTCTGTGAAGGAGGAATGTTGGACAGTGATACACTTAATCCAGGTAAAGTAGTATTTAGTTTTTTTTAATATATTTATTTTCTTGGTAGTACTATGACAAATGTTTATTCTTTGCCTTAGGAACTGTTTTTTGAGATTTTTCAAATACCCACTAGGTGGGTGCTAGTCTCTCCATTATGAACTAAGGGAACAATGGTGAATAAGACAAATGTGGCCTTTGCCCTTATGCAACTTGTATTTAGTGGGAGAGATGCAGACACAAATAATTACTGATTGTGGGGTTCATTATTCATTATAATACTAAGTGGATCTTAAGTAGACTTTTTCAGTGTAAAAAACTTTACAGATCAGATGAATCTTAAACTGAACATTGTTAGTAAGGTCCACTGCCTTATAATAATTTCTTTGAAATATTTAAATGTCCAGAGAAGCCATCAAAATTAAACATGTAAGATGAGGAGATGCAGTTATTTGAAGCCTGGATATTAAAAATGCCAGGCTGATAGTGGAATTTTCATTGGGGAAAATGCCAGCCTGTGGGGACATGACCAGAATGATAGATAGCAGGACAAAGAGGAGCACAGGATGGCATGGCAAAATAGAGTAAATATTTCAGACATTACAGAGCTTCAGTCAGAAGTGCGGGGTTGGACTTGCCCCACACACCACCTCCCTGCGCGTGCACAGTGCCTTCACTTACGGATAGAGCTAGGCATTTCTGTTCAGGCAGACCGGTGTTGAAGGTCTGTGCTCCAGGTGTTCTGGGCATCTCTGGTCCAGGATAAAAAGAACTCTGCTCCTCCCTCCCAGGGTCTTTGATCCAAAGACCTCCTCCTCCACCATTGTGGTTAAGAACAGAGACTTAAGAGCCAAATGTATCTGGATTGAATCCCATCTCTGCCTCTGCCAAGTGTGTGTGACTTTGTTTTCCTCTCTCATAAAACGGGAATAATAAAAAATAGAACTATTACATCTGTGTATATATGTATGTACATATGTAACAAAGGTGTACCTTTTCAGTTTATAATTTTAAACCCAGAAAAGATTTTTTTTAATGTTGATGATATTAAAATCAGAGAGCTTTCTGATTATATTTCTTTAACTCTTCATAGATTGGAAGGGAATTCCCAAGAAGCATGAAAACGAAGTTGCTCAAAATGGAGGAGCCGAAACCTCACACACAGAACCAGTGTCTCCCATACCTAAGCCTCTGCCTGTGCCTGTGCCTCCTATTCCTGTTCCCACACCGATAACAGTGCCGCCTCCACAGGTAAGAGCGCTGGGGCTGTTGTTGAAGCTTTCAAATGTCTGAAAGATACCTTTCTAAGTCTTACTGTTGATGTGTGTCTAGATTCATAGTCAAAGATGTGAGTACATAGATGTGCATATTAATTTCTTATATATTGGTATGTCAGACCTAATATTTATAAATGCTTTCAAAAACCAGAATAAATTTCATTTTGCCTTACATCTGCCCAGATTATTCAGTATCTTATTACCTCATAAACTTCTTGACTTGAAATGTGATTTTCCTGCTACATGTTAAGAGCTAAGTAACTAATGTGTTGGTAAGAATTAGAAGTACTTGATCCATACTTTCATGTGTGATTCACTAGATTTTTCTTTTCTTTCAGTACCTTCTTTCCTCAGTTTCTCACATTAAAACTGAATAAGATAAATCTAAGCTCTCTCAGGGCGGTTGCCTAGCTTCTCGATTTTTCTGTGTTAGGAGAAAAGTACATGCTTTGATAGCTGTGATATTTTATAAATGGATTCCCCAAATTGGCACTCTTTACATGACCTTTTGGATATGACCTTCCAGTGCAGGTTTCAGTGTATGTCAGCACTCTCTTAAAGAAACTTGACTAATCTGTTAAGGTTGATACTTTTTTTTTTAAAGCAGTAACTAAAGTGTTTGGTAGGTATTACATGTCAGGCATTAGCACTCAACATTTATTTATTCTCTAATCTCCATAATTATGTGAGGTTGGCACTTTTTCATCTTATAGATGAGTAAACTGAGGTCTGTTGAGTGTAATGTAAGTCTCTTTCTCAGGGTCACAAAATGACTTAAAAGGGGGAGCAGGCAATTTGACCCCAGGAACTGTGATCTTAATCACAGTTAAAGTGCAAATTACCTGGTAGCTTTTCTTAGAGTTGTATTCCTCAAACTTAATTGACCTGACTGTGAGACATTTTTTAACATTAATATTCTGGCAGAACACCAATATAGGTGATGGTGAATCACAGCGTGATATTTGCTTTGATAAGTAGAGGGCAGACTGTGATTTCTGGAAATTCCTTGGTAGCTCAATGGTTAGAACTCCATGCTCCCACTGCAAAGTTGCAGCTTCAATCCCTGGTGGGGGAACTAAGATCCTGCAAGCCACATGGAGCAAGCAGCCCAGAATTTTTAGAAAGGGGGAAAAGTATGTAGTTTCCATTGTTTTGGAGTGGGTACAGATTACCGCTGTTATCTAATAAGTGTATTCACATAATAAGCACAATTTAGAGATACTGGGTTTTTTTAGCAAGGTATTTTGTTTGTCTCTACCCACTATATGAGAGAGAGGGTGGCTAGATACGTGGTTTCATTTCCCTTTCTTTCTTTCTAGGTCCCACCGCATCAGCCAGGACCTCCTGTAGTTGGTGCTCTCCAGCCACCTGCTTTCACGCCTCCTTTGGGAATTCCACCTCCAGGCTTTGGGCCTGGTGTTCCTCCTCCTCCACCTCCGCCACCATTTTTGCGCCCAGGATTCAACCCAATGCATTTGCCACCAGGTACACTAAGTTATTTGAGAAGATACTCTCTTTTAAGAGCCTGAAATAAAGTGACACAACTTAAGTTGGCATTGTTTTTCTTATTCTAGGTTTTCTTCCTCCTGGACCCCCACCTCCTATAACTCCACCAGTATCCATTCCTCCTCCTCACACTCCACCAATAAGCATCCCAAACTGTAAGCATGTTTTTCCTTTGTGTTCACTTGTCCTCTTGGAGTTGGGAGTAGGAGGGAGAATGGACCAGTAATAGGTTCTGTAGTATAGCAAAAGAATGTTAACCGGGGTGATAATTAATTATTCAGCTTCACATGTTGATGTAATTATATTCCTTAGCTACTATCGCTGGTATAAATGAAGACACTACAAAAGACTTATCTATTGGAAATCCCATTCCAACAGTGGTGTCTGGGGCTAGAGGAAACGCCGAGTCTGGTGACAGTGTGAAAATGTATGGCTCTGCTGTGCCACCTGCTGCACCCACGAATCTGCCTACCCCTCCTGTAACCCAGCCTGTTTCACTTCTTGGTAAGTTCATTTTTTTTATCATTAGTTTTCTTTCCCCTGCCCAAGTTAGTCTTTTTAGAAACAGTGTTCATTTTGGTAAATTATTCTCTGAGGCTGTTTTCCTTGGAGGAAGATCTTTCTTTTAAATATGTGTACATGGTCTTCACCAAGCCTACCCTTAAGAGACAGCCTCAAAAATGAAATCATGTTTGTTTCTCTGTCTTGAATAAAAGTTTGGATTTGCACATCTTAATTTGGTATAGAAAAGTGATCATACGAATCTCTATGAACGGGAATTGGTACATAGTCCATGATTAACAAAACCCCAGGCATCCTGGCATAATAAGTAAGATACAGAATTTTTTTTAAAGCAACATAGGTTTTTTTTTTCTGCCTGGATTAATTTTTATATATTTAAAATTCCTGGACTTTGATAGCATTCTCTGTAGGCTGGCAAAGAGTCTCTCTTTGATACATTACAATAAAATGGCTTTGTTACCTGAGTGACAGTTGCACAGCCTGAGGCAATGCTTTTCCACTGACCCCTCAGTTTCTGTTACAAGACTTAACCTGTTGTGTTCTTTACCCACAACTCAACTTCAGAGATCCAAGGAAGTGTGGTTTAGATTGTTCACATCTTTAAGAGGCCTTACCCTTGCTTTCTTGAATTTAAATGAATATGCCATATACTTGTTACAGTGATCATCCTATAACAAATTATTATATTTGAAGTGGTATTGCTAACTTTAATTAACACTTGATTCTGATAACGGGTAGTTAATTTATCCTTACTATTGTAATGTTTCAATCCTGTGAACCCATTGTATTTTTTAAAGGTGTGTGTGCACAAATGTTTGTTTTCCTAATCTTAGATTTTTTTTAAGGAAAGAGCCCTATACTCCTGGGATATAGGGCTGTGGGACATTGGTTTGTGATGTAGGACTTTTACTTTTCACCTGCAGTTTTCAGGACTGTTGGAAATTTTACTTTGTTGCGTGTACTGCATTTATAATAAAAATTAATTTGTTTTTAAATGGCATGCTGTCTTCTGCCCTCTCCAAGACTGAGGTTAGGCTAACAATAAACTTGATTTTTATTTCTTTTATTACACAGACTGGGTAATAGTAAAAGAGGATTTATGGTTAAAATTTGTCACAAGTAGTGTCCAGTGGTCATTATATAATGCAAAATGATTTGTTTGATGGGGAAGCTGCTTAAGAGGTCTGTGCCCTGATGGAAGTCATAGTAGAAGGAACAGTAGTAGACTGGGGGCCAGGAAACCTCAGTATCTTTGGATCTCAGTTTTGTTACAACCCCCCCCCCCATATTTGTAATAAGATGATTATATAAGAATCACAGTGACTCTAAGTTGGGTAGAATTTTCTGATCACCCTCTTTCCTTCACCCCATACCCATGCCCCTGATTACGAATTCTCATTGAAATGAAATTTCCTACTCTGGTGTCCATAGATATTAGGTCGCCTGAGACTGTTTGCTTGCATTTGTGCTTTTTTTCTGGGTTTAGTAAATTCACTAAATCAGTGAAAAGATTTCATCATCTCTAAGACTTTGATAACCACTAGTTTTGAACAGCCTTCAAGAATAAATAACCCAGGGAGTTCCCCTGGTGGCCTAATGGTTAGGATTCCAGGCTTTCACTGCTGTGGCTTAGGTTCAGTCCCTGGGCTGGGAACCAAGATCCCACAAGCCACATGGCACAGCCAAAAACAAACAAGAATAAACATCCTGCCTTTTATTTAACATTTAGGCTTTGGGAACTCTGCCCTTAATTTCTTATCACTACTGAAATGTGTAATTTAAACTCATGTGAAACAAAACAAATCAAAGCTAGTCAGTGCTAGAAAAATAATCAAATTTCTTAGCATTTTTTGTTATGCAACGTACCTGCTTAGATGTCCATCTCCTCCCACCCACCAGACTGGAAGCTCCATGAGAGAGGAACATTTATTAAGTGGTGGATGGATGCTTTTCAGTGTAGGGCTGTTTATACTTCACCTCTGACGATGATCTTTGTCCTTAACTTTGAAAACAAAAAATTAGGAAATAAAGGTTGTTCCAGATCTGGAAAGGTTAAAATAACTGATATAGCATAAGAACAGTTTTGTTTCAAATAAGCACTTTTAAGTAAAATGCAGTAGCTTTATTTGAATCATGAAAAAAATATACTTCTGTTTCCCTTCAATTAAAAATTTTGAAAAGAGTATCCCATGAATTTTGACCTTTTATAGAAATGAGACTTTTTAATGTATATGCAAATAAAGGAGGATTTATCCAAAAGACTGATCACAATTCCATCATTTTGATAAAGGAATATAGTAATCACATACAGTATTGTAGTACTGAAGGATCAGTAAGTAGGTTGGATATTGTTGATGTCAGCCACGAAACAGAAGACTAGAACTAAGATGCTTTCATGTTTTCTCTTGGTGCTCTAATGTTTTCTCTTATGATAATAAAAAGCAACATTACACTATACAGAAAAGTTTAAGCCTAGGAGGTGAGACTAAACTTCAGCTTCTTCATCTGTGAGAAAAGAAATAAAAATGTTAAACCAGGGTGTTGGGATGATTTAGTTGGACTAACAAACATATATAAACACCTGACGTGGGGCCTGTCACAAAGTAGGCACTCAGTGAATGGTGGGTGCTTATTACAGGTAAGAAATATCATAGACAATATTTAGAATAAAGAGTATTTATACTTGGAAATTCTAAAATTATATTACTGTAGCTATAATTTATTTTAAATTGTTCTAATTGTCAGCAGTAGAAGTAGCTTTTTTAGGAAAGTATGTATCTTGGCATGGTTGCCTCAGATATTTTTACAGTATATTAAACGAGGTGATAAGTTCACATATATAGAAGTTCCATCATGGCTTAGTGATAAAATGTGTATTGGTTATATAGTAGTGGCATTTCATTTTAATAGCATGATATGGTATCTGTATTTATCCTATTCATGATACTCAAATTGTTTTCTTACAATGAAAGGTAAATATGTCCTTGAGAGTTAACTGAGTTCTTGGATCTTAATTTCTGAAAGGTGGCAATGATGTTTTTAAACTAGAGGGGCCAGTAAAATGTTCAACAGATCTTCCAAAATTCTGTTGTTGCCCTTGGTTATGAAGGAGGCAGTGGGGTGCTTTAAGGATGGTTTGGTTTAAAGAGTTTTCTGAATGATCAGACTTAAGTGTAGGTGTTGGTTTAGAAGTGATGACTCTCTGTTTCTGGAATTGGGCTGAGGTAGCCCACACCACCAGATTTGTAGAGAACCACCTCCATCTTCTAGAGATTTTTTATTGTTTTAGTAACCGATAATCTGAAAACATAAAAACTATTTGATGCACAATAATAACTTATTACTTGATTTTAAAGGAATCTGTGCTTAATACCTCATACTTCCAAATAGCTTGCTAGAGCAGTGGTCATTTCATTAAAGTTAATAGTTTACAGTTGTTGACCATTTAGAAGAGAAGGAATATTAAAGATAATAGCAATTCAGTACATTCTCTTTACTGTGTAAGTGTATGTATTTATTACTTTTCCAAACTTATGTATAACATGTATCTCTAATACAATGTACAACATATTCTTATTTAAAATTTCATTGTAATGTGAAATTTGGGTTACTTTCGTGTTCCAAACAATAAAAAAAAATGACACAAAAAAATGTTTGTTTGTGTTACATATCTATTGTGTTACCAGCATATCCAAAATATCTTTTCAAGGAATAAATTAAGCTAAGTCAGACTCATTGCTATTGTGCAAAATTAAAGTCTCTTCTCTTGTCAGGTACATACATTCATTAATTATTATTATACAGAGATTCTCCCCAGTTTTGTCACAGTGCTATATAAACTGATGGTAAACTTTCTAAGTAAGAATTGGGTATGTGTAAGATTCCATCTTATTGATAATATTTGTTACCAAAGATTTAAAGCACAAGTCACATATCAGTGGCCTACAAGCTGAATTGCTGGACAGTAGTATGATGTATTTCGTGCTTGATTTTTCACACTTCCTTGCCTGGCGTTTGATTTTCCATAATTTGAACACATCAAGAATTATGTAGACCAAATTGGTTTGTAAATTAATCAGGTATATTTGCTTTTATGCTGTAGCTGTGACCTTAATACTGTCTTGAAGATGAACAATTTTATTGTCAACTTCTGTAATTTCACCTGATTCTTGAACAGTGCTGGGATTAGGGGCTTCAACCCCTGTGCAGTTGAAAATCCACTTTTAATTTTATAGTTGGCCCTCAGTAACCGAGGTCCCACATCTGTAGATTCAACCAACCACATACCCTGTAGTACGTATTTACTGGGAAAGCAGTCTGTGTAAGTGGGTCCGTACAGTTCAAATCTGTGTTTTTCAAGGGTCAACTGTACTTTAAAATTAATATTTTGAGTTGTGATTTCACTTAGCTTTAGAGTTTTCTCCCCAGAATTTTTTTTTGTAATTTTTAATATTTTAAATTAGAACATTAGAGCACCAATCTACTAGTGTGAATAACATTTAAAGTAATCCTGAAGAAAATTCTCAATATTTTTTTTAATGGTAATGTCTAATTTTTAAAACACTTTTTGCATTTTAATTTTTTTCTTGTTGTAGATTTGGTTATGATATTGGTTATATTCAATTATAACCTAGAGGTGTCTACCAAATGTCCCTTTGTCCTATAAAAGTGTTCTTTGAAAGCTTTAAAATATTTGAATTGGTACTCTAAATATTGTATTTTATTATTCCACTAGTGTTTTATACTTAGAAATGCTTCCAAAATACTCACCACAGTGCTTCTTTCAACTTTGTATAAAAACATTGTTCATTGAATGATTAATAGTGATCAATCCACAACAAATACTTACTTTGGGTATGAATTTATACATGAATATACTGTATTTTCTCAGAAGGTGAAGCACTTCAAACAAAAGTTTGGGAAAGTCTTGCACAAAAACGTGAAAGGTGCTTATCACATTGTCTCCATCTCTGTCTGCACCTTCTAGGCTGCAGAACTCCAGCCTAGAGAGTCTCTTTTTAATTTAAACCTGACAGCTTTTGGGGCGTAAGGTAGGTAGGAGGGACAGAAACTCTGGGCTCTAGATTGATTTTTGGTAGACAAGGATAATGCTGTGAAGAATTGCAGGTAAGATTTTTTCCAGATAACACTGAAAATTACGGATGATCTCATTCAATGATGGATTACCAGTATATCCCAGACTTCTTGAGTCCAGTAATACAACTCTTAACTCTAAGTCACACCTGTTATGCTTTTGTATACAAACTGAAATTCTAAAAAAAAACTATAAAAGATCTATAGGAAAATTGACCAAACCTTATTGTAGATTATTTTGTGAAAAAAAACAAGAAGTCATTTTTAAGAGATAATGGTTTCTGGTTTGTTTTTTTTTCATTTAAAATTAGGGTTTTCGTGTCCTATGCCATGCTAAAAGTAGATATACATCTTAGTGTACTTACACTATATATTATTGAAACTCAAATTTCTTTTAAGTCTTTGCTACCATTCCTTTTTTTTTTTTTTTTTTTTTTTTTGGTGTAGTAATGTATAATGCAATCTAACATGTGCTTTCTCTCTCATTCTTTGAAAACTAGCTCATTTTTTTCATTCTCCCCAGCTCCCAACACAGTACCTGCTAGAAGAATCACCTGGGAGTCTCTTCAGAATAATTATGCCCTAATTATTATTAATTGGTGAATCTAGGCAAAGGTACAACATGTTTGGGTTGTACTATTATTTCAATTTCCTGAAGGTCTGTAGTTTAAAAGAAAAAAGACAGCTTTCAATGGTTCAACAAACATGTCTGTATGCCTAGAGGCTCTCAGGGCATTGATGGGAGAGATGAGAGTGGCTGGTATATCTTTTTCCTTGTGTGAACAGATTTTGAATTAGGTTCATGCACAGTGCCACAGTGGCATTCTTTTGGAATCATAAAAGGTGAAACTGCGACTGGGAGCAGAAAAGGAGGTTGTGAAAGAACATTGCAGCTTTCCTCAAGATAAATTTCAGGTCTTCATAGGTAAGGAAAGAGACCGCCCTGGGGAGAGACTGTTTTTGCCCCCTGAGAGGTATCTTGTCTATGAGTTTAGTTGTCAGATTATGCCACCACCATACATTCATATGTTCAACATGTTTACTCCCAATACCTACTGTGGACCAGGCACCGTTCAGGGTACTAGAGATACCTGAATGACAAGAGAAGGCCTATCTTCCTGGAGCTTACATTCTAGCAGGGACTTAGATAATAAGTAAACTAATAATTTCACATGGAGATATTCTTGTGAAGAGAGTAAAGCAGAGAACGGGACTGGAGGAATGTCGTGTAAAGTGTGCTGTTCTGAATAAAATGGCTGGAGAAGGCTTCTGAGGAGGTAATATAGAGAGAAATAATGAGAGGAGAGAGTCGTGTAGATGCGGAGGAAGAGCATCTCATTTAGAGAAGACAGAAGGGGAGCTTGGGCTGAGAACAAACTGCAGAAGGCTGTAGGGCTGGAACAAGGTGAACATAAGAGCAGCCATGATGAGTTCAGAGCCAGTTATCAAGGGTCAGTCGAGAGTGCAACAGCAAGTGTAGGTGTGAACGCTGTTGTGAACTGGTTTTCATTTTTCAAAGGATTGTATATGGCCATTCTGGAGAAAGCAAACTGCAAGAGTTGCTAAAAGTGGAATGAGGGGACTATTTTGGATGAAGATAGAGCCTTCAAAGTGACTCTCTTACTTACATACGTGAGAGAAGAGCCAAGAATGACTACGTTTTGTTCTTCGTTTGTTTTTTTTAACCTGAGCATTTGGTAGTGTAATTGCCATTCCTGAAATGGGAAAATCTCAAAGAGGAGTGGGTTTAGGGTGAGGATGTCAAGTTAAATTTGTTGGATGTTTTGAGATATAGATGCAGATGTCAGCTAAACAACTGGTAAAGATAAGTTCTGGTGTTGTCAGCAAATATAAATGACATTTACAGCCACCAGTCGTGAAATTACTTAGGGAGGGGATATAGTGCGAGGGATGAGCCCAGGAATACTGCAGCATTTAGCAGTTGAAAATACGGTACAGAGAACTAAGAGTTTGTATATATCAACCATTTTAGCCTTACAGTCCTTTGAAGTCAACACAGTTATCCCCATTTCGTAGCTAGGGCGTAAGAGGCATAAAGAGATGAAGTAACCTGCCCGAGGTCACAGCTCCTTGTGGCAGTGCCTGGAATTCAAGGTACCCTTGTTCCAACCCCCGTGCTTTTAGCCACTGTCCTGTACTGTTCCATCCAGCAAAGGCACAGCCAGGGAGCTAGGAAACAGTAGAGGGAGGTACTCTGGAAGCTGAGTAAAGAAAGTTCCTACGGAGGAGGGGAGACAGCAACCATCAGAGGCCATTGTTGGGTCAAAGAGGAGCGCTGAGACTTGCCAACTGGTTTTAGCAAAATGAAAACTTCTGGGTGACTTTGGAAAATGTGGTTTTATTGGAGTGATGGGTTCAAAAGCCTATATAAGGATATGTATAGGAGAGAATGAGCGATGAGCCAATGGTGCAGTGATTCTGGACATCTTTCTCTGAGGAGATGTGCCATATGGGGGAACATTAAAATGGCGGTGAGAGCTGAAGGGAGATCCACAGGGAGGGTTGGTTGTTGTTTTTTAATTTCTAAAAGATGGACAGAACTCCAGCATGTTATTACTGGAAAACCCGGGAGAGGGGAAATTTTTGATGCACCAAAGAAGAGAGATTTGCTAGGTTGATATTCTTACGTAGATGAGAGGGGGGCCTAGATTTGGGGTTTGAGTGTGGGGCTTCATTTAGCCTTTGGAACACATGTTCCAAACATGTTCACAGACGGAAGGAGCAGTACGGATACAGGTGCAGGTAAAGGGTAGGTTTGGTGGTAGGTGGGTGGATGAAAAAGTCTTTCTAAATGCCTTTTTTTTTAAAATGCTATACCAACTAGGATAAATAAAACATACCCATTTAACATTACTTGGTAATGAAAAGAAATGAAGTACTTATACATGCTATAACATGGATGGGCCTTGAAAAGATAAGCTAAGTGAAAGAATCCAGTCACAAAGGGTCGCATATTGTATGATTCCACTTACATGAAATGTCCAGAATAGCCAAGTCCACAGAGACAGATGGAATGTTGGTTGCCTGGAGGTTGGGGGAAATGGGGAATGGTAGTTAATTAATACAGGGTTTCTTTTTGAGATGATAAAAATTGTTCTAAAATTTATTTTGATGGTTGCCCAACTCTGAATATATTTAAAAAAACATTGAACTACACCCTTTACATGGGTGAATTGTAGGCTATATGAATTTTACCTCCCAGAAGCTATATAAAACCAACGAGGCAAGAGCAGACAATTAAGGAAAAACAGGAACATTTGAAACATACCTAGAAGCGTAAGAATGTGAATTGACTCCGGAAATTAGAATTGCTGGCCAGGATTAAGGGAGCATTTGTGGTTGTAGTTACAAATAAAATGAGGCCAGTCAGCATGTTGGGGGTGGTGCCCAGCCATATTCAGGGACAGATTAGGTAGAAGAGTTCCATTTAAAACCAATTTCCAAGCAGCGTGGTGAGGGAGAACCATGGACTCCCAAGACAGGTAAGGAGGAAAGGAAAGACGTGAGCGGCATGGGGAACATGATCCTAGTGGGATTGATGGTTGTTTGGGGTACTTGAAAATGAGAATTCGGAAGTAACGAAGTTGCTTCTGATGAAAAGTCCAGGACTTGCCAGGGGCATTGGCTGTGGTAGATGAAAGACAAGATGATTGGTGGAGAAGAGGCAGAACCACCATCCTTTCTGCTGATTGGCCTTTTCAGATGTTCCCTCTGCCCTTCCTCCCCTTGCTCTCCCCCATTTCCTTCTTCACATAATAAATCCTTGCTTTTTTAAAAAAGAAAAAATCCAACTTAAATTTACATCATCTGTGAAAGAATACAAGTAACACATTCAGCTGGTCTCTGCCACAGTAAATAAGTCAAGCCTTATTCTTCTGAGATTTCAAGGTCCACACTGGTCTCCAACCATATCAACCTTCCCCTGCCACACCACCCCTTTAGCCTTTTAACATACTTGTTTCTTATTTCCCATGATTACCAACATCTTTGCTATAGAAAGCAGTGGCATCTCTCTAATCTTGATATTTGTTTTTTAGTTGTGGAACAGTTGAGGGCTTTTTGACTCATAGGAAATAGCCTTGGCTATTTAAACTCCAAAGAGTTTCTTCCCTAGTAGCTTGGACGGTAAAGAATCCACCTGCAATGCAGGAGACCCGAGTTCGATCTCTGGGTCAGGAGGACCCCCTGGAGGAGGGTATGGCAACCCACTCCAGTATTATTGCCTGGAAAATTCCATGGACAGGGGAGCCTGGCGGGCTACAATTCATGGGGTCGCAAAGAGTCTGACATGACTGAAGTGACTTAGCACACACGCACGAGTTTCTTCTACTTGAATTTAAATAATTTGTCTGCCTTAAAATCTTGCTGTATTAGAAAATTTGGAGTTTTCTGTGTACTGTGCTGTTTCCCCAGGTCTGAATTCCTCCCTTTTTTGTTTCATCCCTATTCTGGATAAGTTAGCACCCTGACTGCTAATCTTCTGAGCTCTATACATTTAATCAATCTCTTGAGCACATTTCCATCAGGCGTAGCCCAGGCCTCTCCAACCCTCAGTGTTACCATGTGAAGTTTGTCATCTGTCTCCAAAAATTGCTTCTGTTATTAAATTTCTGCATTGCATAGATGCCTCCGTCCTCTCGTTCAAAGCAGAGAGCTGTTTGCCCCCAGCTCTTCGATTCTGCCTGTTCTGCTGTTGAAAAGCTTAAATGTTCCTCCTTCTCTGTCACCTTTTTCAGTCGTCTCTCACCTCTGTTTCCTGGATCCTTGAAATAAGAGCCTCACTACTCTCTAATATCCTCCCTCCTTCCCCTTCTTGCTTTCCTGAAAGATGGATCTTTCAAAAATGAACATAGGACCATCCCTGCTAAAAATCCCTGTGTGGTTTTCCCACCATTCTAGATCAGTCCAAGTTCCTTATTACGCATCGAAGACCTGGATTGCCCCAGCCTACCTTGTTCAGCCTCACACATCTCATCTTTTTTTCTTTTTCTAATTTTTAATTGATAGCGATTTATATTTGTACAGATTCTAGCTGCTTCAATAATAAACCTCACCTTCTCGATTTTCATTCAGAAGACATTCTGCTGCAGTAACAGCACACTTTACTGCTTGAGCTTGCTAATAGGCCTTTTCAAAAGCGCCATCCTCTTGATGGTTAATATCCTTCCTTCGTAATGTTGGCCTGAATATTTTTCCCTTCTGTTGACACCTAATTCAGACATCTCATGGGACTTCTGCTCATTTTCACACACACCGACTTTTATCAGGTTTACTCTTGTCACCATACTAGTGTGTGCCATCTCCTATAGCAATTAACATTTGTCTCTACTAGGCTATATTCTGTTTGAAGGAAAAGATTATTATTTTTAGTCCTTATATCCCCAGCACATGCTTCCCTGGTGGCCAAGTGGTAAAGAATCCACCTGCCAATGCAGGTTTGATCCCTGGGTCGGGAAGTTCCCCTGGAGAACGAAATGGCAACCCACTCCAGTTTTCTTGCCTGAGGTGCCTGGCAGGCAACAGTCCACAGGGTCGACACAGGTTGGGACACAACTTAGCGACTAAAGAACAACATCCCCAGCACAGTAAATGTGTTAACAATGTAAAAAAAGCTTCAATGTTCAACATATATATGGGTGAATTTTTTTTTTTTTTTGAAGTTTGTAACTCTGGAAAACTTGTCCGTGGTATGTTGCACATCAAACTTTGAAATAAAATGAATAATTGCTTTGAATGTCCTTTAGACCTGGGTAACTCACTGCATATTCCACTGGTATGTGTATAACATCAGCTTTCTTAATAAAAATGAAATTCAGCTATTATCCCTATCAGGGGCTTATACCACCTGATATGTTTTTTTAATCAAATGTAACTTTAATTAAAAGCAGTACTTTTTTGTTCACTGCAAACAACAGATGAGCAAAAGAAATCTGTAATTCTACCACTTGTGTATTTTGAAGGCCAACATTTGGTACTATGGAAATACTGTGAGGGGAGTTTGTACTTTGTTGGCCCATAAAGAGTTAAAGGGAAATCAGCTTATTTATGAAAGAGGAAAAGTGTTTGAATGTATAATATTTTAAGTAAATCCCAAATACAAATATCCACATAGGTTGGATAGATAAATTAGGCTTTTTTTTTTTTTTTTCTTTATAAAAATATGCTTTGGGCAATTTCCCTGGTGGTCCAGTTGTTAGGACTCTGCATTCACTGCCATGGACTCTGGTTCAATACCTTGTTGGGGAACTAAGATCCCAAAAGCCTCATGTTGTGGCCAAAAATTAAAAATAATTTTTTTTTAAGTGTCTGTAGGATGTTTCGTTATATGGGACTTCCCTGGTGGTCCGGTGGCTAAGACTTCGCTCTCCCAGTGCAGGGGCTTGGAGTTCAGCCCCTGGTCAGGGTGCTAGATCCCACATGCCACAATAAAGATCCTGTTAGACAAAATAAATATTAAAAGATATATGTATGCATGTGCTGTGAAAGCTAACCCTGTTAAGTCAATATGTACCCTCAGATGCATGTTACAAAGAACTTAGAAATGCGTTCCTAGACATAGGTTTATATTTTACAAAGAATCATTGCCCATTTGATCTCTGTACAAAGATTGAGGTTGGCCTTTGGCAGCTGTCAAATTGGTAGTTGAGGAACCCATCAGTATTCCCATTGTCCTGGAAAGATCTGTTTCCTCTTAAAGATTCATCTGAACTTAATTCTTTTGTTATAATGAGATACTTTTAACCCCTTCCCCGTCTCTCAAGTGTAATTTAAAACTTGCTATTGGCCCCTTGAGCTTATAGTTTGCTACTAGAATGTGCCACAGCAAGTCTTTTAACAGAGTAAACATTTATCATTTTTATCCTTGAGTAAAAGCTGGTGGGAAAGGAAAATTTTATTTAGGTGCTTCTGTATGTGATAAACTATTGAAAGAGGCTGTACATGGGTACGAATATTTTATGTTGCTTGTTTTAAGTCCACAAGTGTTGGTACTATATGATTCCTTTAAAAAGTGGGAGCAAGGAAATACCTCAGATGCCGGTTGTCTCACTATATGGTACAGTCTCAGTAAATGTACACTAAATGGCATCAAGAAAGTTTGCTGTGAATTTCATATCACTCTGAGGTAGAGTATAAGTGTGAAGAGTCTATGAAGGGACGAGGTCTTTGCCTCATTCATCCAGTTCATTTGTGGCTTTTCATTATGGTAATTAACATTTTCTTAGGCCTGATAACATGGAAGCTTAATTTCTTTCAGTTACCAAACTGCTTGACTCTAAACTGTGGTGGATATTGGGGGACCAAGAGAGGCTAATAAGATCTTAATGATCAGAAATACAAAACATGGTGTTTTTGCAAAGTGAAATACTTAGTGTTAGGATATTTACCATCTGTCAAAATAGATATATAGAATAATAACTTCAGCACTTACCGATGTGCCAAGCTCTGAGCTCATGCTTATGTGTTTTATCCCATTTAATATCAGCAAAAAGCAGGTATTATTCCTATTTCTGAGGCATGTGTCCAGAGTCACTCCTGTGTGAGGTTTTTCTTCACCAAATGTTTCTTTTTAAGCATTTAAAAGAAGATACTCTTAAGTAAAGCAATAAGAGTTACAACTTCATGTTAAGAGTTATAACTAATACACATACATTTTCAGTCCACTCTTTTTAGTTCCTGAGTCTAGCAGAGTAGTATTGGACCATATGTTCGGAGGAGCAAAAACTGAAGTAGAAGTTCTTGTCTTCCATGTTAGTAATAATTATGTATACAGAAAGTCTATTGTGAGGATTTAGTAGGACTTCCTTAAATGTTTGCTAAAGTGAGTGGGAGGAAGGGATTGAAACTGTAAACATGAAAGAACAAGATGTTGGGGATGGGGGAAAGATGAGAAAGTGCTGGGTGTGCTTTCAGGTTATTTTCCTGTCAGCGTTGCCCAAGCGTTTCTCTCACCATTGCCACTTGAGTCACAACCTACAACTTGGCAAAGACATGTCTGCAGTGTGTGAGTAGACGGCACCTTCTGATCATACCTGAACATTTTCCTTTTGTTGAAGCTTGTTGTAATGTTAATATTTGCAGAGAAATGAGAGAGGTGATGATACCTGTTACTTAATTAAGTTGTGAAACAAATCCTTCCTCCTCTTCTGTATCATACATGATGGGTTGAATTTGACTGTTCCACTAAAGCATAAGCAAAATGCCTCCTGTAAGTAGGAAATAAGACCAGTAGTTACTGTCACTTTCAGCGGCACTAACTTTTATCAGTCTTGCCATCTTTGGGAAAATGAATAGAAGGTGAATGGCTGAGCACTCGGCATAGTTCAGCAGTCATTTTGGCATAGCAGTTTACATGTTATGCTGTGCTTTAAAAAGAGACTTGTGAAAACAAACTCTACATTCTTGTATTGATCTTTATTTTACAAGTGTTAGTGTTTTTGATCCATGGGTTGGGAAGATCCCCTGGAGAAGGATATGGCAACACACTCCAGTATTCTTGCCTGGAAAATCCCATGGACAGAGGAGCCTGGCGGGCTATACAGTTCACAGAGTCGCAAGAATTGGATACGACTTACCAACTAAACCACCACCAGTATTGCCTGAAAAATTCTAAGAGGAGCCTGGCAGGCTATAGTCCATGGGGTCACAAAGCGGCTGAGCATGTGACTGTACATTAACTACATAAAGCATTTTAATGTCATAGACTCAGAGAAACCTCCCTCTTCACTGGATTTTCTGGGTCATTGACTCAGTTTTTTTCCTAATAGAAAGTCAAAGTAAGACTTAGAGTAAAAAATTTCTAAGAGTACACCTGAAATAAGTTTCAGTTGGCTCAGCTAGTTCATTGCTTTATCTCTTTAGGACATAGTGCATTGTGTCTCTCAAGTATTTTGAGTGGTAAAACAACTGCTAATCAAGGCTGTGCAGAAGGACATTTTGATATACTTTTTCCAGAGTGTGGTATATTAGTCTCCTTATGTGACATATTTGGACCTCTGACTGTATTAGGTAGGTGTGTGCACATAACTTGTGTAATGTGTCTTTAGGACTGCTTGCCATGGATTGTTGCTAGGACTTCGCATTGAGCTTCTCCTGGGTAGACTGGCAAACAGTATGACGTTGGAAGATTGTGAATTTCATTTTGCTTCAAGCACCACAGGAAACGGATGAAAACAGAATATGCCATCTCTGTGTTGCTTTATTTACAGTCTCATTTTTATTGCCTCATCAGGTACCCAAGGAGTTGCACCAGGTCCCGTCATTGGGCTCCAGGCCCCATCCACCGGTCTCCTTGGTGCCCGACCTGGCATGATCCCACTCCAGCGCCCGCCAGGAATGCCTCCACCTCACTTACAGCGGTTTCCCTTGATGCCACCTCGGCCCATGCCTCCACACATGATGCACCGAGGTCCACCACCAGGCCCGGGGGGCTTCGGAATGCCTCCACCACATGGAATGAAAGGCCCATTCCCACCCCATGGCCCCTTCGTCAGGCCTGGCGGGATGCCAGGGCTCGGGGGCCCGGGGCCAGGCCCAGGGGGTCCTGAGGACCGAGATGGAAGGCAGCCGCCACCACAGCAGCAACAGCAGCAGCCTCCTGCACAGCCACCGCCGCAGCAGCCGCCGCCAGCCCAGCAGCCACCACCCGCTCAGCAGCAGCCACAGCCGTTCAGAAATGACAGCAGGCAGCAGCAGTTCAATTCAGGTAGAGACCAAGAAAGATTTGGAAGAAGATCCTTTGGAAATAGGGTGGAGAATGACCGGGAACGGTACGGGAACCGTAATGATGATCGAGAGAATAGTAACCGTGAGAGGAGAGAGTGGGGAAGGAGGAGCCCCGACCGGGACAGGCACAGAGACTTGGAAGACAGGAATAGACGCTCTAGCGGGCATCGAGACAGAGAGAGAGATTCTAGAGATAGAGAGTCTCGTAGAGAGAAGGAAGAAAACCGAGGCAAGGAGAAGCCCGAGGTGACAGACAGGGCAGGCAGTAACAAGACCGCGGAACCTCCCATTAGCCAAGCGGGAAGCGTAGACACTGTTTCAGAACTTCCTAAGGGGGAGCCTGGGCCTGCAGTCGCAAAGCCTTCTGAAGAGTTACCTGCTGAGGCTACCTCATCCGTCAACCCTGAGAAGGACACCGGCTCAGCAGCAGAGGCTCCTCGTTAAGAGAGACTGGGATCTGTCGGATATGACG
This sequence comes from Capricornis sumatraensis, assembly GCF_032405125.1. Classification (NCBI taxonomy): domain Eukaryota; kingdom Metazoa; phylum Chordata; class Mammalia; order Artiodactyla; family Bovidae; genus Capricornis; species Capricornis sumatraensis. Next base: position 110,329,553 of record NC_091069.1, read on the forward strand.
GCGACGCAGGAGGGTAGGGCTTGGGGTGTACAGATGCTGTATTATACGTGCTCCCGCTATGTCACAGCCCCGCAGTAGTTGGTGGGAGCTGTAAGCAATTTGATTGCTTCCCTTCTATTTAAAAATAGCCACAAAATAACAAAAAAAAAAAAATACTGAAAATATGAATAAATATTACCCTTTTTGCTGTAACTTTTTAAAAGTTTTGACTTTAAAAAGTTTACAAATCGTAATTAGAAGTGCTCTCTATTTTTTTTTTTTTTAATTTAAGACAAGGTAACGGTGAAAGCTCCTCAAAAAACAATAGGGATGTTTTTAATAAACTCTATTTTCGTAACAAACTTTAATGTGTGCTATTCTTCCTACACTGCATTAAGGTGGAAAAGGACTGTTCATCAAAGTTTGAGTGGTTAATGCTGTATTAGTCTAAATTAGACTTGTTAATTTGATGGAAACAGACATCTTTATGTAGTTATTTTCAAACACTTCATCTGTAATATTTTTGATTCTTAGCATTTCATTCAGAAGGCAAAGGTTAGTGGTTTTAATGTTAACTGAAAAGCTTGTGAGTTTTGGGATTCAATCAAGGTGTTCTCCCCCTCCCCGCCCCCCACCCATTGGCTTTGTGGTAAATGTTGCCCTAAATAATTCATAAATTCTTTGCTAAGGGAACATTGGACCCCAGCATTACCAATTGTACTATAAATTATTGCCTGGGTATTACTTCTTTAGAAGGCTGGTGGCTTTTCTTTTCATCCCATTAAATTTTTCAAAAAGGTTAAAGAAAATCAAGGTTAGTGTCTGCAGCTTTAAAAGCTTTTTGTCTCATCTGTTTAAGAACTTAAATGCAGCCCCCACTGTTTCTATAAGCCTTGCCTGTTGCCTCTCTTTTCCCCTGCTGAGCAGAGGTAAACTGAGCTTTGCACCCCTGCAAAGTACTCACTCATCTTTAAAATAATTGGGTTAACTAGGAAAAACAGTTGTGAGTTATCCCAGAACTATTACATGAAGACATTCAAGGGGAAATCAAACCTGTACCTGAAGTACTACAGAAAAGCAGTTACATAAAGCTGCTGAGCTAGTGCCAAGGAAAAGACCAGCCGTTAACCCAAGTATTTGTGGCCTTGAAGCTCTTTTCTCCTTAAATTATGTATCTAAGCTCCTAGTTCGTGTGCTGAACAGATTCTTTACCCTCATCCCGAGGCAAAGCTGATTTGGTTTTGAGTTTTCTGGAGCAAGATCCTTAATGGGTGGTGGGGGGAAATGTATGTAGGGCAACCTTTGGAAAACAAGAGAAAATCCTGTTTCACATATGTAGACTTGAGTTATAAGCTTACCCTGGTGCCCTGGTATATGTTGGCCCACTGAGTTTAAAAGTCCTAGCTGAAACTGCTTCTGGAAATACACATCTGATTAGTGTTCGGGTTTCAAGGAAACAGTCCTTATTTCCAATCGAAAGTATTAAGGTCACCCTATTTGCTCATGACAAAACCCCAGAAGTATTAAGTGGTAGTAATTACATTTGAGGCTTTAAAGTACACAAGCAAGTCCATTTATGTAACAAATTGTACCTTATGAAATGTGTTGGTTTTTAAGTTCCTACCTGATGGTCATCTTAACTGTTAATTTGTGAGCATACTGTTATCACCAACTTAAAACTTTGAATACACTATGTTTATTTTTCTAAATTAGCTTTTCCTCTCCAAGTGATCTTCACTTGCCAAAGTCCAACCAAACAGTTGCTTATTTCTGGCTCCTCTGTCAACTATCCTACAATTTTCAATTAATAAACTATAACCCACAGTCAAACCTGCGTTAAGATCAACACTTCGTTTTAAAGCATTTTTCTATAGGCATACGTGTTTAGAGAAACAGACTTGAATTACTAACTGGGTGTAGAAATTCTTGTATTTAAACAGGCAGAACCCACAACCAAGTCATTTCTTTGCTTCCACCTTACAGTGGGTATAATGTATTTCTTCAAAGGGCATATGTGAAAGCAGGTTGTGCCAAACTCTACTGTTACTAAAAATAAAACTTAAGTGGTCAGTTCAGTTCAGTCGCGTCTGACTCTTTGCGACCCCATGAATCGCAGCAGGCCAGGCCTCCCCGTCCATCACCAGCTCCCAGAGTTCAAACTCACGTCCATTGAGTTGGTGATGCCATCCAGCCATCTCACCCTGTGTCATCCCCTTCTCCTCCTGCCCCCAATCCCGCCCAGCATCAGAGTCCTTTCCAATGAGTCAACTCTTCGCATGAGGTGGCCAAAGTACTGGAGTTTCAGCTTCAGCATCATTCCTTCCAAAGAAATCCCAGGGCTGATCTCCTTTAGAATGGACTGGTTGGATCTCCCTGCAGTCCAAGGGACTCTCAAGAGTCTTCTCCAACACCACACTTCAAAAGCATCAATTCTTAGGTGCTCAGCCTTCTTCACAGTCCAACTCTCACATTCATACACGACTACTGGAAAAACCATAGCCTTGACTAGACGGATCTTAGTCGGCAAAGTAATGTCTCTGCTTTTGAATATGCTATCTAGGTTGGTCATAACTTTTCTTCCAAGGAGTAAGCGTCTTTTAATTTCATGGTCATGGGGTCTATAAAAATGGAGTATGTGCCATTTTGACAGGTAGGTAAATTAATCTTACTCTTCGCTAAGGCTGTAACTTGCCATTTACAATTTCACTAAGTTATCAAAAGGGCTCTCTCAAATTGTTAACAGCTACTTTTTAAAATAAAGTTACCACCTTAACTTCCCTAAAGCTAACAAAGAATGGCCTATTTGTCTGAGATTAAAATTCAGCTTAGTCTTAGCTAAATATACCAGTTGCTAAAATTTTAACATTTTAATGATCTCATTTAAAAACACTTTCAAAAAAAGTTCTAAGATAGTTAATACCCATCAATGTATTACTAAATCTCTTCCATTCACGCTCTATGTATGAATATCAAGTTAATTTAGAATTTCAATTTAAATACTTCAACAGGCTCAAAATACAGTGCCACAGAGAATGTTTATTGCAGGCTTGAGAGAATCGGAATTCAGACAAATAATATACATGTGATTAAGTCTGGCAAAATATAGAGATCAATGAAACAGACATTTTAATTGTGTATGAGTTTTATAAAATAATACAAATCTTTCAAGTGATCATGTCAGTTCTCGTTACAGGTACTTAAAGCAATTTTTAAAAAGTCACACAAATTACACTTTTTAAGTTTACAGTGTTAAATGCTTATCAAGTTAAATTTCTACAACCAGCAAGATAACACGAGTTACTAGGACTCAGACCATGTCCCAGGGAATGTTTACGGGGCAATTCCAATTACACCACAGGCCAAACGACTTCCAGCGTTTCCAGTCTTTGTACTTTCTTCATTTCCACCTCTGCCCAAGTCATCTGGTTTTTCATGGACCTTTAAAAAATTTTAAGAACAAATTAACTCAGGCTATCAAGCAATTACCATCTCCTCAACAATACCCAAAAGACTTTAAGAACCACTGAATACTAGAAAATACCATGTTAAAATAATCCTACTAGTAGGAAAACACACAAATATTTAATCCAGTAGTAAAAAGTAGAAGCTACTATTCTGAGCTTTTTCTTGATGATGCAGACATAATAAAACATGAGGTTAGCAGTACTATCTCAAAAAAACACAAAAAACCCATAGAATTAGGTTACAAAGCATCCACATGCTAAATAAATCTACCATGAGAAATTTTAGTAATATCAGGGTAGACATTCTTTCATAGTACAAACTGGTTTGGGAGGAAAGGTGAACCAAAAAATATATATGTAAACTTATAAAAACTGTGCCTAATTAGCTACAGACCCATAAATAAGAGAATCCTAAACATATCTTGAATATTCAAATAAGAATACTGGAGTGGGTTGCCATGCCCTTCTCCAAAGGATCTTCCAGATTCTGGAATCAAACCCAGGTCTCCTGCATTGCAGGCAGATTCTTTACCAACTAAGCCATGAGGAAGGCCCTAAAAATATCTTGAATATTCAAGCAGTAGCCTTTTAAATTTTGCTCATAAAACATTAAGCCACCACTTGGTGGCTCAGATGGTAAAGAATCTGCCTGCAATGCAGGACACTTCGGTGCGATCCCTGGGTTGGGAGGATCCCCTGGAGGAGGGCATGGCAATCCACTCCAGTATTCTTGCCCAGAGAATCCCATGGACATAGCCTGGCAGGCTACAAGTCCAATGGTGCCACAGAGTCAGACATGGCTGAGCAACTAAGCACAGCACATCAAACACTGGTAAGTGACTTTTCTGCTTCATAACTACAAAAGGAAATTCTAAGGATAAAAAGGTGAACTGATAGAAAGTGTCTACTGAAAGTTAACTGTCCTCTGGGGGCAGGCAAAAGGGAGCCTTCAGGAGGCATTCCGTAGGAATCAGATGCAGTGTGGGACAACGGCCTCCCACACGTTGAACAAGTGAAAACAACCTGCAGACATGAATGAATATTGGTACTGAGGTCCACCCCAGATTTCAGATTTCAAATGCTCTGGTTAACTGCAAGGGGGAAACCCAGTAGTGACAGAAAGCCTGGCCATTTGAAAACCAAATAAAGACAGCTTCTATTTCCATAACACAGATCTAATTAACATGATCAAAGGTAATCTGTTTTATTACTGCATCTTAGCAAAACTGGTCTTAACTGACCTTGATCATTAAATCACCTTCACTGTAACTGTCCAACAAAATAACTGCTTTTCCTAATCTGAACAAAAAGTACAATTTATATGGAAGCTTAGAAGCCAGGATTAACAATCGTGAAGTCATGAAAACATACATGATCATGTGTTAGAAGAAATTTCATGCATATCCTGATCATATGAAAACTTACCACCATCGTGCGGCCAATGATGGAATATTCTCCTGAGAGTGAGATCAAGGGATCTACGATATCCACAATGGCAACACCGTTTTTGTCAGCCTTCACATTTCCCAGGTCTCCAACATGCCTAACATTGAAAAAGCAGAGGGATCAGGACTGATTTCTATCTAACTTTAGTTCATAAGCTAAATTAAAAATGGATGCGTCAGATATATAAGGGTAGCTTGAGAGAGCGATACAGTCTGTATCAAATAGAATCTACTTTTCCATACTGACAAAACTTTGAAAACATACAAATTTAAAAACAAGTAACAAGATGTTTCAGACACACAGCTCTTCAAGCAAGGCTTCCAAGTCTATAAAGCAACGCTCTGGAAAGACTTGGGGTGCACCCCTAACTTCAGAGGTAAAGTAAACTTAGAGGATAAACTCTAAGTTACTGAGTTATGCCTATTAATACTTGGCATGGCTAAGAGAGTCATGCCCCTTGCCCTTTGATATAAACATAAATTAATCCTTGTCCTTAAAATTTAATATTTTCCTGAAAGGCTTTCAGAAAACGAACACATACAAGGGGAGCCTCACTGAATTTTCAACATCAAATTTTTATCTACGAAGTTTCCAGTGTTTCACAATGATGTTTTGATTTTGCTAGTAGTTGACAGTACTGTTATTCATGACATTTCCTGTATTAGTTCCCTTTGACTCTTGTATTAGTTCTTTATTCAATAAACGCTACAAAACCCATACCGTTTGCAGTGTCCCCATTTGTCAATTCCTTAGCCCAGGGAGTGATGCCATTCCAGAACTCAGGGGCAAGGGGTTACGTGGAGCAACAAATTCAAGAACAGAAGTGCAATTATCTTAGCATACAATCTGCAAGTAGTAAACCATACTGACCACCCCTGCCCAAAGCCAGCGCTAATATTTCAAAAAAGAATTAAAGTCACTTACCTCTCTTCATCCTTTGGCCCCCCGTGTTTTTTGGACAGAGGATTAAAGTGAGGACCTGCACTGGTACAGCCTATTTACCAAAAAGAAAAGCAGCTAAATTATGAATCAAAATTCCGAAATAAATTCTAAAAAAGAAACTGGTCATTGCTAAAAGCCTCAACTGGAGAAAAGTACTGACCCCCAAAGTGACTTCTGGGCTAGGAACAACAGCAGCGAAGGGCAGGGAGTAGGGACAAATTCTAACCACTGCGACGCTGGTCAAGGTAACACCATTCTCGGCTTAGCTGCTTCTGCCCCGACTTGCACTTCAATGGTCCTTCTATTAAAATCCCATGATTATGATCCTACTTCCTAAGACGACAGGATACCTCCACGACAAAACACGTGTATCCCCAGCAACACACTGCCAGACAGCTGCTGTCTGGGTCTTGGTGCTTGTGGAATATAAAGCAGCATCCTAATCCAAGGGCTGCTGCCCTGCACGACTCTGGGCCTTCAGGCTGTACTCTGTAAAAACGGCACTCCTGAGCACCGGAGAAGAGCATTCCCATAGAACACAACTGTGGAGGCGGCTCTCTTACATGGGCCTTCATTCGCTGGCTGTCAGGTGGGGTCGGGGATGGATAAAGGCTGTGAAAGCCCCCACCCTTCCCACTCAGGGAGACAACACGCAGGTTACAGGACGTGGCAGAGTAAGTCGAAGCCAAAGAGCACTCGCCTCCCACCACAGAGGCGGGAATGTTTTTCCTTTGGCTGCGCCAGGTCTCAGCTGCTGCACACGTGATCTCTAGTTGAGGCACCCAGGGTCCTTAGGCAGCAGCATGTGGCCGCTGGGTGGCGGCCTGCACGTGGGGACTCCTCTCCCTGACCAGGCATCCAACCCAGGCCCCCTGCGTTGGGAACTAGGGGGAGACCTACCCACTGGACCACCTCTTAGTCCCAGCAATTTTTATATTGTTGAAGTGGATCACATCTGACCCTTAAATCACTATTTAAAGGAACCAAATTATGGGTCATTAAAAACAGGTTCCAGCAAAATGAATTAAGTTCTCATCACAGAAGGTCGAAACACTAAGTTTACTCAAATACAGCAACTTAACCCATAAATTTTGTTAACCTGCTTCTGATCCCAAAATGAGAAAATCAAACTCAATCCACAGGACCAACAGTTCACAGGCTATCATCAGTCTGTCTCTCACTGCCCCCCACCCCTGCCACCCTGTCCCAACTAAGGCTCTTGTGTTGGAGCTGTGGAGCTGTTCTTCCAGGGTAATGGTAAATGTACGCCCTGCCTGTCACACCCACCCTCAACCCCCAGCTCACAAGGACCAAAGGCCACGAAGGTCAGAAAGCAGCAGTATTGTTTTCTATTGTTAAAAACATCTGAGACTCTTACATAATCAACCCATAGTAAGATAAAATAAAAACATCAATTCCCCTTCCATTCCATTGAGTCAGTCACTTTTATCCCTGAGGCTGACGTGAGTAGTGCTATCGACTTTCTAAAAAATTGTTGCCAATTTTTAATGTGTGGAGGTGGCTTCCTGGATGGCTCAGCAGGCAGACAATCCACCTGCAGTGCAGGAGACACAGAAGACACGGGTTCGATCCCTGGGTAGGGAAAATCCCCTGGAGGAAATGGCAACCGCTCTAGTACTCTTGCCTGAAAAATCCCATGGACAGAGGAGCCTGGAGGGCTACAGTGCACGGGTTGCAGAGTCAGACACGACCGAGCACCTAAACACACATCCACACACTACTAGGTTTATCTCACTAGGTGAGGTGACTGTGAGTCGATCATCACCAGGACCACACCCACCTTGTGTATTGTCTCCAAACTGATGGACGTGGAATCCATGATCACCTTCAGTCAACCCTGTAATGGATCCAGTTACCACGACTTTATCTCCCTTCAGTCAAAGAAAAGAGAGAGAAGTTTGAGAGGGCAAATGCTTCTGAGTAAAGAAAATGACTGCATTCACAGGAAAAGTGAAAAGAACATCAACTCAGGAGTCAAAAAAGCTGTGTCCAAGGTTTTTGGCTAGAAAGGCCCACCACGTTCTAGCAATGAACCCCCAGGTAGCTGCTTAACCATTCATGTGTAATGCGAGTAAGTTCTTGCTTATTATGTAAATACTTCAAATAGGTTGTGCTGGTGCGTGGCTAAGTATATGTGCACGTATCAAACTTGTGAACCCAACTGTCTGCACGTCATACACTTTTCAGCCTATTCCTTTCTTCATGCAGACACTCTGCTGTATTATTAAACACACAGATTTGTCTTAAAAAGAAAAAAAAAACGGTTCGCTGGAAATACTCAACGTGCTATCCCATGGTCCCTCTTCTCCACTCCCCAGGAGAGGAACGTTTATCAGTTTCCCACACGGATATTTTTGGTTGTACCCAGAAAATATCCTCCTCACTGCCACTGGGAAGCTGATCCTAATCTAACCAGAAGTACTGCTTTCTGGAGGCTTTTCAGGCACTGGAACCTAGATAACCTTTCCACTCCTGAGATCAAAAAGAAGGGACAATAAAACACCCAAACAGGTGAAGAAGAAAAAGAAAACCGCACTGCAATTCCAGCAAAGGCGATGGGCAATGGTACTGCACGCTACATGGACAAATCAAAGAAGTTCCTTCCACAGCTACAGAGAGATCTTAGCAACTAAAATAAAACATAACACAGCAACCACACCATACAGGAATATGAGATGGGGTTTCTGGTTTTTCAAAAAGCCAGGGCCGACAATTACAAGAGGTGTCAGGCCTTGAAGATCTGATTTTCTACTGGCTAGGTATCACTGCTCCTGGAAAGTAGCGTGGCGACTGCTGCCTCTTGTGTTTCTTTTTGAAGACAGATACATTATGATTTCTCTAGGTAAAGAAAAACCCAAAATTTAATGGAAAATTCTGGAAAGAACCAAATGTGACTGTTATCCCCCAAACACGCCATGTTATCAAGAGCACAGAGAGGCAAACACACAGGCTCTTCCACGCTCCCACTCAACCGGTAATACACAGAACAGGAGAAGTTCAAGGGTAAGCGGCCTGGTATACCCTGCGGGACCCGGGCTATTATCTCAAATGGGTGAAACAGGTCAGGGAAGCAGGAAGAAGGGAAACAGGCTGCAGTGTCACCCTAGGCTAACGAAGGCTCAGCAGGGGCCTTCTCCAGATAGATGGTTTTCAAGACGAGCTAGGACTTTGGACTTAAGAGGTGAAAATTTCCGATTTTTGAAAACTGGAAACTAATCCAAAAATTTTAAACACTCAAAAAGCCAAGAAATACAGTTGATGGTTTATTGACAGTTTAATACATCCACATACCCAAGGGTTCAGAGAGCACTTTTACCAGGTTCAGAGAGCACTACCAAAACGGAGGTTCAGAACCCAGAAGAGGGTGCCATACAAGCTGCTCAGGGAAGCTGCAGAAACTAAGGGGGCCCGGGCTGCGGCAGGTTTCACAGTTTGGCTGCTGAATCTAAGTAACACCAGGAGCTGGCTCTCAGTGGCCGGAGGGAAAGAACTCCTCAGAGGCTTCTGAGGTTCCTTAGTGGAGAGGCAGGAGAAGGCAATAGCACCCCACTCCAGTCCTCTTGTCTGGAAAATCCCATGGACAGAGGAGCCTGGTAGGCAGCAGTCCATGGGGTCGCTAGGAGTCGGACACGACTGAGCGACTTCACATTCACGTTTCACTTTCATGCACTGGAGAAGGAAATGGCAACCCACTCCAGTGTTCTTGCCTGGAGAATCCCAGGGACAGGGGAGCCTGGTGGGCTGCCGTCTATGGGGTCGCACAGAGTCGAACACGACTGAAGCGACTCAGCAGCAGCAGAGCAATGGAGGCAAGAGGAGAGACAAAACAGTCTGGCAAACGAAAAGAGCAAAATTTAGTCTAATGTCAAAAAGCCTTTTCAGAAAATTTGGAAACCACCAAAAGGAAAAAATTAAGCTCAAATATTTGTTTTCCTTGTACAAATCTCACATATAACACTTTGCATATCCTTTCATGTTTCCATAAACCACTGTAAATCTCACTGGTACCTTAAATATTCCCTCAATATTAACAAGCCAACACAATCTTCCGCCCACTGGCAACCTAAGATCTGGGACAGTCTTTTCACAACATCTGTGAAAAGACATTTCACACTCCTCACAACATCTGTGCTTCAGTATGATCTCTGAGTGTTTCTGTACACTTTATTTTACATGATTTGTGCAGAGGTTTGTCCGATACCCTCTCAGTAACAGGCCTACCGGTAAAGAGATTTCAAAGTCACCTGACTGAAAATTTGTTTACAGGAATGCTCCAAGCACAGAAATGACAATTGGGTGCAAAGGAAATACTCTAGGCCTCCTCGAATTCTCAATCCTCCATGCACTAAGAACCACTTTGGAGACTTTAAAAACTGCAAATCTCAGACTGCACCGCCCCAGGTTCTGACGTAATCGATCCTGAGTTGAGCCCTGGAATGTCATTTTAAAAAGCTCAGCCAGTGACTCTGGGGCTTCCCTGATGGCTCAGCGGGTAAAGAATCTGCCTGCAATTCAGGAGAGCTGGATTGATCCCTGGACTGGGAAGATCCCCTGGAGGAGGAAACGTCAACCCATTCCAGTTCCTTTTGCTTGGAGAATCCCATGGACAGAGGATCCCAACGGAGTACAGTGCATGGGGTCGCAGAGAGTTGGACACGACTGAAGCGACTTTGCACCCACGCCGTGAATCTGAGTCTGCCGTGCACCCAGGATTATTATCGCTCTCTAGAAAACCCCCCAAACAAGGGAGTCTGTTAGAGCTCTGGTTTTTTTGGAGCTCTGACCAAGGCCGTCTTCTCTGTCCTCACAGAGCCTGACCATAACCTAGAGCAGGGTGTGTCAGCAAACTTTTCTGTAAAGGGTCACTGTTGCATACTCCTGTTTTCCTTTAAACACAAACATTAAAACAAAACAAAACTACAAAGACCTGAACAGATAAAACCACTCAGCTCGAGGGCTGTACAAACACCAACCCCGGCACGGACTGTGCGCGTGGTTTGCAGAGACCTAAGCTGGAGCACTCGAGCTGCAAGGGAAGCCCCAAAGGGATAACGGATGCCACGAGAATCCTGAAGGCCCGGCCGCACCCCGCCACCCCCGAAATCTCAAGGACGGGTCAGGCCTCTGGACTGCGCAACTCAAGAATCCGCAGGATGCCAGGCCCCAGACACTGACCCCGCCGAGAAGGGGGGGGGGGGCGGGGGTCATAGCCACACGGCCGCCTCAAAGCAAGGCAGGTCTCCGTCAGGGCCTGCGGACGTCGAAGGGGCGCCGTGGCAGCCGGTTCTCCTCCTCCCTCGCTTTCTCTCCGCCCTCCCGGGCCCGCGGTTGTCGGCCTCCCCGCCCCCCACCCCCACACACAAAGGGGCCGACCGGGTGTTCCCTTCCTGCACCCCCGCCCAGGCCTCGCCTCCCACCGCCGCCGGGCTCGCCCGGTGACTCAGCACTTTGCGGCCGCGGGCGCGCGGGGGGCGGCCCGGGAGGGGGAGTGGACCGCGGACCCGCCGAACCGCGCGCCGGGGGAGGGAGGCGTGGCGAAGGCGGCACGAGGCCCGGCGGGGCCGCCCTGCCGCTCCAGGGCACAGGTTGGCGCGCACGGCCTCGCCGCTGGTCTCCCCCCCTCGCCCCCGCCAGCCCTTGCCTTTGCCTCGAAGTGGATGGTGCCTTGCACCGGGCCGTCACCCTTCAGCACGCAGACGGCCTTCGTCGCCATGACTCGGGGGAAAGGCTCTCCGGCCCGGACCGCTAGGGACACCCCCACCAAGCAGAGAAGGAAATGTCGCAGAACACACGCCGACGCAAAACCGAGGCATGCGTGCCGCCGCACTTTTATAGGGCTGGACCGCCGCGCCCCGCCCACCCTGGCCCTCAACCAATCGCCGACCGCGCTCTCAGCGCGCTCCCCCGCAACGGGGAGGCCTTGGGGGGGGGCCCTGACGGACCTGGGGGCGAAGCCAAGGGGCGGCGTGGGGAGCCCGTCACTCAAGCGCTGCTGGCTCCCTCTGCCCTGGGGCTGTGTGAAAACGCGCAGTAAAACCTGGATGCGTGGAAAAAAAAAAAAACAACAACTCCCCCCAGCCTTTCTCCTCGAACGGGTGTGATCTGCGGATTGCAGTACACGAAAGTGGGACAGGGAGGTATATACGTGGCACGCCTTGAAGATATGAAGTCCCTTTGTCCGCAAATGTTAGTGAGTGATAACTGACTTTGGTCCTGACGTTGTCGCCTTTGTGTTTCACAAGTTGAGACTCTCATGCTGGGTGTTTGTGATAATTTCCATTTTTTTAAATTGCGTTGTGGCTTTCTGAGGGTCTGTAAAGACGGTGGATCTCAGTCCCGGGTCTCACCTTTTCTTCTCTGCAATTTTCTTCGTCCTAAACACATAAGACTTACGTATTTGTTTGTCAGAATTACGTCTTTTCGAATATTTCCTGTGTGGCAAGGCCACAAACCTGAAAATGCAAAAAAAAAAAAGCCAACTGATTGATTTCTATATCCCTCTGTGTTTTGTCCGCTGCCCCCAACAGTCAAGGAGAGGGGGAGAATGGGTGAATGATACCTCCATACATTTCTTAACCTTCAAGGAAGACGTTTCATGAAACTAGCTAACAGCACAATCCACTTCTGTGGGTTTTTATTTAAAAGTATAAACATGTTTACTTGTGTGCTCAGAAATCTCTAGAAAGATGTACAGGAGACTGTGGGTGGGTACCTTTGGGAAATGCAAATTTAACTTTACTAATGTTCTCTCAAAAAATATATATTTTTTTACAATGACTATGCATTTGCTTCTCTCCTGGCTCAGATGGTAAAAAATCTGCCTGCAATGCAGGAGACCTGGGTTCACTCCCTGGGTGAGAAGGATCCCCTGGAGAAGGGAAGGGCTACCCACTCCAATATTCTTGTCTGGAGAATTCCATGGAGAGAGGAGCCTGGCCAACTGCAGTCCAGTGGGGTCTGCAAAGAGTAGGACAGGACTGAGTGACTAACACTTTCACTTTTCACTGTGCATTTGTCTGCAACAGTTTGGCTCAGGGGAGAATCCCCACCACCACCACGACCATCTGGCCCCACCCCCACAAACATGCTTTTCTTGGCAAAATAGTTTGATAACTATGGGATTCCCAGGGGGCATCAAGAGAAGAATCTTCCTCTTCCCTCCTCAGTGGGCTGCCTGAGTAACAAAGATGAGTGAACTGTTTTCAGAGATGAGTTTAATTTAATCTGGAAGCACGCTTTTGACTCATCTAGAAGGCTCGTTAAACCGCAGATTACTATGTTTCTGACCCAGTGGGTCTGTGGTGGGAACCTGGAATTTGCCTTCCTCCCTTGTTCCCAGGGAGCTCTGATGTTGGCAATTTGAGAAATTCTGACCTGCAGGTGTTTTTCATGCCCAGTGAACTAGGCAAGTTGAGGGCAAGAGCTAGACCTACTTGACTCAAAAGAAGAGATGGGAAAAGTATACTGAAAAGAAACAGGGAGTCAAGGAGACCCAGACAGGGGCCGATGAGGGACACACCTAAGGGAGGAGAGCTCTGGCTGCTAGGGATTTCCGTTGAAATCCTCCGGTCTCCCAGTGAACTCCCAACACAATCTGCCTTTTCTTCTAATGTAGGGAGGATTTAGCTGTGGCGCTAGTGGTAAAGCCTGCCAGTGCAGGAGATGTAAGAGACCCGGGTCAGACCCCTTGGTGGTGAAGATCCCCTGGAGAAGGACATGGCAACCCACTCCAGTATTCTTGCCTGGAGAATCCCATGGACCGAGGAGCTTGGTGGGGTACAAGCTTGCTACAGTCCATGGGGCAGCAAAGAGTCGGACACACTGAAGTGACTTTACACACAGAGTTGTGGGGATGGTGAAATGCTGAGTGAGACCTAGTTCAAGGTCAGAGTGAAACAAGGCAGAAACTACTTCAGCCACGTCTTGGCTGCACAGGACTTATTTAATTCTACCTTTGGGCTCAAATCGTCATCTGTCACAGATACACAGTTCACTTTTTTTTATCATCCTCTTGAAAGTATACATATTTGTAATTTTGCTTGTTGTACTCAACTAGCATTTTCTAGTTAGCCTGTAAGTTGCATAAATGTGCAGATCACAGCCAAAAGGCCTTTGCCCAAGGCCAACGTTTCTTTGGCTTCCAGGAAGTTGGAATCAGATTTCAGTTCACATGCCAACAAACTACCCCACGTGCAATGGTGCTGGGATCCGGGTTCCTCCTCTTTCGAGATAGGCAGACAAAGCCTGGGGTAGTGCCAGGGCTGTGTCAGGCAGGATTCGAGGACCCCTGAGGTTCATTCCTAGAACTACCCTCACGCACGGAGTCCCACACTTCAGAGGGCCCTGTTCTGTTCCTCCTTAGGCCGTATTTCCCCTGGGGAGAGGTGTGGAACTGAGAAGATGCTCCCATAAGAGTCTTACCCCTCCTTCTAGAACAAGGTTGTGTGTGTGTGTGAGTCACTCAGTCGTGCCCAACTCTGCAACCCCGTGGACTGCAGCCCGCCAGGTTCCTCTGTGCATGGGATTCTCCAGGTAAGAATACTAGAGTGGGGTGCCATGCCCTCCTCCTGGGGAATCTTCCCGACCCAGGGATGGAACCCATCTCCTGCATTAGCAGGTGAATTCTTTACCACTGAGCCACCAGGGAAACCCACCCAGTACGTTGGACTGACTTCAAAAAGTTAATGATCAGGAAACGTGAAGATGGAGAAACAAAGACTAGCCATTGAACCGAGGAGCTGCTAGCAATTTAGACTGTAAGGCAGCCACAAAGCAGTGTCACCCAGCTCCCAGGTCTCTGAAGGATGAAGGTCTGACACACGTTCCTAACTTGTTTTGTAGGAAGGAGATCCATGTGGTACAAAGGCCTCCCTTTATGCCCTTGCCCCTGTCCTGTGTTAGGTCAGGCCTATTCATTTCGACCTGGAGATTCCACGATTCTATGGCTTTGGGGTGCTGCTGCCCCCTAATCTAGTCCCAAAGGTCATGTGTGTGATCAGAGAACTCAGGTGGTTTTGAAAAGTTCAAATCCTATTGAGAGTCATTATCTCCAAGAAGTCGAGGGAATCCAAAAGGAGGTTGGGTTGTCTTGAGCCCACGAATGTGGCTGGCATCTGACAGTCAGGATGAGGCATGCTGACGCAGAGTGACTTGAATTTCGTAGGGAATGGTGAGGACTGGGTGCCTCAGACCAGATTGCCTCATGTCCAGATGACTCAGCAGTTTACTGTGTGTCCTTCTGGCGTTCCTGAGCATGAAAATCAGTGTTTGGTTAAGAAGTGAGAAGGTAGACCAGCTGTTCAGTCTTGCATTTCCACCCCTTTCCTCTTCTTTTCCTTTCTTAGGATTCATTCCTCCCTTCTCTCACTTAGTTTGGGCTTCCCTCCTGGCTCTAACAGTAAAGAATCTGCCTGCACTTTGGGAGACCTGGGTTCAATCCCTGGATTGGGAAGATCCCCTGGAGGAGGGCATGGCAACCCACTCCAGTATTCTTGCCTGGAGAATCCCCGTGGACAGAGGAGCCTGACGGGCTGCAGTCCATGGGGTCACAAAGAGTCAGACACAACCGAGCCACTAAGCACAGCACAGCACTCCTTTATTTCTCTCCCTTTTTCCCAAAATCATTCTTTTTCTCCTGAAATCCCAAGGCAGTTCCTCCTTTACACCTTCATGGTGCTCAGTAAATAAGTAGTTTTCTTTTCATCTGCTTCACATCACACATCACAAAGGGATTATTACCAAAGCTTTTGCTGATGAAAAATATGTCTTTATATATGTGCTTAGTTGCTCATTTGTGTCTGACTCTTTGTGACCCCATGGACTGCAGCCTGCCAGGCTCCTCTGTCCATGGGGATTCTCCAGCCAAGAATACTGGAGTGGGTTGCCATGCCCTCCTAACCCAGGGATCGAACCCAAGTCTCCCGCATTGCAGGCAAAATCTTTTACTGTCTGAGCCACCAGGGAAGCCCATGAATACTGGAGTAGGTAGCCTATCCATTCTCCAGGGGATCTTCCCAACCCAGGAATTGAACCGGGACCTCCTGCATTGCGGGCGGATTCTTTACCAGCTGAGCTACGAGGAATGCCCAACGGTAAGCCAGAGGCCCCTAGGTTAGGTACAGTCCTGTTGACCCTTGCTGCACCTTTGAAATAACTACCCGGGAGATTTCTGAAAACAGTGTGCTTGGGCCTGATTACCTTCACATCTTCAAATTGTGTTTATTTAAACGGTAGATGCACCTGACATTGCTGTAAGTTACATAAGAAACTGGCAATGGCGTTCATTGGAAATGGGCTGCTTACCTTGGCACTTCTATCCTACGAGGAAAATAAACTTATATTTGGTTAAACAAGCATAACCAGGTCTCTGTTACATGCAGTTCAAAGTAAGTTCCAACTGCAAGAGCCACCGGGGGAGTTTTATCAGGAAGGGACTTGGTTATGTGCATAAGTAAGATGGGTCCTGGGATACTCAAGTGGGTAGATCAGAAGACAGTGAAGTGAAACAGGGCAGAAAGGCTATTTGGGAGTAGCGATATAAGGTCCTGGCCGGAGGCCACTGCTAGAAAATAGGGGAGAGAGAATGAAAAAGGAACCTTCAGCCTCAGAGCCTGACCAAACCTGCAGGGGGAGGGAGAGGCAGGGCAAAGGGTAGCTCCCAGATGTGGGGCTCAGGTGCCAGAGTGGAGGATAGAGCTGCCACTTATTGATACCAGATTAAGACCTTCATTCAGGACAAGGGTGCATCTGGGTGCCTGAGGAACCTGGAAGTGCTGAGGTGGATGCATCCTTTTGAACACAGATGTGAACCTCAGGGTGGCCCTACACGGCATGGCTCAGAGTTTCACTGAGTTAGACAAGGCTGTGGTCCATGTGATTAGATTGGTTAGTTTTCTGTGATTGTGGTTTTCAGTCTGTCTGCTCGGAGAAGGCAATGGCACCCCACTCCAGTACTCTTGCCTGGAGAATCCCATGGACAGAGGAGCCTGTTCAGCTACAGTCCATGGGGGTCACAAAGAGCTGGACAGAAGCGAGCACACACACATGTACACACACAGGAACCATTGCCATTTTCTCAAGTTCATCTGGTTAAATTCTTTAGAGCAGTGATTCTCAAATGTTAATATCCTGTTTTGTTTTTGGTTTTTTTTTTTCGGCTGTGCCGCATGGCATGTGGGATCTTACTTCCACAACCAGAGATGAACTTGTGCCCCCTGCATTGGAAGCATGGTGTCTTAACGACTATACTGCCAGAAAGTCCCTCAGATGTTAGTATACTTTAGAGCTGGCTAGAAGGCTTGTTAAAATTCAGATTGCTGGTCCACCTGCAGAGGTTTGTTGGGGTTTTTTTTTACCTTAAAAAAAAAAACCAAAGTAGCCTTATTACTATATAATTCATGTACTATAAAAAAATTCACCCATTGTAAGTATACACTTCAGCAATATTTTTAGTAAATTTTTGTAATTAGCAACCCTTTCCAAAATGCAGTTTTAGAACATTTCCGTCAGCCCAGCAAGTTTCCTCATGCTGGTTTTCGCTTAAGCCCTTCTCCCACTCCAAGCCCTAGGCAACTACTAATCTGCTTTTTACCCTGTAAATTTACTTTTTCTGAACATTTCTTATAAATGGAAACAGTATGTAGTCTTTTGCATCTGGCTTATCAGCATAATGTTTCAGAGCTTAATCTTGGTTGTAGCATCTGTTGGTAGTTTGTTCCTTTTTATGTCTAAAGAGTATTCCATGGCATGGAAACACCATAAATTGTTTTCCAGTCACAAATTGGTGGACATTTGGATTTGTTACGTGTTGTTGAATTGTGAACCTCCAAAATACATATGTTGAAGTCCTGCTGCTGCTGCTAAGTCGCTAACCCCCATGAAATGTCACCTAGTTTGGAAATTGGATTTTTGAAATTAAATTAGTTACTATAAGATCATGCTGGAACAGGGTGGACCCCTTATCCAGTACGATTAGTGAGCTTATAAAAAGGAAATTTGGACACAGGCAGAGAGAACACCACATGAAGATGAAGGCAGAGATAGGATGATGCTTCTACAAAGCCAAGGGAAACCCAACATTGCCAGAAGCTAGGGGAGGGGCATGAGACAAATTCTCTCTCAAAGCCCAGAAGGAACCAATCCTGCTGACCCCTCCATCTCAGACTTCAGGTCTCCAGAACTGTGAGCCAATCAATTTCTGTTATTTAAGCTACTTTGTTACAGAAGCCCTAGCAAACCAATACAAGATTATTTCTGAGTTTTGAATGTTATTAATAGTGCTGCTAAGAATACACATGCTGCTAAGTGTACACATCTGTGTGGACTTACAATTTCATTTCTCTTTGATTTGCTTTTTAAGTTTGGCTCAAAAAAAGTGCTAGGCAATATTTCAATGGGCTACATCAACAATGCAAAGATTTCACTTTCTGCACATCCTTGCCAACTCTTGCTTTTCTTCTTTTTTAATTATAGCCATTCCAGTGAGTATGTAGTATCTTATTGTGGTTTTAACCTCTATTTCCCTAACAGCTAATAATGTTGAGCATCTTTTCATGTGCTTATTAGCTGTTTATCTTCTTTGATGAATTGTCTCTGTGAGTCTTTTCCCATTTTTGGCCTTATAACACTGGGGGAGAAGGCAATGGCACCCCACTCCAGTACTCTTGCCTGGGAAATCCCATGGATGGAGGAGCCTGGTGGGCTGCAGTCCATGGGGTCGCTAAGAGTTGGACCCGACTGAGCGACTTCACTTTCCCTTTTCACTTTCATGCATTGGAGAAGGAAATGGCAACCCACTCCAGTGTTCTTGCCTGGAGAATCCCAGGGACTGGGGAGCCTGGCAGGCTGCCGTCTCTGGGGTCGCACAGAGTCGGACACGACTGAAGTGACTTAGCAGCAGCAGCAGCAACGCTGTTTGGAACCTCCAGGACAATGTTGTAGAAGTGGTAAGGGATGGAGATCTTTGGGTTGTTCTCAGTAGCTGGGGGAAGAATTCAGTCTCTTCCTCTTAGGTGTGATCTTAGCTGTAGGTTTTTCATAGATGCCCTTTATCCAGGTTGAGGAAGTTCCCATCTGTTTCTAGTTAGTTGACATGAAGGGTGTTAGCTTTTGTCAGATGGTGTTTCTGCATCTGTTAACACGATCATGTGGTCTTTGTCCTTTGTTCTATATACCTAGTGTATTACGTTGAATTTCAGATGTTTAATTGACTGTGTATTCCAGTAATAAATTCCATTTGAACGGAGTGTATAATCCTTTGTATATGTTGCTGAATTTGATTTGTTAATATCTATAATGTTATTTTCTTGTGCTGCCTTTATTTGCTATCAGGATAA
Organism: Capricornis sumatraensis; assembly: GCF_032405125.1. Classification (NCBI taxonomy): domain Eukaryota; kingdom Metazoa; phylum Chordata; class Mammalia; order Artiodactyla; family Bovidae; genus Capricornis; species Capricornis sumatraensis. The sequence goes on from NC_091069.1 coordinate 110,348,739, forward strand.
TACTGGTGTCATTGAATGAATTGATAAATCATCTAGATTTAGGCTTTTCTTTGTGGGAAGATTGTTAATTTCTAATTCAGGTTCTTATTAGAATTCACATCAGATTTCCTATTTCTTCTTGATTCAGTTTTGGTCATTTCTGTCTTCTAAGGAATTTGTCCACTTCATCTAAGTTGTGTAGTTTGTTAATACAGAGTTGTTCATGATATTTTCTTATAAATTTTAAATTTCTATAGGGTTAGTAATAGTGTCCTGGAGAAGGCAATGGCACCCCACTTCAGTACTCTTCCCTGGAAAATCCTATGGACAGAGGAGCCTGGAAGGCTGCAGTCCATGGGGTCGCTGAGGGTCGGACACGACTGAGTGTCTTCACTTTCACTTTTCACTTTCATGCATTGGAGAAGGAAATGGCACCCCACTCCAGTGTTCTTGCCTGGAGAATCCCAGGGACGGGGGAGCCTGGTGGGCTGCCGTCTATGGGGTCGCATAGAGTCCGACACGACTGAAGTGACTTAGCAGCAGTAATAGTGTCCCCTCTTTCATTACTGATTTTGTCTATTCATTTGTCACTCTAATTTTCTTTTTCAGCCTAACTAAGCAGTTGTCAGTTTTGTTAACTCATTTTGAAAGAAGCAGCTTCTGTCTTTGTTTTGTTTCTTGGCTGTGTCACAGGGCTTAGGGGATCTTAGTTCCCCCTGCTGCCGCCGCTGCTGCTAAGTCGCTTCAGTCGTGTCCAACTCTGTGCGACCCCAAAGACAGCAGCCCACCAGGCTCCCCCGTCCCTGGGATTCTCCAGGCAAGAACACTGGAGTGGGTCGCCTTGCCTTCTCCAATGCATGAAAGTGAAAAGTGAAAGTGAAGTTGCTCAGTCGTATCCGACTCTTAGCAACCCATGGACTGCAGCCTACCAGTCTCCCCCGTCCATCCGGATCAAACCCCAGGTGGGGTCCTAACCACTGAACTGCCAGGGAATTCCCCCAAAGTACTGCCTTTTGGTTTCATTGATTTTCTCCATTGTCTGTTTTCTGTCTCAGTGATTTCCAATCTAATCTTTATTATGTCTGTCCTTCTGCTTACCTTGGGTTTATTTTGCTTTTCTTTTGTCTAGTTTCTTAAGGTGAAAGCATTGTTTATTATTTGAGATCTTTGTTCTTTTCTAGTGTGGATATGTAAAACTATAAATTTCCCTCTAAGCCTTGTATGTCACATTCTTGTTTTCATTTAGCTTGACACATTCTCTAATTGCTCTCATGACTTCTTTTTTCACGCATGCGTTACTTTATAGTGCTTGCCTTCCAAATATTAGCGTTCCCCAAATTTCCTTCTGTTATTGCATCCTAGTTTAATTCCACAGTAAATTGAAAGAATACACTTTGTGTGATTTCATGCCTTTTAAATGTATCGAGATTTGTTTTATGATCTGATACGATCTATTCTGGGGAATATTCTATCTGCTATTGAAATGAACGTGTATTCTGCAGTTGTTTGGTGAAACAGTCTACATATATCCCTAACTTGCATTGGTTGATAGTGTTTCTTAAGTTCTCTGTACCTTTGCTAATTTTCTGTCTGGCTTTTCTATGAGTAACTGAGAGTGGGATATTGAAATCTCCAACGGCTATTGCTGTCTTGTCTACATTTCCGTTTATAACTCATTGAAGTACAGTTGATTTACAGTGTTCTGTTAGTTTCTGATACATGGCAAAGTGACTCAGATTCATTTCTTTTACAGTTTATTACAAGATGTTAAATGCAGTTCCTTGTGCTGAACAGTAGGACCTTGTTGTTTTATCTATTTTATACTTAGCACTTCATATCTGCCAATCCCAAAGTCCTATTTTATCCCTGCCCGCGAACCCTTGCCCTTTCGCCCTTTCCTCTTTGGTAGCTGTCAGTTTTTTTCCTGTGGCTGTGAATCTGTGTCTGTTTTATAAATAGGTTCATTTGTGTCATTTTTTAGATTCCATATATAAGCTGTATCATATGATTTTGTCTTTGTCTGACTTACTTCACTTAGTATGATAATCTCTAGGTCCACCCATGTGGCTGCAGATGGCATTATTTCAGTTTTTTATGGCTGAGTAATATTTCATTGTGCGTATAAGGTCCGTCTAGTCAAGGCTATGGGTTTTCCAGTGGTCATGTATGGATGTGAGAGTTGGACTGTGAAGAAAGCTGAGCACCGAAGAATTGATGCTTTTGAACTGTGGTGTTGGGGAAGACTCTTGAGAGTCCCTTGGACTGCAAGGAGATCCAACCAGTCCATCCTAAAGGAGATCAGCCCTGGGTGTTCATTGGAAGGACTGATGTTGAAGTTGAAAACCCAGTACTTTGGCTACCTCATGCGAAGAGCTGATTCATTTGAAAAGACCCTGATACTGGGAAAAATTGAAGGCGGGAGGAAAATGGGATGACAGAGGATGAGATGATGGGATGGCATCACCGACTCAATGGACATGGGTTTGGTTGAACTCTGGGAGTTGGTGATGGACAGGAAGGCCTGGCGTGCTGCGATTCATGGGGTCGCAGAGAGTCAGACACGACTGAGCGACTGAACCAAACCGAATTCTGGTAAAATACAGAAACCTTGCTCCAGGGTACCTCCGTTCTCTCCCCTCACCTTTGTGTTATTGCAGTTATATATAATATACATTTGTATGTGGTATAAACCCAGCAATATAGTGTGACAGTTATTGCTTTATACAATTTTATGTCTTTTAAAGACATCAGGAGAAGAAATGAGGAAAATATATAGAGTCTTTTATATTTACCCACACATTTGCCATTTTCTGGACTTTTCATTTCTTCCTGTGTGTTCAAATTGTGATCTGATATCACTAACTTTCAATCTGAAGGGGTTTCTATAGTATTTCTTGAAAGGAAAGGCTGTCATCCCTTCTATTAACAGTGCCTCTGGATGTGGGCATTACCCACTACACCAAATCAACTGAGTCCCCGTCAATAACAGTGCCGTGCCAGTCCTCATGGCCTGGCCAGCACTGGCAGGGCCTTCACACCCAGTGGGCTGGAGGAAATGGAAGCAGTCCTCGCAGGCATGCCTCAGGTATCCACTGCTAAGTTGCTTCAGTCGTGTCCAACTCTGTGCGACCCCATAGACAGCAGCCCACCAAGCTCCCCCATCCCTGGGATTCTCCAGGCAAGAACACTGGAGTGGGTTGCCATTGCCTTCTCCAATGCATGGAAGTGAAAAGTGAAAGTGAAGTCGCTCAGTCGTGTCTGACCCTCAGCGACCCCATGGACTGCAGCCTTCCAGGCTCCTCCGTCGATGGGATTTTCCAGGCAGGAGTACTGGAGTGGGGTGCCATTGCCTTCTCCGAGGTATCCACTAGCCTTACCCAAAGTTTAGCAGTTTTCAAACATAAACACGCCTCAGACTATTGTACCTCTTTGTTCACCTTCTAGAGCCCTTAATGTTGTTCATGTCAATTTTATCTAGCTTCATAGTTGCTTTCTGGGGAAAGGATTTGCTAACCATTTCACTTGGCCCTACCCAGAGGTCTGTTTCCTCCCCGCTATGTTTCTGATTCATTAACCCTGAGATGTAGCTGGGAATTTTAAATTTTAATGAGTTCTCAGGTAATACTAATGCTGTAGGCCCAGGGCCCACACTTTGAAACCTACTGCTTTAGGTTAAATCAATCTCTTTTTGATGTGAAAACAACTTTCTCAAGTATGAATTCATTATGAGCACACACGAAATTTTATTTTAAACTTGCTGCAGGAGAACAAGGCAGCCAATAAAACCAGTTCAGATATTTCTGTTTTATAGAAACTTTCAATCGCAGTAAAGGTGACTATATAATGCTGTTAACATTAGGTTCAAGAAAGGCTTGTCTGTTCAGCACAAGCCTGCTGGTCTGGTCAGCAATTTGGGTGATTCATAACAAGACTGTTCAAGTAAATCTAACAGCCCATGAGGGCTCTTAATCTCATCAAAGTCTGTAAGAAAACTGCTCAATTATTTTATCATGAATGCCAGACACTCTCCCCGGGAGGCTGTTGATTATCCCAAGCCCCTCCGGTCTTCTCCAGGCCGCCTTGCTCAGACAGTGGCAGTGCTCTCTCACCTGAGTAAATCCAGTTGCCCCGCTTCCCTGCTGTTGTGCCCTAGGAGGCACGCCGGGCATCTAGTTGGCAGAGGTCAGGCAGCAGTAGAGGCGGGCACTTCCTGTCCACGTGGTGTTGTCAGGGTCCTCATTGGTTTCTGCCGCACAGCAGCTGGTCCAGTCTGGTTCTGGACTGGTGACAGCTGTAGCATGACTGGTCCATCACTGTCATCTGTGGTTCTGACTGTTGCCAACTTGTCACCAAACCCCCACTTCTTTGCATTTGCCCCAGTCTTCTGCTGGTCCACGGGTCAACTCAGCCTTTTCATATCCCAGCAGTGGGGCCCACAGGAACATCAGGGGCTCTAGGTACCAAACAGAGGTTACATTTTACTGTTCTGACTTCTCTTTCCTGACAGCTCCCTCTGCACCGACTGCCCGCCCTGGCGCCCTGTTGGGATGCCTCCATGCGGACCCTCTGCGCCCCACTGCCCGCCCTGTCCATGCTGGAATGTCCCCACACAGACCCTCTGCGCCCCACTGCCCGCCCTGTCCATGCTGGAATGTCCCCACGTGGACCCTCCGCACCCCACTGCCCGCCCTGTCCATGCTGGAATGTCTCCACGTGGACCCTCCGCACCCCACTGCCCGCCCTGTCCATGCTGGAATGTCTCCACGTGGACCCTCCGCACCCCACTGCCCGCCCTGTCCATGCTGGAATGTCCCCACGTGGACCTTCCGCACCCCACTGCCCGCCCTGGCCATGCTGGAATGTCTCCACACAGACCCTCCGCGCCCCACTGCCCGCCCTGTCCATGCTGGAATGTCTCCACACAGACCCTCCGCACCCCACTGCCCGCCCTGTCCATGCTGGAATGTCTCCACGTGGACCCTCCGCACCCCACTGCCCGCCCTGGTGCCGTGTTGGAATGTCCCCACACAGACCCTCCGCACCCCACTGCCCGCCCTGTCCATGCTGGAATGTCCCCACGTGGACCCTCCGCACCCCACTGCCCGCCCTGTCCATGCTGGAATGTCTCCACACAGGCCCTCCGCACCCCACTGCCCGCCCTGGCCATGCTGGAATGTCCCCACACAGGCCCTCCGCACCCCACTGCCCGCCCTGTCCATGCTGGAATGTCTCCACACAGGCCCTCCGCACCCCACTGCCCGCCCTGGCCATGCTGGAATGTCCCCACGTGGACCCTCTGCGCCCCACTGCCCGCCCTGGCCATGCTGGAATGTCCCCACGTGGACCCTCCGCACCCCACTGCCCGCCCTGTCCATGCTGGAATGTCCCCACACAGGCCCTCCGCGCCCCACTGCCCGCCCTGTCCATGCTGGAATGTCCCCACACAGGCCCTCCGCGCCCCACTGCCTGCCCTGTCCATGCTGGAATGTCTCCACACAGACCCTCCTCACCCCACTGCCCGCCCTGTCCATGCTGGAATGTCTCCACACAGACCCTCTGCGCCCCACTGCCCGCCCTGTCCATGCTGGAATGTCCCCACGTGGACCCTCCGCACCCCACTGCCCGCCCTGTCCATGCTGGAATGTCCCCACGTGGACCCTCCGCACCCCACTGCCCGCCCTGTCCATGCTGGAATGTCTCCACACAGACCCTCCGCACCCCACTGCCCGCCCTGTCCATGCTGGAATGTCCCCACGTGGACCCTCCGCACCCCACTGCCCGCCCTGTCCATGCTGGAATGTCTCCACACAGACCCTCCGCACCCCACTGCCCGCCCTGTCCATGCTGGAATGTCTCCACACAGACCCTCCGCACCCCACTGCCCGCCCTGTCCATGCTGGAATGTCCCCACGTGGACCCTCCGCACCCCACTGCCCGCCCTGTCCATGCTGGAATGTCTCCACACAGACCCTCCGCACCCCACTGCCCGCCCTGTCCATGCTGGAATGTCTCCACACAGACCCTCCGCACCCCACTGCCCGCCCTGTCCATGCTGGAATGTCCCCACGTGGACCCTCTGCGCCCCACTGCCCGCCCTGTCCATGCTGAAATGTCTCCACGTGGACCCTCCGCACCCCACTGCCCGCCCTGGCCATGCTGGAATGTCCCCACGTGGACCCTCCGCACCCCACTGCCCGCCCTGTCCATGCTGGAATGTCTCCACACAGACCCTCCGCACCCCACTGCCCGCCCTGTCCATGCTGGAATGTCCCCACGTGGACCCTCCGCACCCCACTGCCCGCCCTGTCCATGCTGGAATGTCCCCACGTGGACCCTCCGCACCCCACTGCCCGCCCTGTCCATGCTGGAATGTCTCTATGTGGACCATCTGTGCTCCACTGCCCGCCCTGGTGCTGTGTTGGGATGCCTCCACACAGACCCTCTGTACCCACTGCCCGCCCTGGTGCTGTGTTGGGATGCCTCCACACAGACCCTCTGTACCCACTGCCCGCCCTGGCGCCGTATTGGAATGTCTCCAAATAGACCCTCTCCTGAAGCTTTTTCCTCCTCCACCCGCTGTGATATGAATGCCGCTAGCATTCATGGGCTGCCGTCCATGGGGTGGCACAGAGTCGGACACGACTGAAGTGACTTAGCAGCAGCAGTCATAAAGTTCTCAGGATCTTCCATTTCGTCTAGGCGCTCCTACCTCAGCACTCACAGGGAGAGAGGGAGTGAGGACCCGAGGGGCTCACACTGCTTGCTTCGCCTACGGCCCTCTCTCCTTTCCATCTCTCCCATCATGTGAAGGACAGCATGTTTTACTTTCTCCGCTTCAGAGGATCTCTGACGTGAGCTACATCAAAATCCCTTGAAGGGCTTGTGAAAGCACAGATGACTCAACCCCATCCCCAGCGCTTCTGATTCAGCAGCTCTGAGATGGGGCCTGAGAAGGTGCACGTCTTTTATCTTTTACTATTTCTTATTTATTTATTTGGCTGCACCGGATCACGGCATGTGGGATCTAGTTCCCCGACCGGGGATTGAACCCGGGCCTCCTGCATTGGGAGGACAGGGTCTTAACCACTGGACACCCAAGGAAGTCGTGAAGATGTGCATTTTTCCCTTAAATGTCATATGTTTATTGTACGTATTACTTTTTGGCTGTCCTGGGTCTGTTTGCTGCAGGGGCGTTTCTCTGGTTGTGGTGAGGCGGCTGCTCTTCACTGTGGTGCACAGGCTTCTCCTTGCAGCGGCTTCTCTCGTTGTGGAGCACAGGCATCAGCAGCTGTGAGCTCAGTGGCTGCAGCTCCTGGGCTCTAGATCGAGGGCCCAGTAGTTGTGGCGCATAGGCACTTGGGATCTTCCTGGAGCAGGGATCGAACCCATGTCTCCTGCATTAGCAGGTGGATTCTCTACCACTGAGCCACCAGGGAAGCCCAAGAAGGTGCATTTGTTACAGGCTTCCTGGTGATGCTGTTGCTGCTGGTCTTCTAACCACACTGCAAGAACCATGGTTCTACCTTCTACCCTGATTTCTTGTTCCCCTCAATTTAAAGTGAAATTCTAGAATCTTTTCAGAAGACCTGATATGTGAGTTGTTAATGGATGCTAAAGGAACTTAGAAAATCCTTTTTCTCAACAAAAATCTTTCAAACTATTGTCCTGTAAGGTGGGGGTGACTATAATTTATTTGTCCAAATGGGGATACTTTTAATGGTTAGGTACATTAATATTAGTAAGAATAATGCCAAGATCACAAGAGTCTTTGGGACTGCCCTAGGCAAACCAGGATGCCTGTTTACCCCATGCTACAGCTCAAGAACCTAAATAGCATATTCAGAAGCAGAGACATTACTTTGCCAACTAAGGTCCGTCTAGTCAAGGCTATGGTTTTTCCAGTAGTCATGTATGGATGTGAGAGTTGGACTGTGAAGAAGGCTGAGCGCCGAAGAATTGATGCTTTTGAACTGTGGTGCTGGAGAAGACTCTTGAGAGTCCCTTGGACTGCAAGGAGATCCAACCAATCCATTCTGAAGATCAGCCCTGGGATTTCTTTGGAAGGAATGATGCTAAAGCTGAAACTCCAGTACTTTGGCCACCTCATGAGAAGAGTTGACTCATTGGAAAAGACCCTGATGCTGGGTGGGATTGGGGGCAGGAGGAGAAGGGGATGACAGAGAATGAGATGGCTGGATGGCATCACTGACTCAATGTACATGAGTCTGAGTGAACTCCGGGAGTTGGTGATGGACAGGGAGGCCTGGCGTGCTGCGATTCATGGGATCGCAAAGAGTTGGACATGACTGAGCGACTGAACTGAACTGAACAGCTCAAGAAAATCATCTTTGGAACGCAAAGCCATGACTTCCTTGTTCTAGGAGTAAACGGACTCTCCTGGGACAAAGAGGCTGGTGGCTCAAACTTGGAGTTGGAAGGCTGCCAGGGAATGTGATTCAAGAGGGAAACAAAAGTATAAAGGTTTAATATCTTCAAAACATCATCCCGATTGCATTCATTTGAGTTTCCCACCTATAGCACCAAGGTGACCCAGTGGTAAAGAAGACACCTGCAGTGCAAGAGACACAAAACTCAGGTTTAATCCCTGGATCAGGAAGAGCCCCTGGAGAAGGGAATGGCTATGCACTCTGATATTCTTGCCATGGAGAATCCCACGGACAGAAAAGCCTTGGCGGGCAGTACAGTCCCTGGGGGTCGCAAAGAGTCAAACATGACTGAGCTACAAAGCACGCACCTATAGCACCAAAGAGCCTGACTATCCTTCAGCCATAAAATAAAGGCCGTTTGCACTTCCTTCCAGGCACAAGGGCCACCAGCTCTGGTGGGCTCTTCTCCACCAGCCAGTGTCCTTAGCTATTTCTGAGCATGCCCCAAGTAGCAGCTCACAGGTGCCCACAAACCAGAATGTCAGTTGCAGCCCCCCACAAGGCCTGGTCCTTCCTCTTCTGCTCTGGCTTCTTGTTCCCCTCCGTGGTCCCCAGAGCCACCTGGAGCAGTTTCGCTTCTGCAGCTTCCCATCACAGGTGCCCCCAGTTCCACGCCAGGATGCTGCCTCCAGATGCTCCCTCGTCTCTGGTTCCAGAGTGTGGCCTCTCAACTGCCTGCCACTCTGTTTCCCGGGCCCCAAGGTGGATGTGTTTTGAAGGCAATGCCAGTAGGAGTTGCTTGACGGTTGGAATACTGGGTGCAAGAGGAGAGAAGTTGAGGATGATTCCAGGGTTTCAATTCGATGCATGAGATTGTGGTTATTTAGGATGGTTGGGAAGGCTGGAGGACTATGGGTGGAGTAGGTTTCTTTTGTGAGGAAAAGGAAAGATCAGTAGTTTCATTTTGGTCGCAGTAAAGTCTGTGATGTCACTTGGAAATCTAAGATAAGAAAGGGAACAATGGACCTTCCCTTTCAACTTGTGCAGAGTCGAACCGAACTATAAAGGTTATTTTCCAGTTCCAGCAGGCACTGTTGCCTGCCTGCCTGCCCTGCTTTCTTTTCTCCGTGCAGACTGGCAGAGTGTAGATTTTGCTCCAGTGTCTGACGTCAGCTGTGTGACTGGAGGAAACACTGTCTAAACCAGCCAAGCCACCCCATTCTGCATGTCACTGAGAAGTAGAGGCGTAAGTCTGATGCTCAGTTCTGGTCAGTGAGACATGGTGGGCGGGGGGCAGTCATTTAGGGACTCTGGGGAATGTTTGCTTTCTTTAAAAAAGATTCACTGATAGGAGATGATAAGGCTATTGGCACAGATACCCCTCACAGTGTGAAATGCTGTGAATGTGAAGTTGAAGTTGAAAGGGAAAGTCCATTGTTACCTTTCTTATCTTAGATATCCACGAGACATCAAGAACTTAGCTGTGACCAGGACTGCCCTGGTGGTCCAGTGGTTAAGAATCTGCCTCGCAATGCAGGGGACGCAGGTTCAATTTCTGGTTGGGGAACTAAGATAGAACATGGAACTAATGGTGTCATGCTGCAGGGCGACTAACCCAATTGCCACAGTCACAGAACCTACACACTCCCAAGTCTGCATGCTACACCTAGAAAGTACGCACACTGCAATGAAAGATCCCACATAACACAACTAAGACCCAACACAGCCAAATAAATAAATATTTTTTAAAAAAAGAAATGACTTTATTTAAAAAAAAAGATATATGAAAAGAATTTGGCTTTTCCTCCTGAATGTCCTAGGGCAACCATCCTGCAAACATAATGTGGGTAAAAACAAGCTAAAGATGGTCAAGCTGAAAGATAGCGTTTTCTAGCCCATTGGTTAACTAACTGGAACCCATCCCTTCTCTGGATCTCTTCTGTAAGATAATGCACTCTGTGACCAGTTAAGCCATTCTGAGAAGCGTTTACTTCACTTGCCTGCGAAAGCATCCTAACTAGCACACAAAGCCAGGAGAGAAAGTCAGCCCGAGGAGAACACCTCAGAACCCTCAGGGCAGTAATGAAGATGCCCAGGTGGTCACTAGCAACATCAAGCCGGACCATCTCCAGTGCAAGGAACTGACTTGGTTGTGAACGTGAGCTTGCAGCTGCTTGTTTTGTGATAGGTCTGTACTCTTTCTTTGCTATAGAGGGCTGGCATTTCACACTGTGAGGGTATCCGTGCCAACAGCCTTATCATCTCCTGTCTACCAGGAGCTCCTCCCTCCTACTGGACAGTGCCAGAATGTCCTTGGCACGGAGAGTCAAGTCCATGAATTGCCCTCACACTTCCTGTTCCGCTTTGCACTCACAAGCACATGCTAGGAGGCCAGGCAAGTATCATCCCCAGACTGCAGACTGAGAATTAATACTCGGAGGTGATCACAGCCTAGAAATGGCAAAACCCGGACGAGCACCAGGGTCCATTCCAGGCCAGCAGTCTTGGAAGCACACCGTGAAATTTGTTTTAAAGTCTAAAATGACGTCTTATCGTTGTCCTCACTTGGTTATTCTAATTTTGCAGGTTAAGCCTGATTAAAGTGACTAATCGCTGTAAGACTCTCACATGTCTTGATTCAAACAAAACACATACTAAGTACCTAAGGTCTCTCAGGTCTGTTTGGCTTCCTATTACTCAAAACAGTAATTTTCCTTCAAACGCCACTTGATCAGGATGGCTTTTCCCCTTACAGTTTTCTTACAAGCGTGTTTTGAGTTTGCTTTTAGTGCCGTATATAACAGGACTCAGAATCACAATAATTCCAGAGATGATCAGGTATTTAAATTGATAGCAGTCCTGCTATATATGCAATTAGTTGTGTATGAACCAACATGGCATATATATATTTTTTTCTCATAAAGCTCTTCATTTGCATGGGAATAAGAACTCTGAACTGGTTTGAAGTGAGAAATTCAGTCCAATTTTACCAGGAAGACAAGTCACCCCAGTTCAGCTGGTGGGAGAGTGCTTCAGTCTGGTTTTGTTGGGAACTAGGTATTTTACCAGGAAGACGAGTTTGTTTGGGTAATAGAGAAATTAACAATTCAATTTAGGGCAAGCACACTATGGCGAACCATAGGCAAGTTCTGAAAAAGTGGTTCTTAATAAGTTGGGTTGAGAGTGACTGGGGAATGTCCTTATTGTTTACTTTTGTTTTTGAGATAAAATGTTCCAGCAATGTTAACCAGCTGGATTTTTCAAAGAGCAAGTCATTTTTTTTTTTAAACGTTCTAGGAATGTTTGATTTGCAGCTAAGAGTGGTGGGGAAGCGGGTAGATTTTCGCCCTGTTTCTCACATCAGGTGCTCATGCACCCACCCCTTCCTAGCTTTTCGCCTCCGCGATGCTGTGCCCCAAATGTCTGGATCAGTGTCGCACTCAGGAGCGTTTGGCAATGAGTGACTTCCAGCCTCACCTAAACAGCTGGTTAGATATGTGAATCCAAGGCCTTTCTTGGGGACTGGGGACTCATCTCATCCCCACCACCACCCTCTCTGGCCAGCAAGCCCGAGCCCTCTGGTCCAAGGATCTAGAACAGGCCTGAGAAGAAAGGAGAGCTTACCAGGAGCCCCCCTCCCCCCCACCCAGGCCCTAAACCAAAACTTCCCCTATCAGCTCCGGGGAAGGGAGGTGCTGACTTACCTGCTCACCATTTTGGGTCATTTGAATTTACCATGCTCGTGTATTTTCCAAAAATACTTTATTACATATGTCTTTAAATGCTTAACTATTAAAAATACCACTAAGATAAATTTTACACCCCTGGCTGAGGCTGTTAAAAACAAGACAACAGGCCCCCAGTGGAATCGCTTGTGCTAAGCCCCGTGTTACCAAGCTGTAATTTAATTACAGTTTCAGCTCTCCCAGAAATGGAATCTTTAACTAGTCAATCAGGAATTGTCAGATTCCTGCGCTGGTTAGGGTAGCACTGGTGTTGTATGCAGAGGGCCTGTGCAATACCCTGCCTTTGCTCCAGCCAAAGCTATGCTTTTTCCAGTAGTCATGTGCAGATGTGAGTTGGACCATAAAGAAGGCTGAGTGTTGAAGAACTGATGCTTTTGAACTGTGGTGTTGGAGAAGACTCTTGAGAGTCCCTTGGACTGCCAGGAGATCAAACGAGTCAATCATAAAGGAAATCAGTCCTGAATATTCACTAGAAGGACTGATGCTGAAGCTGAAGTTTCAATACTTTGGCCACGTGGTGCAAAGAGCCAACTCATTGGAAACGACCCTGATCCTGGGAAAGACTGAAGGCAGGAGGGGGGATGGCAAAGGATGATATAGATAGCATCACTGACTCGAGAGACATGGATTTGAGCTGACTCCAGGATAGATAGTCCAGGACAGAGAAGCCTGGTGTGCTGAAGTCCATGGGGTCACAAAGGGTCAGACCCAAGTTATCAATTTGACTTAGCAACTGAACATGGCACCCCACTCCAGTACTCTTGCCTGGAGAATCCCATGGATGGAGGAGCCTGGTAGGCTGCAGTCCATGGGGTCGCTAAGAGTCGGACACGATTGAGTGACTTCACTTTCACTTTTCACTTTCATGCCTTGGAGAAGGAAATGGCAACCCACTGCAGTGTTCTTGCCTGGAGAATCCCAGGGACGGAGGAGCCTGGTGTGCTGCCGTCTGTGGGGTTGCACAGAGTCGGACACGACTGAGGCAACTTAGCAGCAGCAGCAGCAGCAGCAACAGCAACTTTAAAAGTGGCAGTTGTGGGTTTTGTTTTTTTTTTTGTCTCTGTATCTTTTCTCCAAAATTTGCCCCAACTGCTCATGCAGGCGGTTATTTTTATTTTTAGTCCCATACAGCTTCTTTGTATTTTGTTGCTAGAGGAGAGATGTGTCCAGGTACAAGCACTGCCACAAAGGGCCCCAGGTCCTAGCCTGTCTCACTGCCTCCTTGTTTCTGCTCCTTTCTGCCTTTAGGACTCTCATTTTGTACGGCTCCTCAGAGATGCTTTCTGTTTCCTAGACTGGACGCTGACCGACTCAAATTACTCTTTGCTTAAATAAACTCTTAAAACATTTAATATACCTCAGTTTATCTTTTGACAAGACTGAGGTAAGGCTTTCAGTTCTCAGAAAGATTTTTCCTCCCAGAATTGAAAATAATGGGAAGCCATCTCTGAGTGGTGCCTTTCTTCAACTTTCACCTTGCCTCCTTTGCTCATCAGCAAGCCTCCGGTGCCAGTCTAGTGCCCGGACACAAGTTCAGTTCAGTTCAGCTCAGTCGTGTCCGACTCTTTGTGACCCCATGAACCGCAGCACACCAGGCCTCCTTGTCCATCACCAACTCCCGAAGTCCACCCAAATCCATGTCTATTGAGTCATGATGCCATCCAACCATCTCATCCTCTGTCGTCCCCTTCTCCTCCTGCCCCTAAGCCCTCCCAGCATCAGGGTCTTTTCCAATGAGTCAGCTCTTCGCATGAGGTGGCCAAGTATTGGAATTTCAGCTTCAACATCAGTCCTCCCAATGAACACCCAGAACTGATCTCCTTTAGGATGGACTGGTTGGATCTCCTCGTAGTCCAAGGGGCTCTCAAGAGTCTTCTCCAACACCACAGTTCAAAAGCATCAATTCTTTGGTGCTCAGCTTTCTTTATAGTCCAACTCTCACATCCATACATGACCACTGGAAAAACCATAGCCTTGACCAGATGGACCTTTGTTGGCAAAGTAATGTCTCTGCTTTTTAATATGCTGTCTAGATTGGTCATAACTTTCCTTCCAAGGAGCAAGCGTCTTTTAATTTCATGGCTGCAATCACCATCTGCAGTGATTTTGGAGCCCAGAAAAGTAAAGTCAGCCACTGTTTCCACTGTTTCCCCATCTATTTGCCATGAAGTGATGGGACCAGATGCCATGATCTTAGTTTTCTGAATGTTGAGCTTTAAGCCCAGACACAAATAAACCCTTAAATATTTGATGAGTAAATCAATTGGTGTCAAAACAAAATGCAGGCTGCTTATGTTCCCCAATTCTGCATTTCCCTAAAGAAAGCATGTTTGTGACGTGGTAGCATTGCCGCAGCTTGGCCTGTGTTCTCCGGTGCCAAATGGAAACTCGGAGACAGAGTTTTGGGTAAAGCAGAAAAGAGTAGCTTTACTTGCTTTGCCAGGCAAAGGGGGCAGCAATGGGCTGATACCCTGAAGACCCTATGACCCACCCTGGAGGGGGTGGTGAAGAGTTTTATAGTGCTCAAGGAGCAGGCTGTGATCAACTCGTGGACTGTTCTTAGATGGGTTGGCATCAAAGTGAGGTTTCAAGCATCATTAACCTGGTTTTAACCGGTCTAGGGTCGGTGTTCTTGTGATCAGCAGTTTTCATGTGGAGGGGGGTCTGCTTCCTGTAAAAACAGTTTAGGAATGTGTGTCAGGCTTTTGTCTGTATCTTCCAGGGAACTGGCAGTTGGTGATTCTGTTACGTTCCAGAATTACCGGTTCCTTAGCCCAACAGCTATTCTTTGTTTCTACATCGTCACATTTCCCAGTCATTAACTCTTGTGTGCCTGCTAAGTTGCTTCAGTCGTGCCCAAGTCTTTGTGACCCTATGAACTGTAGCCCACCAGGCTCCTCTGTCAGTGGGCTTCTCCAGGCAGGAATACTGGAGTGGGTTGTTATGATGTCCTCCAGGGGATCTTCCCGACCCGGGGACGGAACCTGCGTCTCCTATGTCTTCTGCATTGGCAGGTGGGTTCTTTAACACTAGCGCCACCTGGGGAGCCCACTTAACTCGTAAGTCAGCATTTTACTTCAAAAGACAAGGACACAGGGGCTTGTATACGGGTTCAGTACGATAACATAATGAAATAAATATTTGGTCCTCGTCCACTTCCAACACAGAGCTCCTAAGATCCTTGTTATTTTCTAGGCGACTAGAGAGATAAAAATGTCCTTTTTAAATAATTAAATGTTTAAAGTTTTTTATCTCTCTTTGCTGCACTGGGTCTTCATTGCTGCACGAGGCTTTCTCTAATCGCCGGGAATGGGGGCTACTCTCTGGCTGCGGTGCATGGGATTTTCACTGCAGCAGTTTCTCTTGTTGTGAAGCACGGGCCCTTGGCGCTTTGGCTCCGTTGTGGCACACGGGCTTAGTTGCCCTGCAGCATGTGGAATCTCCCTGGACCAGGCTTCGAACCCGTGTCCCTGCATTGGCAGGCAGATCCTTAACTGCCGGACCACCAGGCAAGTCCAAGGTGTCTTTTTTTATGTTAATGAGATGACTTTCGGTTCCACCTAAGGATGGGAGTTGGTTGCCAGGAGAAACTGATCAGAGGTTGGCCCCTCTGGGAGAGGGACTGGAGATTGAATCAGTCACCAATAATGATTTATTCAGTGATGCCTATATAATGAAGCAGAGATAGGCTGAGCCCTGGGACTCTCTGCTACAGAGTGGCAATGGTTGCACCTGGACACAACTTTCCTCAAGCAACAAAATACAAAGAAACTGTATGGGACTGAAACTAACTGCATGCATGAGCATACCGATTTGGGGCAAATTCTGGACCCAAAGCCTTTGACTGTGTGGATCACAATAAGCTGTGGAAAATTCTGAAAGAGACGGGAATACCAGACCACCTGACCTGCCTCTTGAGAAACCTGTATGCAGGCCAGGAAACAACAGTTAGAACTGGACATGGAACAACAGACTGGTTCCAGCTAGGAAAAGGAGTACGTCAAGGCTGTATATTGTCCCCCTGCTTATTTAACTTCTATGCAGAGTACATCATGAGAAACGCTGGGCTGGAAGAAGCACAAGCTGGAATCAAGATTTCTGGGAGAAATATCAATAACCTCAGATATGCAGATGACACCACCCTTATGGCAGAAAGTGAAGAGGAACTAAAAAGCCTCTTGATGAAAGTGAAAGAGGAGAGTGAAAAAGTTGGCTTAAAGCTCAACATTCAGAAAACGAAGATCATGGCATCTGGTCCCATCACTTCATGGGAAATAGATGGGGAAACAGTGGAAACAGTGTCAGACTTTATCTTTTGGGGCTCCAAAATCACTGCAGATGGTGATTGCAGCCATGAAATTAAAAGACGCTTACTCCTTGGAAGGAAAGTTATGACCAACCTAGATAGCATATTCAAAAGCAGAGACATTTCTTTGCCAACAAAGGTCCATTTAGTCAAGGCTATGGTTTTTCCAGCAGTCATGTATGGATGCGAGAGTTGGACTGTGAAGAAAGCTGAGTGCCGAAGAATTGATGCTTTTGAGCTGTGGTGTTGGAGAAGACTCTTGCAAGTCCCTTGGACTGCAAGGAGATCCAACCAGTCCATTCTAAAGGAGATCAGTCCTGGGTGTTCTTTGGAAGGAATGATGCTGAAGCTGAAACTCCAATACTTTGGCCACCTCATGCGAAGAGTTGACTCATTGGAAAAGACTCTGATGCTGGGAGGGATTGGGGGCAGGAGGTGAAGGGGATGACAGAGGATGAGATGGCTGGATGGCATCACAGACTCGATAGACATGAGTTTGAGTGAACTCCAAGAGATAGTGATGGACAGGGAGGCCTGGCATGCTGCAATTCATGGGGTCGCAAGGAGTCAGACACGACTGAGCGACTGAACTGAACTGAACTGGACTCAAAAAATACAAAAAGACCAAAAATCCCACTGCCACTTTTGAGGAGCCTACTCTGGGAGATAGTGAAGGACAGGGAGGGAAGCCAGCTGTGCTGCAGTCCCCAGGGTCACAAAGGGTGGCAAAGAGCCGGCTGGCAAGACCCGACTGGGTGAACAAGAGCGAAAGCCTGGTATTGGGGGCCAAAGCAGGGTACTGCACATGTCCCCTGCGCTCAGCATCACCTAAGGGGTGGGCAGACCACCTAAGCCACCCCTCTGGCCTGACCCGTAGACACACCCCTACCCTCACCCCATATAAGGAACAAGCCTGCTCCCCAGCCCAACCCTGGCTGCTCCCGGTCTGGGAGCCAGCAAGCAAGGGAACCTGTGCTGTTTTCACTGCCGCAGCAACAGCCCCAATACACCTTGCCAAAATTTCTTGTCTGGCCTCTAGTCAGTTTCTATTGACTAGGGAAGACCAAGAACCCTGCTCAGTAACAAAGCCTCCAGAAAACCTCCAAAAGATAGAATCTGGAGAGCTCCTGAACTGGTGAACACGTGAAGGTGGGGGAGAGAAGGATGCTTAGAAAGGAAGCTCCACGTCCCTTCCCCATGCCTTTGCTTACACGTCGTGTCCATCTGGCTGTTCATATCATTTTAGGCATGCGTACTAAGTTGCTTCAGGCGTGTCTGGCTCTGGGTGGACACCCTGTGGGCTGTAGCCTGCCAGGCTCCTCTGTCCATGGGATTCTCCAGGCAAAAATACTGGAGTGGGTTGCCATGCCCTCCTCCAGAGGGTCTTCCCAACCCAGGGATCAAACCCTTGTCTCTCATGTCTCCTGCACTGGCAGGCGGGTTCTTTACCACGAGCGCCTCCTGGGAAGCCTTTCCTTTATAATACACTGATGATCTAGTGAGTTCAGTGTTTCTCTGAGTTCTGTGAGCCACCCTGAAAGTGAAAGTCGCTCAAGTCTTGTCTGACTCTTGGTGACCACATGGACTTTACAGTCCATGGAATTCTCCAGGCCAGAATACTGGAGTGGGCAGCCTTTCCCTTCTCCAGGGGATCTTCCCAACCCAGAGATCAAACCCAGGTCGCCCACATTGCAGGTGGATTCTTTACCAGCTGAGCCACAAGGGAAGCCCACCCTAAGCCACTAGGCTTAGCCACCCTAGTAAATTAATTAAACCCAAGGAAGAGGGTTGTTGGAATCAATCTGCAGCTGATAAACTGGCCTTAAGATTGACTTCCCTGATGGGTCAGCCAGTAAGGAACCAGCCTGCCAATGCAGGAGACACAGGAGACTCGGTTTCGATCCCTGGGTCAGGAAGAGGCCCTGGAGGAGGAAACGGCAAGCCACTCCAGTATTCTCCCCTGGAAAATTCCATGGATAGAGGAGCCTGGTGGGCTACAGTCCATGGGATCGCAAAAGAGTTGGATGTCACAGCATGGATGCACACAAGATGGGCCGATGCTTAAATCTGGAGAAAGATGGGAAGTATCTAACTGGAGTCATGGAAGCTCACGGTGCTTGGAGATCCCCTTTAGGGTGGCCAGAATGGCCCACATGGAAGGAAATCATATTTTGATTGAGTCACAATCACACTGAAGAAATAGAGAGCCATGAAATGATGGGTGAACTTATCAGGTGTCTGTGATCAATCTGCAGAAATTCAGATTTGGAGGACTGTAGCAGACCTCCATCTGGGAACATTAGCTGAAGCCCCAAGCCACGGATATGAATGATAGGTGACAGGTCCCTGACATTCTAAAGAGAGATGTAAGTACATAGCCTCATACTTTGCTAAGAGGACGCTGGACCAATGTTTTGACCTAGAATGCTCCTGTAAATGACATGAGAGAAAGTGAAGAATCTATCAGCCAGATCAGAGTGAGCATTTCTTTGAAGAGCATGGTTGGCTTGGGGAGAAAGGGTGTTTTCTACTCCCACGCCCCCCAAACTCAAGGCAAATAACAGAGCTTCAAGAGAAGCCTGACTAACTTCGGAAGGATATATGTACCCCAATGTCCATTGCAGCACTGTTAACAATAGCTCAGACATGGAAGCAACCTAAATATCCATTAACATGACTGGATAAAGAAGATATGGTACTATAAGCAATGGAATATTATTCAGCCATTAAAAAGAATGAAATCACACCATTTGCAGCAGCGTGGATGGACCTGGAGATGATCATACTAGATGAAATAAGTCAGACAGAGAAAGATGAATCATATTATTATATCACTTACATGCAGAATTTTAAAAAATGATACAAATGAACATATTTATAAAACAGAAACAGACTCACAGAGTTAGAGAAGCAATTTATGGTTACAGGGGAAGGAAGAGAGGGGAGGATTAGATTGGGAGTTTGAGCATGACATGTACACACTGCTGCTGCTGCTAAGTCACTGCAGTCGTGTCCGACTCTGTGCCACCCCATAGACGGCAGCCAACCAGGCTCCCCCATCCCTGGGATTCTCCAGGCAAGAACACTGGAGTGGGTTGCCATCTCCTTCTCCAATGCATGAAAATGAAAAGTGAAAGTAAAGTTGCTCAGTCGTGTCTGACTCTTAGCGACCCCATGGACTGCAGCCTACAAGGCTCCTCCATCCATAGGATTTTCCAGGCAAGAGTACTACAGTGGGGTGCCATTGCCTTCTCTGACACACTGCTATATTTAAAATTAAATGCCTTTCCATGGAAAAAAGAGAGAGAGGCCTGACTGGAGTGTGGATGGGCTGCCATGAAGAAAGAAAGGCTGAACATGAGGTTGAGCTTGGAGACATTTAGAGAATGGTTTTTGGAAGGCAGGAGCAGAGGGGTGTTGTGGATTGAAGGGGAGTTCTGGGCTGAAAAAGGACTTTGCTTTTCATTTTCACTGTCCTGCTTAATGTGTTTCTTTATGAATATATGTTTCTTATCTTCTAAAAAGCCAGTTGTACTTACGTGCAATTTATTAAAATGCCACTCTGGCCCCTCATTTAGGAGAGAAAGTCTCAGAATATTAAGTCAATGCTTCTCAAGGTTCAACATGCATAAAATCCCCTGGAGATCTGGTTAATGGTGTAGGCTCTGATACAGTAGATCTGGGGTGTGGCTGAAACTCTGTGTTTCCAACAAGCTCCCCAGTGCCCAGACTGCTAATGCGTGGACCACACTTTGAGTAGCAAGAGGTAAGTGACTTGTGCAAGCCTCCCCAACCAGGACTAGAATTCTGATTACCTGCCTTCCCAGAGAAGATGGGCTTATTCTTACCTTTTACTTTCAGTTTATATAAACTGCCGCCATTAATCAGAACTTCATAGGTGGTGGGGAGGCACCTGCACTGACTGTTAGGCTTGCTCTTTCTGTGTTGGTGTGGGGAAATGGTTTCTTATTTTTTAACTATTATTGTTATTATTTTGGCTACACCATGCAGCATGTGGGATCTGAGTTCCCTGACTGTGGATCGAACCCAGGCCCCCTGCAGTGTAGAGTCTTAGCCACTGGATCTCCAGGGAAGTCTGGAAATGGTTTATTTTAAATCAATCACAGATGATCCTGTTAAATCTCAGACTTCAGTAGAGCTATGCTTCCCTTAAGCAGTTACATAAGCAGTTGTGTAACCGTAGTCCGAGATCGTGATGTTTTTCTTTTGCCAGAAAGAGCGTGCTAGAAAAGAGCCCTTAAGGTAGTAAAGGCATTTCCTCTTTTCTGAGGCCTGGGAACACCCGAGGGAACCCTGTTTATCCCACTGAGCTGTCGGTCCCCTGGGCCACCAAGGACTTTGCTGTGTGTGTTTCCCCATCCTCTGAGGTCCTTGGTGCCTGACTCTGTGACAACAGTCCCCACAGGCCATCACATCTGGCCCTCCTGACCTCAGTGGGAGAGTTCGTTAGACCCCTTTTACAGATGAGGAAACCGAGGCTTCAATGCATCAAGTATTTGCCTGAAATCACACACCTAGGATTCAAAGCTTTGTCCCTCTGACTCTGGAGTCCCCATTGTTACCAGCCCACCATGCTCAACCTGATGTGGGTCACCACGAGGGTTAGTTAGCCTTGGAGGAAACCCTGGAGCAGTCAACCCAAGGCCTGGTTCTTTCCCCAGCCTTCCCCTTCCGTGATAAGGATTGTGCGTACATGCTCAGTCGTGCCTGCCTCTTTGCGACCCCGTGGACTGTACCCCGCCAGGCTCCTCTGTCCATGCAATTCTCCAGGCAAGAATACTGGAGCGGGAGAAAGGACCCCAGTCAGACGTCATCTAATTACCCTTGGAATTTTCCAAGGTATAAACTGGGGTCTGATGCAAAATTCCAGGCTACCATGCAGAGTATTTTAACTCTAATGAGGAGGAGGAATTGTTCCTAACCTTCTTTACATGTTGTGCTTTTTGGTTCACAAATGCGGAATCTTTCAAGAGATGGTACAACTTTGAGTCCTTGGCTTGACTATGTAACTTTGAGCTTCATGGCATGTCAGTTTTGCGATATTTAAAGGAGAGCTATTCTGTGTATAACAGCTCACAGTTGCAAGTACCACATGTGAACGATATGGTAACTTTAAAAAATGTTTGTGTTGTATTTGAAGACTGTTTGCCATAAATCTGAAGTTTGTGAAGTATTAATAAGTACATGTTCAGTTCAGTTCAGTCACTCAGTCTTGTCTGACTCTTTGTATTTCAATTTGGTATGCTAAAAAAAAGTACTGAATTAGTGTAACAGCCCTTTTTTTTAAAAAAAAAAAGGCAACTCAATACTGTAAGTTCAGAATTTAACTGAAAATATAAAACCCAAATGATTTCTATATAGTAAATTGAAATGTAAAGGTAACTTATGTGTGATTCTGAATACACAGATAACATGTTTTTAATTCCTCCTTAAAGAAAAAAAAAAAATACTGGAGCGAGTTGCCATTTCCCTTACTCCATTTCAACCCAGGGATCAAACTGGCATCTCCTGTATCTCTTGCATTGGCAGGTGGATTCTTTACCACTGCGCCACCTGAGAAGCACAGTGAAAATTGTAGCTTTATTAATTTTCCTGTGGCTGAACTTAATTTCTGCTTTGAACACTTACACCACAAGGTGTAGAAGCAACATCTCAGCCAGTTCAGTTCAAGGCTTACGTAGTCCAATCAAGGTTTTGTTTCCCTCTTCCTTCTTAGCTTTGCTTGCTCCTTCTCCTATTTTGGGGGTGTGTGAATGTGTGTTTAAAGTCTTTATTAAATTTGTTACAATATTGCTTCTGTTCTATGTTTTGGTTTTTTCGCCCCAAGGCATGTGGGATCTCAGTTTCCCCGAGCAGGGATCAAACCTGCAACCCTTTCATTGGAAGGCGAGGTCTTAACCACTGGACTGCCAGGGAAGTCCCCTGGTGTGTGTGTGTGTGTGTGTGTTTAATTAATTTATTTGGCTGCACTGGGGCTTTACTGTGGCATGCAGGATCTTTAGCTGTGACACGTGGGATCTAGTTCCCTAACCAGGGATCGAACCCTGGCCCCCTGCATTGGGAGCGCAGAGTCTTAGCCACTGGACCACCAGGGAAGTCCCTCAACATCACCTTCTTTTTCTTTTTCTTTTTTTTCAACGTCACTTTCTTAAAGACACGGTTCCTGTGCATTTGGAAATCATTCACCCAGTCATTCCAACACTCTTTCACTCCGTGTTTATTTTTATCAGCTGTGTCTCTCTGTCATCATTCCCACTAATGCTTGGCAGTAATGGATGCTCAGTATTAATAAGTACATGTTCAGTTCAGTTCAGTCACTCAGTCGTGTCTGACTCTTTGTGACCCCATAAATCGCAGCATGCTGGGCCTCCCTGTCCATCACCAACACCTGGAGTTCACCCAAACTCATGTGCATCGAATTGGTGATGCCATCCAGCCATCTCATCCTCTGTCGTCCCCTTCTCCTCCTGACCCCATCCCTCCCAGCATCAGGGTCTTTTCAAATGAGTCAGCTTTTCTCATCAGGTGGCCAAAGTATTGGAGTTTCAGCTTCAACATCAGTCCTTCCAATGAACACCCAGGACTGATCTCCTTTAGAATGGACTGGTTGGATCTCCTTGCAGTCCAAGGGACTCCTCAAGAGTCTTCTCCAACACCACAGTTCAAAAGCATCAATTCTTCAGTGCTCAGCTTTCTTCACAGTCCAACTCTCACATCCATACATGACCACAGGAAAAACCATAGCCTTGACTAGGCAGAACTTTGTTGGCAAAGTAACATCTCTGCTTTTTAATATGCTATCTAGGTTGGTCATAACTTTCCTTCCAAGGAGTAAGCGTCTTTTAACTTCATGGCTGCAATCACCATCTGCAGTGATTTTGGAGCCCCCCAAAATAAAATCTGAAACTGTTTTCATTGTTTCTCCATCTATTTCCCTTGAAGTGATGAGACTAGATGCCATGATCTTCGTTTTCTGAATGTTGAGCTTTAAGCCAACTTTTTCACTCTCCTCTTTCACTTTCATCAAGAGGCTTTTTAGTTCTTCACTTTCTGCCATAAGGGTGGTGTCATCTGCATATCTGAGGTTATTGACATTTCTCCCGGCAATCTTGATTCCAGCTTGTGCTTCTTCCAGCCGAGCGTTTCTCATAAATAATTAAAATATCCCCAGGAGGAAGCTTCTGGGTCCTCTAGGAATGAGGCACAGGAGGGAAAGTGGGGGACGGGAGGGAGGAGCAAAAATCCACCCTTGTCCTTATAATAGGCCCTCATGGAGGCTTTGGTTGTCCAGGCCTTGGGGTTGGGTGGGATTTTTTTGCTGCTTGTCCATGTTATGAAGGAATAGACCATCTGTCTGTGGTCCTGGCTACCTATTGGAGGAAAGCTGGAGGAGAATGGAAATCCTGAGAGGGACCCTGGGGGGCTGGAAGACCTCGGAGAAAAGAGACCTCTCCCCTCCTCCTTTGGGATAGCCCAGGGTGTAGAGAAAGCGTGTGAGGTCAAGTGAAAAGGTTTCTCCTTCCTTCTAGTCCCCTTCTCACCCCTTCCCATCCCCTGCATCCTCAGGCCCGAAGTTCTCTTCCTTTCCTCTCCCCACCCCCATCCATAACCAGTGAGGCCGGCGGCCCCCATGTGTTGCCCTTTGTCTGTGGTGCAGGCGGAAGACTTTTTCAAGTGTCAACAAGGTCCCAGAATGAATAAAGATGGGAACTCCCCCTCTTGTACAGATTGCAAGGCAGTCTTCACGGTAACATTACCTCACTGGGAAAGGCAACCTGATAGAGGCAAGAAGCTTGTTAATCTTCGGAATTCCACCCCTGCCTCCTTTTTAAGAAAAAATGATTTGCTGCTGCAACTGAAAATCGATGCCAACTATGGGTTCTGAATGCAACCAAATCAGGAATGAGGCCAACCAGGCCTGACGCAAGAGCCGCGTGGGGTCAGACTGACATTTCTCTTCCATATTGGATGAATAGAGAAAAACGCTGGGGGTGATTTCTCAACAACCAGAGCCTGTTGCGCATTCTGTTGCAGACTGGCTGTCCGTGTCCGTTTCCCAATCCTGCAGTCTGGCCAAGTGGGATTCCTCTTCATGCCGCTTACGTGAGCACAGAGGCTGGCTCTTCCTGCAAGGTCATGAGCAGGTATGAATGTATCACAAGAAAAGGGCCCTGTATAATAAACAATTTACCCTTACCCAGAGAGAGATCAGGTCTTTGCCTTCAGCTCCCCAGAGGTGGTCTCTACACTGTTAGACTCTTGTGCGTGATAACAGCAAACGTAGGTCCATTAACCCACAGGCAGTAAAGCCAATCTACCGACCCCGCTTGCCATGAGGGAGTTCAGCGTTTATTGTAAGCTGCCAAACAGGGACTCCAGGGCAGCGAATACGCAAAATACTCCAACTCAGGGAGGCATTAAAAAAAAACTTTATTTTAATTGGAGGCTAATTACTTTATAATACTGTAGTGGTTTTGCCATACACTGACATGAATCAGCCATGGGTGTTCATGTGTTCCCCATCCTGAACCCCCTTCCCACCTCCCTCCCCATCCCATCCCTCTGGGTCATCCCAGTGCACCAGCCCTGATCTCCCTGTCTCATGCCTCGAACCTGGACTGGTCATCTGTTTCACATACGGTAATATACATGTTTCAATGCTATCTCTCAAATCATCCCACCCTCATCTTCTCCCACAGAATCCAAAAGTCTCTTTACATCTGTGTCTCTTTTGCTGTCTCGCATACAGGGTCATCATTGCCATCTTTCTAAATTGCATATATATGCGTTAGTATACTGTATTGTGTTTTTCTTTCTGGCTTACTTCACCCTGTATAATAGGCTCCAGTTTCATCCACCTCATTAGTACTGATTCAAATGCATTCTTTTTAATGGCTGAGTAATACCCCATTGTGTATATGTACCACAGCTTTCTTATCCATTCGTCTGCTGATGGACATCTAGGTTGCTTCCAGGTCCTGGCTATTATAAGCAGTGTTGCGATGAACATTGGGGTACACGTGTCTCTTGTCAATTCTGGTTTTCAAGGAGGCATTTTTAAAGGCCGCGTGAGGGAGGGGAGTTACAGGCCTGTAGTCAGCTCACACGCAATTTTCTGATTGGTCGATTGGTAGGTAACCGGGCAGCGTGCGGCGGCGGGTGGTGGTGGCGACATCACCGGCTGTGAGGAGTAGGTAGGGCTGGGGGAGTTGCTCATGGTCATCAAGGAGTTAACATATTCCGTTTGGTGGGGGGTTTTCACGTCTGTAAAAACAACTCCAGAAATGTGTATCAAATAATGTTATCTTAGTGCTTCAGAGAGGAGCTGAAGCAGAGGACACGGAGGGAGGGGGTCTGTCCCCGGAAAGCCCCACTGAGTCCTGCTCAGTTACATTTGTTTCCCTGGACGCCAAGTAGGGACCTCTCCTGACTCCACCCTGTGTGTCTCTTCTCTTGGCTGATTTTCACCTTTATCTGAATGTAATCTAGATTTACATTTAAAGGAGATCAGTCCTGGGTGTTCATTGGAAGGACTGATGCTGAAGCTGAAACTCCAATACTTGGGCCACCTGATGTGAAGAGCTGACTCAGTGGAAAAGACCCTGATGCTGGGAAAAATTGAAGGCAGGAGGAGAAGGGGATGACAGAGGATGAGATGGTTGGATGGCATCTCAAATTTGATGGACATGAATTTGAGTGAGCTCTTGGAGTTGGTGATGGACAGGGAGGCCTGGTGTACTGCAGTCCATGGGGTCGCAAAGAGTCAGACACGACTGAGCGATTGAACTGAACTGAAACTTAGCTGGTAACAGAATTGGGTCATTATTTTCACCAACTTTGACCTGAAATTGAGCAACCTCTTTGATTATGAATGAGACCACAGACCATAGCCGCACCAATGGCCCTGTTATTCCTGGAAATTCCAGGTGTTTTATGTCACATTGCATCTGATGCCGAATACTGTTTATACTTACCGCTCCCTTGAAATCATAGCAGTTATTAGATTCGTCACTAAAGCTTGTAATGCATTAATTGGGAAAACAAATGTATTACATATCCCAAGTTTTAAGTGCATTTGGGTAGCAGAGTTCAACAATCTTCCCTTTGTAATCCGATGTATTTCACTTTATGCACCTGCCTTTGTTTGGACTGCTGTCACTAAGTGCCAGTAGCATCTGCTTCAGTTCTGAGGAATCTTCAGTGTGCTTTGACTGTCCGCCTTCATAGTCCTGATCAGTGCCTGGCTGGCTTGGCTTTTTTTTTATTTTTAATTTTGGCCATACTTCACGGGTTGTGGGATCTCAGCTGTCCAGCCAGGGATTGAACTTGGTCCACTGGCAGTAAAAATGCTGAATCCTAACCACTAGACCCTGTTGCTGGGAAAGATTGAAGGCGGGAGAAGAAGGGGACGACAGAGGATGAGATGGTTGGATGGCATCACCAAGTCAATGGACATGAGTTTGAGTCAGCTCCGGGAGTTGGTGATGGACAGGGAGGCCTGGCGTGCTGCAGTCCGTGGGGTCGCAGAGAGTCGGACACGACTGAGCAACTGAACTGAACCGAACCGCTAGCCCACCAAGGAATTCCCTAGTTTGCCTTTACTGTCTGTCTTTCCTACTGCCTTTTCTGTTTTTTCTACAAATGAGAAGTCTCATAGGATCATTCTTCATCTCAGAAGCACCTAACCCAGTGCTGGAACACTGTTCATGGCTCAGAAATGCTCCTGGAGTTGAATAGATGCAGATTCCCCGCTTTGGAACAAGAACAGTCAGGCTGAGGTTAGAAGAAATAACAGTTGGCAGCCCCAGGGCTAGAACTCAAGGCTTCTGGTCCCTGGTCTGATCCACTCTTGAGCACCAAGGGCCTGACCAGTTTGCTATCTTGATCCTGAATTTCTCTCAAGCAGCTGTTAAGTTTTTGTTGTTAGTGGTGGATTTTTTTTTTTTTTGGATTGGATAAACAGTCTTTTTGAGACAGGCTTATTGCAAAGTATATTAGTAACTATTATATCCATCAATTTCTGTTTGAATGTGACTTCTCAAATGTTAAATGATTCCTGAAACCTCTGAATTTAGTCTTCCTAGGAGCCCCACGGAACCCTTTTAACTTTTGTATATGAAGATTTTTAAATATTCAGAAAAGTACTAAGAATTACTTAATGTACCTATCACTTAGATTCAGCAAGGATCGTTTGCCCTCTTTTTGCTTCTCATTTTGTTTTACATAATTCCCTGAAACATTTTAAAGTAAATTACAAACATCATAGCATCTCAAACCTAAATAAAAAGGACAGCATCCTTCAGAACCATAATTCTTTTGTCACATATACGAAAATTAATTCCCTAATACCATTTTACACACAGCCTCTATTTGAATTTTCCCAATTGTCCTTAAAAAAGCACTTTATTACAGTTGATTTGAGTTCATGTAGAACAATTCCATGCTTTCTCTTTGTTAAATGCCAGTGTTTTATTGAGACAGCCAAATCAGTCTTCCTGCAAAATGTCCCACATTCTGGATTTGGTTGGTTGCTCCCTCATGGAGTCATTTAACCTGTCCTTGGGCTTCCCAGGTGGTGCTAATGGTAGAGAACCTACCTGCCAAGGCAAGAGACAGAAAAGACACAAGTTCCATTCCTGGGTCAGGAAGATCCCCTGGAGGAGAATACGGAAGCCCACTCCAGTATTCTTGCCTGGAGAATCCCATGCACAGAGGAGCCTGCCTGGCAGGCTACAATCCATAGCATTGCAGACACGACTGAAGCGACTTAGCACAGACACAGTTCTACCTCTTGTGACCTGTAATGTAGACCTAAAATCCTGCTCAGGCTTAATAAAAAATTAAGCATTTTTGGTAAGAATACTTCAAAGATGATGTCTTCTGCTTTGTGTTTCAACATACCAGGATGCTCAAAATATCTGGCTGCCCCCTTACTAATATGATGCTAAGATCTGATGAGTTCCAGTGATGAAAGCCCAATTCCTCATGGAAGAACTCTTTCCCTCTTTCAACCAGCAGGTAATCTCTGGCATGGCGCGTGACACTCTGTTCCCCATCAGTCTTTCACCCAAAGTTTTTCTCATCTAATGATGAATGTTGCCTGATTCAATTATTTTATTAGAGTTTGCAAAATGGTACTTTTAATACTGTGATTTTTCTACATTTATTAACTGGCCTTTTCTCATCATTCAGGCCTATTTGGTCACTCTGAAATATAGTTTCTAAAGTAAAGGCAAGATAAATGTTCCATTATTTTCCTTCAACGATCAATTTTCAGAGTATGGAGCTGGACCCATAGCTACCTGCAATCCAGACACATTATTCTGGAGGGCAGGGAGGGGGACTTCCTCTTTTGATTGAATATCATAGTGAGTTCATGGTTTGGGAAGGCAATTATTTTAGGTCTCATTATAGGTTCATGCATTGGAGAAGGAAATGGCAACCCACTCCAGTGTTCTTGCCTAGAGAACGGGGGAGCCTGGTGGGCTGCCGTCTATGGGGTCACACAGAGTTGGACACGACTGAAGCGACTTAGCAGCAGCAGCAGCATAGGGTCTCAAATAAAAATAGGATGACAGTTGGCCTCTGTATCCTTGGGTTCTGTATTTGTGGATTCAAATAACCATGGATCAAAAATATTCCAAAGGAAAGAAAATTCCAGAAAGTTCCAAAAATCAAAACTTGCATTTACTGTGCAACAGCAACTAACATTTACCTTGTACTTGCAACTATTTACACAGTGTTTACATTATATTAAGTTTTATAAGTGATCTAAAGTAAAAGTGAAGTCTCAGTTGCGTCTGACTCTTTGTGACCCCATGGACTGGAGCCTACCAGGGGGTTTTCCAAGCAAGAGTACTGGAGTGGGCTGCTATTGCCTTCTCCAGGGGATCTTCCCACCCCAGGGATCGAACCTGGGTCTCCCGCATTGTAGACAGGTTCTTTACCATCTGAGCCACCAGGGAAGCCCGATCTAAAGATGAATTAAAGTATATAGGAGGATGTGGGGAGTTTATATGCAACTACTACCCCATTCTATATAACTGATTTGAGCATCCTTGGATTTTTCATATCCGTGGGAAGTCCTGAAACCAGTCTCCTGCAGGCACTTTGGTTCCGCTTCTCTGGAGAACTCTGATTCTCTTTGCTAACCAGGATGTACCTTCTCACACATATTATGTTGTGCCTTTCTCCAAAGTGAACTTGATACGCGATCGGCTACCTGCACACTGAACTTCCCAGTGTTCTGAGGCGCTCTCCTCTAGACTGGCTGAACTTGGAGCACAAGTCTGTGATTCTACACATCCTGACACTTTCTTTTCGGGTTTTAAATTTACAGCGCCCCTTCTCTGCCCTGTGGCTTTAGTGGCTTCCTGCCTCACTCAGCAGAGAGGCCACAGGAGTCCACGTGTCCCACCCTCACCTTCCCATGGGCCTGCTCTCTGCCCCACCCACCTCTTGCCCTCCCACCATTCTCTCCTGCTTCCAATCAGTGGGCTTTCTGCTGCTCCTGAGCCTCACCATCTCCCTCCCACCTCAAGCCGTTTCTCTTTGCTGTTTGCTGTGGGCTCGCTCCACAACTGCCCCTCGAATGTTTCTGCAATATTGCGGTTTATAATAAGAAATATATGTTTGGTCTTTGTCCTCATCCCTGGGACAAGCCTCCTAAAACCCTTGGAATTTCCTAAGTGATAAGAGTGATAAAAGAAAGAAAGACAAGAAAGTGAAGTCGCTCAGTCGTGTCTGACTCTGCGACCCCGTGGACTGTAGCCCACCAGGCTCCTCTGTCCATGGGATTCTCCAGGCAAGAATACTGGAGTGGATTGCTGTTTCCTCCTCCAGGGGATCTTCCTGACCCAGGGATCAAACCCGGGTCTCCTGCATTGCAGGCAGACACTTTACCGTCTGAGCCAGCAGGGGAGCACCCCAAGAGGGATAAAGGTGTCTTGCTATTAATAACAAACCCATTTCAACCCTGACCGAGTTAATGAGGTGACTTTTGGAAAGCCCCCAAGGATGTGGGCTGGATGCCAGGGGAACCAACCACGTGTTGGGAGGTTGTAACTGTCAAGTTCTACCTCCCTGACCTCCTGGGAGGGGAGAGAGGTTAAAGGTCACATCAATCACCAATGGCCAGTGGTTTAATCAGTAACACCTGTATAATGAAACCTCCATAAAACCCCAGAAGGATGGTGTTTGAAGAGCTTCTGAATCAGCGAACACATGGAGAAGCCGGGAAAGTTATGCGCCCGGGGGAAGGATGGAGTCTACAGCCCTTCCTACGTGCCTTGCCCTCTGCAGCTCTTGCATCTGGCTGTTCCCGAGTTATACATCCTTTCATAATAAACCAGTCATCTAGTAAGACTACAGATGTTAGTAACTTATTATTACCAGTATTATGCTATCAGTAATATATTAGGAATTAACATGTACAGATGTTAGTAATTCCTAAATTCAAATCTTGGACTGAAAAACATTTTTATAATTGTACGTAGTCTTCAATATCGAGAAACGTATCCAGGCATGAAATTAAAAGACGCTTGCTCCTTGGAAGAAATGCATGACAAACCAAGACTGCATATTAAAAAGGAGAGACTTCACTTTGCCAACAAAGATCTGTCGAGTCAAAGCTATGGTTTTTCCAGTTGTCATGTATGGATGTGAGAGTTGGACCATAAAGAAGGCTAAATGGCAAAGGATTGATGCTTTTGAACTGTAGTGTTGGAGAAACCTCTTGAGAGCCCCTTGGACTGCAAGGAGATCCAACCAGTCCCTCCTAAAGGAAATCAGCGCTGAATGTTCATTGGAAAGACTGATGCTAAAGCTGAATCTCCAACACTTTAGCTTGCTGATGCAAAGAGCCGATTCATTAGAGAAGACCCTGATGCTGGAAAAGATTGAGGGCAAGAGGAGAAGGGGGTAGCCAAGGATGAGATGGTTGGATGGCGTCACTGACTCAGTGGATATGCGTTTGAGCAAACTCAGGGAGACAGTGAAGGACAGGGAAGCCTGGCGTGCTGCAGTTCATGGGGTCGAAGAGTCAGACATGACTTAATGACTGAGCAACAAGTAAGACAACTTGCAGAGTAAGAGTGCAGAAGTCTATCAGCTACAGATCACAGGAACTGATGTCAGACATGGTTCGTTTCATCATCTTGCCACCACAAAAGTAATTTTAAAAATAAAATCATGACCGATATTATCTCTGCATTAGTTATGTATTCCTGCTGTCAACTGAAAAAAAACGCACCACCTAAAAGTTGAGAATCGTGTTTTGTTTGGTAGACTTTCTCAGGACCTCAAGCCTCTCAGATTACTCTGAGGGACTGCTCGGAAGAGGTGAGGGAGGAGCTAGGAAATATAACGGTTTATGCAACAAAGAAGACCAGGACTTCACAATGAAAAGCAAAAGATGATTGTTAGTAAAGAAAACCAGAGATCTCAGAGAATTTAGTGCTTTTCTGTGTATGGGAAGACACAAGAGTCTGTGCTCACTGAAATCATTCCTCGGATCTGCACCTTAGCTGCCCAGGGCCAGCATCCTGTTCTTTCCCAGGGCGCCCTGTGCTGAGTCCCCTCAGGCGCACGGGTGGAGTGGCCGCAGTGACGGAGCGCTTAGCGGCGCTCGTCTCCATCTTCAGGTCCCCCAGGACTCACTGTCCCGGCGGCTTCATGGTTGCAGATCCTTTGTTGACTGATCTGGCAGGGAGCCTTTTATCCTTCTCAGTTCTAACAAATCACCTCTTACGTATGCAGTGGCTTAAAACAGCAATAATGATGATTTATGATCTCTCGAGATTTCAAGAGTGGCTTGGCCGTGCACTCCTGGATTAAGGTCCCTCTTAAACTGGGGCTTGAGTCGCGCCTTGCCCAGAGTTACAGGATGGGCTTCCATCGCAGCTTCTGGTGTGGCTGCAGGTCGGCACATTCTCCACTCCTCTGTGCTTGAGCCTCTGCAAAGGCTGCTTGGCATATCCTCAGAGCGTGGCAGCTGGCTCCCCTGAGAGCCAGTGACCCAGGAGAGCAGAGCAGAGCTGCAGTGTAGCTTATGATCCAGGCCTGGAAGCCACGCACTGCCACACTCACGGTCGTCTGTTGATCACGTAGACTGGCCCAGGGTGGAAGGGGACTGCACCAGTGTGTGGACAGCAGAGCGTAAGGACTCGCAGAGAGTGGCCATCTTGAAGCTGGCTTCCAGCTTCATGTTATTATAATATAAGAACGTTACCAGAGTTAAACTAGACCTCCGATGATAACTCCAGAACTACTCAAACAAAAAAGAAAAAGAACAATTAGTTTCATACAAAACGATCAGAGAAGAAAAATAACAGGACATTTATCAGAAGTTTCCAGTCTTTTGGTATGCACAGAACTGCACTTGAAATTTTCTTCAGATTCAGAAATGAGAGAAGCTAAGAAGAATGAAACTGGCTCTTCCCAGCTAATACATGTATTGTCTGTATATTTTACGTATCATGTGAGATACACGTACCAGAAAACTAGGTGGCTGTTAGGAATAGTGGCCAAACTCTTTTGCCAGTGTTATGAAAAGAAACATTAAGGATATTATTTTTTAGTATAAGCATAACTCCTTTTTCATCTCTACAGACATTGATGTGCTATATGCTAAAAGCTGATTACATTTGTGATTTTTCAGTTGTATATGAAGTATATATGCCTATGTGCTCAGTCGTGTCTGACTCTTTGTGACCCCATGGACTGTAGCCTGCCAGGCTCCTCTGTCCATGGGAGTTTCCAGGCAAGGATAGTGGAGTAGGTTGCCATTTCCTCATCCAGGGGATCTTCCCAACCCAGGGATCGAACTCATGTCTCCTATGTTAGAAGGTGAATTCTTTACTACTGAGCCACCTGGGAAATCACATACAAGGTGGTGTGGTAGGGCTTCTGTTCACAAAGAGGTCAACTGTTTTATTTTCTTTATTCTTTGGAAGCATTTGAATGTAGGCTGATGGTTGCAGGGTCCAGTCTGCAGTTTTGTTTCTTTTTTTTACCACACTGTGTGGTGGCATGTGGGATCTTAATTCCCCAACCAAGGATTGAATCCATGCCCCCTGCATTGAAAGGTGGTGTTTTAACCACTGGCATGCCAGGAAAGTCCCCAGTCAGCAATTTTTAAGACAGACTTTCCATGGGGCTACTTACGCTGGCATTTTTGTGTCAAGATCAGAGAGGTCTCTTTCACATTTCTAACCAAACTTGATGACTTTTTGGGGGACAGATATAAAGAGGCCTTATAATGCAAAATCAGGCCACTTTAATAGCACACCATAGTCTCAGGGAATTTGTTCAGTAAATCTGATAGAAACCCAGACCATCACTCTTAATGTACAGTAAAGTCACATCCAACATGCATTTACATATAACTCACATCAATGGGGTTTCCCTCGTGGCTAAGTGATAAAGAATCTGATTGCAGTGAAGAAGATGCAGGAGACATGGGTTCGATCCCTGGGTCCAGAAGATCTCCTGGAGGAGGAAATGGCAACCCACTCCAGCATTCTTTCCTGGAAAATCCCATAGACAGAGAAGCCTGGTGGGCTACAGTCCATGGAGTCGCAAGAATCGGACATAACTGAGCGTGCAAGCACATAATATCAATTACAAATGCATATTGGGGGCCGAGAGAAACAGAGAGAGAATATGAACTAACTCATGAAGATTTCTGCCTGCTATTCCCATCAGTGAATTTATGGCCTGGAGTAGAAAAAAGGCTGGAGGTTTGACTTTAATATTCCTTCATAAGATCTCAGCTCCTAGGTAACTCTCAGTGTGAGGATCTCACCTTGTGAGTGCGATCCTACTATTTTAAGTATTTATTTATTTCTGTATAATAAAGCCCTGAATACCCAAGCAGTTACTTCTACTGAGGCTCAGTTGAAAACAAACACACAGAAGCCGCAATTGGCTCACCTCTCGGGACAGGGCAAAGGACTGTTTTGGACAGCTGATGTATCACTCACCGACATACTGTGTCAAGTTGGGCTCTTATTAAGAACTTAAGTTCATGAGGGTAATCTTGGCAATACTAAATTCTAGCCTTCTACATAGCATTGAAACTAAGTTCCTGAGAAAACAGACTGCTTGATTTTTTCTGCATCTTTTTTAAATAATTTTGTCTATTTGTTGCTGTTCTGAGTCTCTGCTGCTGTCAGGACTTTTTCCTATTTGTGGTGAGCAGGGGCCACTCTCTAGCTGCAGTGTGGGCCTCTCAAGGCTGTGGTTCCTCTTCTTGCAAAGCTCGGGCTCCAGGGCATGAGGGCTTTGGTAGTTGCAGCTCCCGGGCTCTAGAGCGCAGGCTCAGTAGTTGCGCTGCACAGGCTTCGTTGCTCCACGGCGTGTGGGATCTTCCGGGGCCAGGGATTGAACCCCTGTTGCCTGCATTGGCAGGAGGGTTGTTTACCACTGAGCCACCGGGGAAGCCTGGATTGCTGTTTCTATCCTGCAGAATGGCTGCATCAGGCAGGGTTCTCCAGAGAAACAGAAGCGATGGGATGCGTATATATACATATAAAGTGAAGTGAAGTCGCTCAGTCGTGTCCGACTCTGCGACTCTGTGGACTGTGGCCCACCAGGCTCCTCCGTCCATGGGATTCTCCAGGCAAGAATACTGGAGTGGGTTGCCATTGCCTTCTCCAGGGGATCTTCCCAATCCAGGGATCGAACCTGGGTCTCCCTCATTGAAGGCAGACTCTTTAACCTCTGAGCCACCAGGGAAGCCTTATGTATATATATATATATATGTATATAAGTATTTATGTGTCTGTGTGTTATACGTGAAACAGATTGATTTTAAGAAATTGGCTCATTTTTAAAAATTTATTTAACTTTTTAAAGTACTTTTTAACTGAAGTATAGTTGACTGCATCTCTTGGAATCCTGAATTGCAGGCAGATTCTTTACCACTACACCACTAGGGAAGCCTTATGTTATATATATACACACGCATACATACATACGTATATGCTGTGCTTAGTTGCTCAGTTGTGTCCGACTCTTTGCGACCCCGTGGACTGTAGCCCACCAGGTTCCTCTGTCCAGGGGGATTCTTGAGGCAGGAGCACTGGAGTGGGTAGCCTGTCCCTGGTGGCTCAGCTGGTAAAAAGCCCACCTGCAATGCAGGAGACTCTGGTGTGATTCCTGGGTTGGAAAGATCCCCTGAAGGAGGGATAAGCTACCCACTCCAGTATTCTTGGGCTTCCCTGGTGGCTCAGACAATAAAGAATCCACCTGCAATGAGGGAGACCTGGGTTCGATCCTTGAGTTGGGAAGATCCCCTGGAGGAGGGCATGGCAACCCACTCCAGTATTCTTGCCTGGAGAATCCCATGGACAGAGGAGCCTGGTGGGCTACTGTCCATGGGGTTTCAAAGAGTCAAACACGACTCTGACTAAGGACAGCATATATGTATGTGTGTGTGCGTACACACACATACGGCTTCCCCAGTGGTGTAGTGGTAAAAAATCTGCCTGCAATTCAGGACATGCAAGAGGTGCAGGTTCGGTCCCTGGGTTGAGAAGATCTCCTACAGAAGGAAATGGCAACCCACTCCAGCATCCTTGCCTGGGACATCCCATGAGCAGAGGAGCCTGGCAGCTACAGTCTATGGGGTTGCAAAGAGTTGGACATGACTGAGTGACTGAGCACACAGGCATAAGTGAAATTAATGCTTTATATGTGTATATAATTCTGTATATATGTATTAATATATACAACTCTGTAGTTGGGGTGCATGGGCTTCTCATTGTGGTGGCTTCTCTTGTTGCAGAGCGTGAGTTCTAGGGCTCTTGGGCTTCAGTAAGTGTGGTGCGTGGGATTAGTTGCCCCACAGCTTGGGGATCTTTCCCAACAGGGAATGGAACCTGTGTCTCCTGCATTTGGACCACTGGGGAAGTCCCTTGTGGTTTTAATTTGCATTTCTCTGTTAATTAGTGATGTTGAGCATCTAAAGATGTGGTTATGGGGGCTGTCAAATCCTAAATATACAGGGCAGGCAGACAGGCAGGCTGAAGACCCAGGGAAGAGGTCATGTTACAATCTTGAGTCTGAAGTCAGTTTGGAGGCAGAATTCCTTCCTCTTCTGGAGACCTCACTGGTCTCTGTTAAGATCTTCAACAGATTGATTAACGCTCATCTACTTGTGCAGGGTAATCTACTTTATTCAAGGTCTACTGATTTAAATATTGGTCACAACTAAAAAAATAGCTTCACCGCAGCATCTAGACTGCTAGTTAAGGAAGCAACTGTTACCATACGCAAGTTGACACATGAAATTAACCATTGCAATGCCTCGAAGGGAGTCTACTGAATGACAGTCCCTTCACTGACTGCCTTCCATTGTCTGTCATCAAAAGTGATAATCCCTTTTTTGCACGTTGTTGTTCAGTCACTACGTTGTGACCCTGACTCTTTATGACCCCATGGTCACACATGTCTGACTCTTTGTGACCCCTTCAGCATACCAGGCTTCCCTGTCCTTCACCATCTCCTGGAGTTTGATCAAACTCACATCCACTGAGTTGGTGATACCCCCTCAGTCATCTCATCCTCTGTCGTCCCCTTCTCCTCCTGCCTCAGTCTTTCCCAGCATCAAGATCCTGCCCAGTGAGTCAACTCTTCACATCAGGTAACCGAAGTACTGGAGCTTCAGCTTCAGCATCAGTCCTTCCGATGAATATTCGGGACTGATTTCCTTTAGGACTGGCTGCATTGACTTTTGACATACAAAAGTGAAATCCAAAAGATGGAGGAAAATACTCACTCCTTTCCCTTAGAGCCGTCAAGACACAGGCCTCGAAACTCTCCATGGACAATAGCTGTATCTTTGGAAGTAGGAACAGATGAATTGGGAGCCCCCAGAGAATTCTAAAACAGAACCAAAGGGCGTAATGTCTGCTGACACTTTCCTACAGGAGCTGAAGCTAGGGCCCTGTGGGGCTCCTGGGCATGAAGGCCTTTTTGTCCCCTATTTCTTGTAGGCAAAACTCCAGCCTCCATGACCTTCCCTGAGTTCCAAAGAGCAGATTTGAACAATTGCAATCAAGGGAGAAGCAGCCACGAAACCACAAGAGGCAAGATTAAAAGGCCCAGAGAACTCATCAAGATCAGGAGACCCGCCACCTGGGACCCTGCACACACCCTCATCTTGTCAGCAACTCCACCCTTTAGAGATGGTTGGATGGCATCAACGACTCAATGAACCTGACTTTGAGCAAACTCTGGGAGATGGTGAAGGGCAGGGAAGCCTGGCGTGCTGCAGTCCATGGGGTCCCAAAGAGTTGAACATGATTGAGCAACAACTACCCTTTTGAAAATTTGCGGAAGGAAGAAGATTGTAAGACCACTAACTACTGCCTCGATCCTTATCACATGCCCTTGCCTGGCCGTATAGCCTCTCGCTTATTCACCAGGAAGGAAAGCACAGTTCTTGAAGCCCTAGCCTGCTCTGTGCCCCCTTTGCCTGGCAAAGAAATAAAACCACTCTGTCTTTCTCCTCTATAACTCCGTCTCTGTATTTCTGTTTGGCCTCAGTGCCCAGAGAACCAAGATTTTGGCAGTGCTAAGAGCAGCAGGCGGAGAAGGCAATGGCACCCCACTCCAGTACCCTTGCCTGGAAAATCCCATGGATGGAGGAGCCTGGTAGGCTGCAGTCCATGGGGTCGCAAAGAGTTCGACATGACTGAGCGACTTCACTTTCACTTTTCACTTTCATGCATTGGAGAAGGAAATGGCAACCCACTCCAGTGTTCTTGCCTGGAGAATCCCGGGGATGGGGGAGCCTGGTGGGCTGCTGTCTATGGGGTCGCACAGAGTCGGACACGACTGAAGCGACTTAGCAGCTGCAGCAGCAGCAAGGGCAGCAGGAGCAGAAAGCTCAAGGGAAGGAGTTTCTGCGAGATGACGGAGGCCAGGGAGCATTTCGTAAGGGGGTCCTGAGGCCATCCTGCACAGAGCCGTCTGGGCAAAGGGGCTGCTAAGAAATCCCCAAACTGGCCCTATTCAATAGATTTGATTCTTTTAAAAACAGAAAATCTAGGGGGAACTCTAGGGTCTCCTTGTAAACTATTAACTACGGCTCAGCAGAATGCAGAGCAGGATGGGTGTGAAACAAATCTGACTCTGTATTTATTAATAATTTATATCTAACTCTGTGTTTGTTGTTGTTTAATTGCTAAGGCGTGTCCCACTCTTTGAGACCCCTCTGGACTGCACCCTGCCAGGTTCCTCTGTCCATGGAATTTTCCAGGCAATAATACTGGAGTGGGTTGCCATTTCCTCCTCCAGGGGATTGTCCCAACCCAGGGATCAAACTCTCATCTCTCACGTCTCCTGCATTGCCAGGCGAATTCTTTTACCACTGAGCCACCAGGGAAGCCCAATAATTTATATAAATATATTTATTTAACTTTACTTTAATTTATTGTGTGATCTCATGGTGGAATCAGCCTGGTCAAACTTTCACAGATCATAAGTATTTGACACCAAGCCAGGAACTCTGAGCAACCAATAAAAGGTTGATTTCACCTTTGCCCTAGGATTGGAGGGATTTGTCTCACATTAAAGTATTTCTCCTCCACACTCACCACCCTCCTCTGAATCCATCTTCCTATTGAGCAGGCAAATGGAGAAGAATGAATGCATGGAGGAGGCACCAGCAGAGTCAGGCCCCCTCCAAGATCCACAGGGATCCGTCTTCTCTCCTGTAACTGATTGGCATCAACAACATTCCAGTGTTGATGAGTATCCTGCCCTTACCCAGGAGCAGAGCTTTCTTATTAACACTTGGCTATAATTCTGGACTTCTATATAGTCTTGAGTCCCAGCAGGAAACTGAAGGTACACTCCCATGGAATTCTGAAATGAACTTTGTAACAAAGCATTGGTTTCGAAGTAGCTACAGGGTTAATGGATGCACAGAGGTGTGGAGGAACCCTGAGAGATCAGGAACAGTAGTAGAGCTAAGGCAAAGGAGAGACATCACTTTCCAGACCAAGGTCCGTGGAGTCAAAGCTCTGGTTTTTCCAGTAGTCGTGTACGGATGTGAAAGTAGGACCATAAAGAAGGCTGAGCACTGAAGAATTGATGCTTTCAAATTGTGACACTGGAGAAGACTCTTGAGAGTCTCTTGGACTGCAAGGAGATCTAACCAGTCAATACTAAGGAAATCAACTCTGAATATTCATTGGCAGGACTGTTGCTGAAGCTGAAGCTCCAATACTTTGGCCACCTGATGCAAAGAACTGACTCATTGGAAAAGACCCTCCTGCTGGAAAGGGAGAAGGGGGCGGCAGAGGAATGAGATGGTTAGATAGCATCACCTACTTGATGGCCATGAATTTGAGCAAACTCTGGGAGATAGTGGAACACAGAGGAGCCTGGCATGCTTCAGTCCATGAGGTCGCAAAGAGTTGGACAGGACTTAGCTAGACACTGAACAACAAGAAAAGGAAAGAAACAGTGTTACTAAGCCTTGTTGAGAGCTGGAGCCAGAAAGCAGGAGACACAGTTGCTGCAGAAAGTGGGACTAGGAAAGTGGGTGGGCCAGGAAATACAGGAAAGAAATGCCCTGGCTTCTCTCTCCTCCAGGTCTGATCTCTTGATACCTCCCATTGGCCAAGCCCACAGGAAGCCAGAAGAGGGGGAAACTCAGATGAAACATCCACAGGGGTCAGCCCTAGGGCACAGTGTGGGGCTGAGAAAGGCAGAGAACGGGGATGGGCCTGGAGGGGCAAATGGAGAATAACCCACACAGCCTTGAATGTGTTTCACATGCTTAAAGTCCTTAACAACTAGGGTCTTAGTGATACCAAGCAAAACCTTTTGAGACTTCTGGGCATAAAAGCCTTTCTTTCTGTCCCCCATTTCCTTCTTTTTTTTTTTTTTTTTCATTTCTTTCTTTAAAAGAAATTTTTTTGGCTGCATTGGGTCTGTGTTGCTTCCTTGTGAGAGCTTTTCCCTAGCTGTGGTTTCAGGGTTCTTGTTGCAGTAGCTTCTCCGGTCCATGGCGGAGCGTGGACTCTAGGGCACTCAGGGGTCAGAATTTGTGGTGCACAGGCTCAGTTGTCCCACAGCATCTGGGATCT
Source organism: Capricornis sumatraensis (assembly GCF_032405125.1). Lineage (NCBI taxonomy): Eukaryota > Metazoa > Chordata > Mammalia > Artiodactyla > Bovidae > Capricornis > Capricornis sumatraensis. The sequence goes on from NC_091069.1 coordinate 110,389,279, forward strand.
TCCCTGACCAGGGAGCGAACCTGTGTCCCCTGCATTGGCAGGCAGATTCTTAACCACTGAACCACCAGGGAAGCCCCCCTCCCCACCACACCTGTTTCTTGATTACAGAAAATAGGCTTCATTCAGCCTCCATGACTGTCCCAAGTTCCAACAGACAGGTTCAAGCCGTTGTTAATTAGGAAAGGGAGAGAATATGAGACAGGGAGAAACAGTCAAGAGAAGCAATAGTGCAGACTTGGGACAGGATCCTGGTTCCCCATCAAGGATACACACAGCAATATCTCCGAGCTGTTTTGCAAATACTGAAACTGCCACCAGGTGGGAGAAGTTAACGGTATGCAGCCCACAAGTATGTAGACCCCAGAACTGTTGGAACCAGAAGATTGATGGTGCCGAGTCCCCCTTACCTCACCACCAACCACTCAGAACAATGTCCATGGGATTTCCTGGGTGGTGCAGTGGAGGGGGCCTGGGTTCGATCCCTGGTCAGGGAACTAGAGCCGACATGCTGTAACTAAGACTCAGTGCAACCAAATAAAATAAATGAAAAAAAAATTTTTTTTTAACAATGTCCATGAGCAGATCACGGCCTCTTTAAAGTATTGCTGTAAAACTTCTCACTGCCCATTCCAGGGTGAGACAAACAGTTTTGAGGGCATTAGCCCATGGTGGACCCCCCCTCTTTTTCTGCAAAGAAATAAATCTATTCTACTTCACTCAAAACTCTGTCTCTGGGGTCTAATTTGGTGTTGGGGTGCAGAACCTGGGTTTGGGTTCATTAGGAAGCATCTCCCCTTCTCCCAACAAATCGGGTTAAAGTGGGTTGTCACCTGCACCTGTTCACCTAGGAACACCGGGATCTCCTAAGAAGGTGCGAGTCTCCCAGTGGCAGCGTCCTTGTAGAGACAGGTTTTGGTGGGGGGCGGTGGTCATGCTTCTTTATTCTGCCTGCACATCAAAATCACACATGCAGGCTTTATCAGGGGTGGCTCTTGAGAGAAGAGGAGAAAGAAAAGCAAAATGGGGAAAAAGAAATATTAAATAAAAAAGGGATTCACCACCCCTTGAAGTGTGGGTAGCCTGGACCACTCAAAACCCTCCCCACGGGGAACAGTGAGTGCTGCTGAGAATGTGGAGAAACTGGAACCCGTGTGCATTGCTGGTGGCAGTGTAAAACGGAGCAGTCCTTGTGCAAGACAGTGTAACATGGCTTTACCATGTGATCCAGCAACTCTGCTGCTGGGTGTGCACCCAAAAGGACTGAAAGCAGATCCTTGTTACCCCAGTGTTCATGGCAATGTTATTCACAATGGCCGAAGGTATTAATAGAAACACCCCGTATGCCCATGAGCAGATGATGGGTCCCTGCACTGGGAGCGTAGAGTCTTAGTCACTGGACCACTGAGGAAGTCCCTTGTTTTTTTTTTTTAAATAGAGGGAGGACATTAAGCTTTTGAGCATTGAGGTATCCATTTTAGAAGACATCTTTTTGAACAAGCGTATTGCCTACTGTGTGACACAGCTGTTAGCTAAAGAACCAGATAAGGAGCTAGACCCATGCAGGTCCCCTTTGAGAAAACCCTGGGCAACCTGGGTAACTAATTGCTCCAGGGACCTGCCTCTGTGGATGAGTGGATAAACAATAGACGATATATCCATACCATGGAATATTAGTCAGCTTTTCTAAAACGGAATAAATTCCAGATACTGGTAAAGCTCTGGGCTAAGAATGCATGCAGGCACTTGCCCCACAGAAACTTCCCCACTGGGACCAGAACCAGAATTTATTACTCACGGAGGGTTCACAGCACACCAAGGCCCATGCACCAAGCTCGTGGGTTGAGAGAGTGCAAGAGGCCCTGAGTGCAGACCTGGGGTGCTGCCTTTATCGGGGTGTCTAGGGCTTTGCAGGTTCACTCATTGTTGGTTAATTTGAGCAGGAATCAGAAGCCGGCAGCACAGAGGCAGATCCCTGAAGCAATTAGTTACCCAGGTTGCCCAGGGTTTTCTCAAAGGGGACCTGCATGGGTCTAGCTCCTTATCTGGTTCTTTAGCTAACAGCTGTGTCACACAGCAAGCAATACGCTTGTTCAAAAAGATGTCTTCTAAAATGGATACCTCAACGCTCAAAAGCTTAATGGCCTCTATTAAAAAAAAAAAAGAGAGACTTCCCCAGTGGTCCAGTGACTAAGACTCCGAGCTCCCAATGCAGGGGACCCAGGTTTGATCCTTGGTCAGAGAGCTAGATCCCCAACTTGAAGACCTGGTACAGACAAATAAGAATTACAAATAAATAAATTATTTTAAATCTCTCTTTATTTAAAACAACAAAAGCTTAATATCAGGTATTCACACTGCATGCCACAACATGGATGAGCCTTAAAGGCAGTACGCTCAATGCAATGAGCCAGTCACAGAGGGACAAATACTGTATGATTCCACTTATCCAGGGTATCTAGAATGCGCCAATTCGTGGACACAGAAAGTAAAACAGAGATTACCGGGGCACCGAGGGGACAGGAGATTGGGGGATAGAGTTTCAGTTTTCGATGATGAAAAGTTCTAGAGCTGGATGGTGGTGATTGATGATGGTACAAGATGAATGTACTTAACGCCATCAAGTTGTTCATTTAACAGTTGTTAAAATGGTACATTTTATAAAATGGACATTTTATCACACACATTAAAAAAAAAATTTAAATGAAACCTGCCCAGCGGCTTCCAAGATGGATGTGCAGCCACGTCCTGTCTTCAGGGCAGAAGCCGCCCCAGAGTGGGCCTGCTTTACTCCAGCACCGCCCCCCCCCAATCCCCCACCCCCCACATTTGCAGTCTCTACCTGGGACCTCTGGGCACAGTCACTGAACCTGGCTTCCTTCTGCAGTCCCCAACCTGGGCTGAGTACACTGGGAAGTCATTAGATCAGCTTTTAAAATGAATACCTCAACACCTCAACACTGAAAAGCTTTATGTCCTGTCTTTATTTTTAAAAAAGGTGGGGGGCGGGGGGGACTTCCCTGGTGGTCCAGCAGCTAAGACTCCAAGCTCCCAATGCAGGAGGCCTGGGTTCAATCCCTGGGCAGGGAACTAGATCGTACATGCCCCAGCTAAGACCTGGCACAGACAAATAAAAATAATAAATTATTTTAAATCTTTGTTTAAAGAATCTCCCTTTAAAAAATTAGTTCCCACTTTCCCAAAGTCCTTTGCTTGCTTGCATTCCTGACCCCAGGCTTTTTCTGCTTCCCAGCCGTCCCACCTCCCTCTCCTTGGCTCAGGTCCCCACCCTGCCAACCCAGTTGCCCAGCTGACTTTTTATCCCCCAAGCTAGAGCAGGGCTGCAGAAGCCTTAGCTGAGATTTTGGCAATACCTCTGCCCTGCCAGTTGGTAAAGAATCTTCCTGCAATGCAGGACACCTGGGTTCAATCCCTGGGTTGGGAAGCTCCCCTGGAGAAGGAAATGGCAACCCACCCACTCCAAGATTCTAGCCTGGAGAATCCCATGGACAGAGGAGCCTGGTGGGCTGCAGTCCACGGGGTCGCAAAGGACGGGACAGACCGACCCACTAACACTCTCACTTTCACTGTTTCCCACTGGATGCCCCGCCCAAGTGGGACTGTGCCTTCCACCTCACCCAACCCCTCTGCCCAGAACTCAGTGCCCAGCAGCCTGGGCCACGCTGCTCCTCCAGGACTCCCACCATCAAGGTGAGCAGCTCAGCAGGGGAGGATCAGAGTGCCAACTTCAGAGCCAGGGGGCCTGGGCTCCACGGCTTCACAGCTGTGCAGCTTTGGGCAAGTTTAACCTCCCTGTGCCTCCATATTCTCATCTGTGACAAGGGCTAACACGCGTGCCCATCAGAGGCTCACTGTTGGGAAGTCGAGGGCCACTGCGTCAGTTGGTCCTCTCTGCCCGTCCTTCCTACCCTCTGCAGTCTCTCATATGCATGGACCGCCCCCCTCCACCAACCCCATCTCCTGTCAGAGCGCCTTACCGGCTAAGTACAAACTGTGGGAAAGCACTGACCCCATCGCCTACCTTGCCTCCTCTCTCCCCTCAATCATCCAGAGCGTTCCTTATCCTTGGAATGACAGCTCAAGTTCCTTTTTTTTTTTTTTTTCTCTAGACCCTTCCCCAGGCCCTCTAGCAGGGCTGAGCACTTCCTCTCTGAGGCCCCTCTGCCTTGAGGGCCCGGGGGTGCTCCACGAGAGAACTTTTCCTCCCTTATTTTACCTGAGCGAAAACGAAATGCCTTCATGGAAGTTCTGTCCTCATTCACCTTTGCTTCTGCGCCCTCGACCAGAAAATAAAGACAAAGGACTATAGCGGACGCTGCGGGTTCCCTGCCCAGGTTCCCCTGGCAAGGAAAGTCACCCTGTGGGTGTTGACCACGGTCACATCTACGGCTTCTCCAGAGAAATGCCCTCGAGGCTCAGGAGCGCAGAGCAGGGGAGGCTGTGTCCCTTCAACCCCACCCCTGCTGCAGCCACTGACGCACCCACCCCTGCCGCAGGCGGACAAAAGGCCGGCCCCCTTGCTGTCAGTGGAACCACCTCTGGGGTGCCACTCACGGCAGAGCTTCCAGTGGGATCAGCCTGCAGTTAGTCTCTAGCTACAGCCACACTTTGCTTAGTCAACCATCTCCCTACCCCAACCTGCTTTCCTCACCTGCTTTTCCTGAAAGCCACCCCCCAATAAATCCTAGAAGAAGAATCCCTCTCAGGCTCTGCTTCTGAGAAGCAGCCGTAGACACTGACTAACCTAGGCACGCTTTGTGCTAAGCATTGTTCCAAGCACTTTACCTACCCTACTGCATTCAAAGCCCATCCGTTAATAACGAACGAGGTCTACGACTTCGATTTCTCCGTAACCCCTTCAACTCAGTGAATTCCTGCTGACTGACTGCAGCTATGAAATTAAGACGCTTACTTCTTGGAAGGAAAGTTATGACCAATCCAGACAGCATATTAAAAAGCAGAGACATTACTTTGCCAACAAAGGTCCATCTAGTCAAGGCCATGATTTTTCCAGTGCTCATGTATGGATGTGAGAGTTGGACTATAAAGAAAGCTGAGCGCCAAAGAATTGATGCTTTTGAACTGTGGTGTTGGAGAAGATTCTTGAGAGTCCCTTGGACTGCAAGGAGATCCAAACCCATCCATCCTAAAGGAAATCATTTCACTGCAAGGACTGATATTGAAGCTGAAACTCCAATACTTTGGCCACCTGATGCAAAGAGCTGACTCTTTGGAAAAGACCCTAATGCTGAGAAAGATTGAAGGCAGGAGGAGAAGGGGATAACAGAGAATGAGATGGTTGGATGGCATCACCGACTCAATGGACATGAGTTTGGGTAAACTCTGGGAGCTGGTGATGGACAGGGAGGCCTGGCGTGCTGCGGTCCATGGGGTTGCAGAGTCTGACGTGACTGAGTGACTGAGCTGAACTGTACTGATAGCCTTCTATCATTATATCTATATATATGTATATCATTATATCTATATCTAGCCTTATAATATATCTAGCCTATGTATTCACGGAGAAGGCAATGGCACCCCACTCCAGTACTCTTGCCTGGAAAATCCCATGGATGGCAGAGCCTGGTGGGCTGCAGTCCATGGGGTCGCTAGGAGTCGGACACGACTGAGCAACTTTGTTTTCACTTTTCACTTTCATGCATTGGAGAAGGAAATGGCAACCCACTCCAGTGTTCTTGCCTGGAGAATCCCAGGGACGGGGGAGCCTGGTGGGCTGCGGTCTCTGGGGTCACACAGAGTCGGACACGACTGAAGCGACTTAGCAGCAGCAGCAGCAGCAGCCTGTGTATTATATCTAGCCTTATATCCTGGCTCCTCCATTGTCCATTCTCTCTTTTGGTAAAATTCTGGTCTTCCTCAACCCGTTCACTCTCCGTGCCTGTAGACTGAGTGGGACTGACCTGTTCCCCAGATTCAGGGGTGGGCACATGATCCAGTCCTAGCCAATCAGGGCATTCCATTTTGGCCACAGTCATTGGCTCAGGGATGGGCACATGATCCCAACCAGACCAATAAAAATCAATTCCTGTCATTTCACTGGACCTATTGGGAAAGAGAAGTCGTCTTCCCACCAGGATTGGTTAATTGGGAGATGGGAGGCCAGGGCTACCTGCCGCCATATTGCCATGAGGAAAACCTGCTGTTAGGTGAAACCATCCAAGAGGAAAGGAGAGCCAAAACAAGCGGAGAGATATGGATCCCTGTTACTAAGCATATGGATCAGCCACCTCAGCCTTTTACTTTTTAGGCCAATAAATTCTCTTTTCTGCTTGATCAGATTTTGGTCACTCCCACTGAAATTATCCTGATTAGTACAAATTGGTGTCTTAAGAAGATACCAGTAAACATCTATGGAACACTATTATGTAACAGAGCCACCCGTATTTATGTTACATTGATATCATCACCTCATAAATTTTCAAAATCGCTTTGCCAAAACCTCTTGATAATGGTGGCAAATGAATCTCTTTGCTCACAGGGAAGAATTTTGAAAAACTGTTGTGCCACCATATGCTTTTTCTGTTGCTGTTATTTCCTTAAAAAAAATTTTTTTCAATTGGAGTATAGTTGCTTTATAATGTTGTGTTAGTTTCTGCTGTACAGTAATGCCATATGCTTTTTAAAGTTTTTAGCATTTAAAAAATCATTTTCATGCTGTTTTAAGTTTTTGCAAATGTAATTTCTCCCATATTGTTTTTGTTTAGTTGTTAAGTCGTGCCTAACTCTTTTGCCACCCCGTAGACTGTAGCCCACCAAGCTCCTCTGTCCATGGGATTTCCCCAGCAAGAATATTGGAATGGGTGGCCAGTTACTTCTCCAGGGGATTTCCCGGACCCAAGGAGCAACCCGGAGTCTCCTGCATCAGCAGATGGATTCTTTACCACTGGGAAGAATGACATTTTCAAATAAAATTCATACATTACTTTTTCAGGTATGAAGTTCCACTTATGCAAGATGAATACATTCTGGCAATCTGCCTGCTCTGCAACGCTGTAATTATAGTTAACCATTCTGTATTGTACACATAGATTTGTTAAGAGGGTAGATCTCACCTCAAGTGTTCTTACTACAAACAAACAAAATCTCTCAGATCACTTTTAATTTTTTATTATTATTGGCTGCACTGCATAGTTTGTGGGATCTGCGTTCCCCAACTAGGGTTCAAACCTGGGCCCTCAGCTTTGAAATCACCCAAGTCCCAGCCCCCGGACCGGTAGGGAAATTCCTCTCTTGATCACTTTTAAAAGCATCTGGGCAATTCCCTGGCAGTCCAGTGGCTAGGACTCTGCACTTTCATTGCTAAGGGCCTGAGTTTGTTCCCTGGTTGGAGGACTAAGATCCAGCAAGCTGCAAGGCCTGGCCAAATAAATAAACAAATATAAAAGCTGGTGGAACCTTAATAGTAAAAGTGAAGTCACTCAGTCGTGTCCGACTCTTTGTGACCCATGGACTGTAGTCGGCCAGGCTCCTCCGTCCATGGGATTTTCCAGGCAAGAATACTGGAGTGGGGTGCCATTTCTTTCTCCAGGGTATCTTCCTGAACCAGGGATCAAACTCGGGTCTCCCACATGACAGGCAGACTCTTTACCATCTGAGCCACCAGGGAATCCCAGTGACTTAATAACCATCACGAATCATTTACAAAATAGGTAACAAACTCTTATTAATGACAGTCAGAAATTTTGCTTCCTTTCCCCCTTCTGTTCCACATCCCCTATAGAGTTCTAGCTAGATATTTGAGAGTCTTTGTTGAACACCCATCATTTCTCTCCAATGAAATGCATAAATTTAAATATCTTCCACTTCCTATGATCATAAGGCTATAAGGTTTAACTTTTCTTTAATTTGTATTACTTTACCATTACTGTGATCAGTAGTATACAATCAATTAAAACAATATAAAAAATATTATATAAAACAATATACAAAAATATTGATAATTATGATATAAAACAAAAAATAATTTTATTAGAAATACATAGCTTAATGAAACGAGTGACTTTATTGGTAACAATGAATCCATCCCATTGGTGATAAAAATTCCTAACTGCTAGGGGACTTCCCTGGCGGTCCAGTGGTTAAGCTTCCACTGCAGATGACATGAGTTCAACCCCAATTCAGGGAACTACGTTCCCACATGCCACGTGGTGCAGCCAAAAATTTAAAAAAACATACTGCTAGAATGAATCAGGCTTTGGCATGAACTCTATCCCCACTTTTCATATAGAAAACTACTGTGGAAAACTACCCAGCAATAGAAAAAAAAAAAAAGATTCATGCAACAACTTGGATGAATTTCAAGGGTAATGAAATGACTGGAAAAGCCAGTCTCAAAATGTCAGATACTGTATAATTCCATGTATATGACATTCTCAAAGTGGCAGTATTCAGAGACGGGCTGCCAGGGGTTAGGGATGGTGGGGGGAGGGGTGGTTGTGCGGATAAAGGAGAAGCGTATGGAAGTGCTTTGTGGTGATGGCATAGTTCTGTACTGTGATTGTGGCGGCGGTGATGTGACCCACACACGCAATAAAAGGGTGTGAACTACCCCCACACACCGCACCGGCATCAATTTCCTGCACTGCAGCTACAGAAGTTTAACCATTGCGGGGAGCTGGGTGAAGGACGTGTTGAACCTCTCTGTATTGTCTTTGCAACTTTCTATGAATCTATATTAATAATTTAAAAAAAAAAGATGTAGGGACTTCCTTGGTGGTCTAGTGGTTAAGACTCTGCATTTCCACTACAGGGGTGTGGGTTCAGTCCCTGGTCAGAGAACTAAGATCCCTAATGCCACGTGGTGCAGGCAGATTTAAAAAAAGAAAAAGATGTATGTACTGAGAAACCAGCTTCACATAAATCAGGAGGTTTGGAAGAAGTTTTGTTACAGCCCTGTCATTCGATTCTTTAAATTCCTTCAGCACTATTTGCCAGAAATCATTTAGTGATCTTCCACAAAAATCTCTTTTAATGCTGTATTAATGGGCAGTTCACTTAGGTCCTCCTCTAATTTTGTGTAAAATAATGCATGGGGGACTTTCTTGCTGGTCCCATGGTTAAGACTCTGCACTTTCAATGCAAGAGACCTGGGTTCAGTTCCTGATCAGGGAACTAAGATCCCACATCCTGTGTGGCATAGCCAAAAAATTTAAAAAAAAAGAAAAGAAAGATTGAAAAAAAAGTTGAAAACAAAACTCAGGCATATTTTTTTAATTAAAATAAGAAACACACAGTGCAGGGGAAGTGACCTGATTTGTCAGGACTTGTGACCCAGGCATCAGTCAGTTCTCTTGGGCCACAGAGACACTGCCGTTCCCCCTTGTTTGATGCCCCCGGGGACCCCTTACTTCCGGGGATGGGACACTTTCGTGAGACTGAGAGTGGTTGACACAGATGTTTCCTCTGTAAAGTAGGAGAGGAGTAATTGTAAAGGGGGTGAGAGACTGAGAACCAGCTTGCAGCTTCATCCATACTAGTGGTCAGGCAGATCAGCCTTGGAGGAGAGAGTTAATGGAAGTTAAAGATCTGGAAACTTTCTCCCCTTTGGAAAGTTACCAAAACACACCATCACCCCAGGGTAAAGTCAGACCCTATTCAAAGATCCTATTAATAGTCTTGTTTTTATATCAGAGGGAAAGATGTCCTTGTGTGTGTGTGTGTGTGTGTGTGTGTGTGTGTGTGTGTGTGTGTTAGTCGCTCAGTCGTGTCCGACTCTTTGCGACCCCATGGACTGTAGCCCTCAAGGCTCCCCTCTCCATGGAATTCTTCAGGCAAGAATACTGGAGTGCGTAGCCATTCGCTTCTCCAGGGGATCGTCCCAACCCAGAAGAAGTTATAACACGGGTAAGTGCAAAATCAGGCATTTGTCGGCCTCAGAAGTTGCCTTGTATGTTATAATGTCGAACACTGTTAGTACTACCTGCTGAGCACAAAAGTGCTGGAAAAGACCACTGGTACAAAAATACAAAGAAAACAACCATCCGTTTTTCACTTACCACTCCCGCCCAGGGAAGCCTGCAGTCCATGGGGGTCTCAAAGAATCAGACACGACTTAGCAACCCCCACCCGAGAAATCCTTCAGTTGTTGCAGGTTTGTGGTGCTGTGACCAGCAGGTGGCAGCACCACTTCACTGTTGTCTTCGTGGCCTTGTTGATGGCTGACTCATTGATTTGGGGAGAACTCCGTGTGTCCTCAGCTGTACATTAAGATGAAATGGAAGCAAAGTTTGCAGCTCTTTCCTTCTCTCCCACTTTGTCTTCTTCACTTTTTTTTTTTTTCTCCTCAAAGGTGGGCAGCCTCAACATCTAGCTCTAATTTCGTTTCCTTGAATAACACGTCTTTGATGCCAAAGAGGAATTTAGCTTTTAGTTTTGGCCATGAAAAGGCGAAGAATAAATAGATGACTGTGAAAACTCACTGATGGCTCATGTGTGCCCAGCACTGAGCCTGTCGCCTGGATCACCTCATTCAATCCTCTCAGTAAGATAAGGAGGCAAGATCTGTTTTGACAACAGTGGTTCAGGCCTGGGGCACCTGGATCCTTTTAATAGCTAACCCAATGTGTTTTGCAAAATGTTCATAAAATGTTACATCATCAGTGTTTCTCGTTGGAAGTTTATTGTTTATAAACCTTTATTGGATAATGCCGTCTGTTCTGGGTGACTATAATAAAATGGGATGGAAATCAAATGATCCATAACGCTTACGTATGACATTTTCATTTATAACTATTATACACACATATGATATTTATGGGCTTCCCTGGTGGCTCAGATGGTAAAGAATCCACCTGCAATGTGGGAGACCTGGGTTCTATCTCTGGGTTTGGGAAAGTCTCCTGGAGACGGGCATGGCAACCCACTCCAGAATTCTTGACTGGAAAATCCCATGGACAGAGGAGCCTGGCAGGCTGCAGGCCTTGGGGTCTCGAAGAGTCAGACACGACTGAGCGACAAGCATGCACGCACATAATATTTATATTTATTATATATAAATATATACGTGTGTGGTATACACTGGCTGGGTGAGGCCAGTGGGTTCCAATCCTCAGCTGATGTGTGTGTAGCTGGCTCCTTCCCAGATGAAAGGCCATTACCAAATATCACTGGATGGTAAAAGATTACCAAACCCAACAATTAGGTTCACTTGGTATTACCCAGCTAAACCCCTACCATGCAGATAAAGACATCATGATACAAAGAAGTGGAGACTTGGGACTTTCCTGGAGGTCCAGTGGTTAGGACTCCAGGCTTCCAATGCAGCGGGCACAGGCTCAAACCCGCTCAGGGAACCAAGATGCCACATGCCGAACGGCTCACCCCAGAAAAAACAAGAAGTGGTAATTTATTCAAGACACACAGTTGTTGTTCACTTGCTAATTCATTGCAAAGTCTTTTTGACTCCATGGACTCTAGCCCACCAGGCTCCTCTGTCCAAGTAAATTTCCAGGCAAGACTACTGGAGTGGGTGGCATTTCCTTCTCCAGGGGATCTTCCTGACTTAGGGATTGAACCCACATCTCCCATATTGGCAGACGGATTCTTATTGCTGAGCCACCTGGGAAGAAGCCCCAAGACACGTAGTAACAGCCTAATTCCCTGTCCCTTCCAGATGTACAGCTCTGACCTTGTGGATTTAAGAAAAAAAAGAAAACTCTGAATCCAGGCTTCTCATTTATCTCCTGATAAATGTCATCTTTCTGATTTGGACTTTGTGACAATTTAGACTTCCTTATAACTATTAAATCTGTCATCTAACTGATAATCTATCAAATGCTGTGCTGCTTAGAAATTTAATAATGTCTTCTATGTCCTCTTCTTTGTGGCCAAGTTTAAGAACAGAGCTTACTGATCGTTCACAAATTTCATTTACAATCATAAGTGAAAGTGAAGTCACTCAGTTGTGTCCGACTCTTTATGACCCCATGGACTGTAGCCTACCAGGCTCCTCCGTCCAAGGGATTCTCCAGGCAAGAGTACTGGAGTGGGTTGCCATTTCCTTCTCCAGAGGATCTTCCCGACCCAGGGAGTGAACCCAGGCCTCCCACATTGTAGGCAGATGCTTTACCACCTGAGCCACCAGGGAAATCCTATTTAAGATCATGCTGACAAATTAAATACAGGGCTGGCTACATAATTTGTGGGGTCCAGTGCAAAAGGAAAATGCAGGGCCTCTTGTTAAAAAATTTCAGAATTTCAGGATGGAGACAAAAGAACTGTAAACAAAGGGTGGGCCCTTCTGAGTGTGAGACCCTGCAAGACTACACAGACCACACACCCATGAAACCAGCCCTGATTAAGCTTCTTTTCTAATGGCTTAAGCAAGTGAGATTTTATTCTTTCCGTGTAATAAAAGATCCAGAGGCAAATAACGGAGGACATCTGCCCTTCTCTCTTCTTTCCCACTCTTTTTAACATCCAGCTTTCTCCTCCTGACACAGAATAGCTGCAGAACCTCAAACCATTGTATCCACATTCCAGGTGGGAAGAATGAGGCATGACCAAAAACAAAGAGCAAAATGCTTCACCTTTTAAGCATTTGCCCTTTTAATTCAGGAAGCTAAAACCTCTTCAGAGATTTCGGCCTACATCTCTTTGGCCAGAACTGTCACATGGTCCCTTAGCTGCAAGGGAGGCTTGGAATAAGAGTCTCCCATTCCAGCAAAAGAGACACAGAGGTATAGAACAGTCTTTTGGACTCTGTGGGAGAGGGCAGGGTGGGATGATTTGGGAGAATGGCACTGAAACATGTACATTATCACATGTGAAACGGATTGCCAGTCCAGGTTTGATGCATGAGACAGGGTGCTCGGGGCTGGTGCACTGGGATGACCCCAAGGGATGGGATGGGGAGGGAGGTGGGAGGGGGTTTCAGGATGGGGAACACATGTACACCCGTGGTGGATTCATGTCAATGTATGGCAAAACCCACCACAATATTGTAAAGTAATTAGCCTCCAGTTCCTTGGACTGTGAGGAGATCCAACCAGTCCATTCTAAAGGAGATCTGTCCTTGGTGTTCATTGGAAGGACTGATGTTGAAGCTGAAACTCCAGTACTTTGGCCACCTCATGCGAAGAGTTGACTCATTGGAAAAGACCCTGATGCTGGGAAGGATTGAGGGCAGGAGTAGAAGGGGACGACAGAGGATGAGATGGTTGGATGGCATCACCGACTCAATGGACATGACTTTGAGTGAACTCCGGGAGTTGGTGATGAACAGGGAGGCCTGGCGTGCTGCGATTCATGGGGTTGCAAAGAGTTGGACACAACTGAGCAACTGAACTGAACTGAACTGAAAATAAATAAATTTATATTTTTTAAAAAGTGTGTCCCGTTCTCCAGCCTCGAATTGAGAATGGAGTGCAAATGGCTGTGGGAAGTATTTCAATGATGTATTTTGCAGAACAAATTACCCCAAAGCGTCATAGCTTAAAGCAAGAATTTTATTTTCTATGACCTAGAAAGTCAAGCATTTGGGCAGGGCTCCGCTGGGTGATATTAATGAAGGCCATTCGGTTTGTGCAAGAGTCCAAAACAGCTTCCCCCCATCTATCTGGCACTAAGGTGGGGACGGCGGGGGTCTATACACGGCCTTTCCAGCCTGGCACTCTCAAATGCTCAGACTTCTCACACAGCAACCTGGGAACCCCAGAAGGTGTTCCCAGAGACTGTTCCGGTCTCAGGGCAGAAGCTGCACAGCCTTGATGACTGTGTTTTGCATTTCCAGAGGTCACTTGCACTGGGACTCTCTTTTTTTACATTTTTCGTTAGAGTATAGGTGATTTACAATGTTGCGTTAGTTTCTACGGTACAGCTAAGTGAATCAGTTATACATATACATATAGCCACTCTTTTTTAGATTCTTTTCCCATGTAGTTCATCACAGAGTTGTTGTTCAGTCGCTCAAGTCGTGTCCAACTCTGCGTCCCCCTGAACAGAGGCACGCCAGGCTTCCCTCTCCTTCACTATCTCCCTGAGTTTGCTCAAATTCACGTCCATTGAGTTGGTGATGCCATCCAACCACCTCATCCTTGTCACCCCCTTCTCCTCCTGCCCTCAATCTTTCCCAGCATCAGGGTCTTTTCCAATGAGTCAGCTCTTCGCATCAGCAAGCCAAAGTATTGGAGCTTCAGCTTCAGTATCAGTCCAGCCAATGAATATTCAGGGTTGATTTCCTTTAGGATTGACTGGTTTGATCTTGCAGTCCAAGGGACTGTCAGCATTACAGAGTATTGAGTAGAATCCCCTCTGTTATACAGTAGGCCCTTATTGAAAAGAAAAGTGAAAGTGTTACTTGCTCAATTGTGTCCGACTCTTGCAATCCTGTGGACTGTAGCCTGTCAGGCTCCTCTGTGCATAAAATTCTCCAGGCGACAATCCTGGAGGGAGTCGCCATTTCATTCTCCAGGGGATCTCCCCGACCCAGGGATGGAACCCGGGTCTCCTGCATTGTGGGCGGATCCCTTACCGTCTGAGCCACTGAAGCTCTAGGCTCTTACAAGTTTTTATTTTATATATGGTAGTGTGCACGGGTCAACTCCAGTTTCCCAAATATTTCCTCTTCCCTACGCCCCTTCCCTCACTTTCCCCCTTGGTAACTATAAGTTTCTTTTCTATATCTTTGCACTGGACTCTTAATCAACCTGTCAAATCCAAGAGAAGACATAGACCCAGCAGTGTAATAAAGCCTGCTCAGACTGGCCACTGAGACAGCAACACTGTCAAAAATTTTGCGAATCAAACACTGACTTGAACTAAGTCACAGTGTAAGTATTTACACCACAGAAATTGGGAAACACTGCAAATTAGGACTCTTCCCTTTAGAAATCTGGATGTTAGGCATTTAACGGGATAACACTGCACGGACTTTATCTCTCTGCAGGAAAAGTAGCAAAACATTTCCAGCCATGTTTTATACCATCCACAGCAAGCCAACCTCAGTATCCTCCAGATAAGCTTTCTCTGGTCCAGCCCATATTTCTGTGCGGTCCATGGGGATATCATGAAAGATCTTGTCAACTGCTTTCTACAATTCATGACCCACTAGTCTAGGAACTCCACACAAAAACAAAACTCAGCTGTTTGGGGCTCAACTTGTTCCAAAAGAACCGTGCCAACTCTGAGCATCACCACTGTCTCTCCATGTCCTCAGTAACTTGCTCTAGATTTTTTTTATTAGCTTGTTTATTTTTGAGTTGATTTACTTTCGGCTCTGCTGTCTCTTTGTCGCTGCACAGGCTTCTGTCTAGCTGTGACAAGCGGGGGCTCCTCTCCAGCTGTGGTGTGCGGGCCTCTCGTTGTGGCTTCTCTTGTTGCAGAGTGCGGGCTCTAGGGTGCAGGGACGTCAGTAGTCACAGTGCGTGGGCTCCATAGTCGTGGCTCCCAGGCTCTAGAGCACCGGCTCAGTACTTGTGGTGCTTAATCTTAGTTGCTCCTCGGCATGTGGGATCTTCCTAGAGCAGGGATGGCATGTGGGATCTTCCTAGAGCAGGGATGGCATGTGGGATCTTCCTAGAGCAGGGATGGCATGTGGGATCTTCCTAGAGCAAGGATGGCATGTGGGGTCTTCCTAGACTAGGGATCGAACCCGTGCTTGCTGCATTGGCAGGTGGGTTCGCTACCACTGAGCCATGAAGGAAGCCCCTCGAGTTTTTTTTTTCAAGAATTATTTTGGTGTGTGATTCCTGAAAGCCTCCTCTTTAATTTCTCCTTTCTTGAAAATTAAGACAAATTATTTTTTTTAACTTTTAAGTATATGGTATAATACACATACCAAAAAAAAAGACATAAACTATAAATAATGAATAACCATGCAAATCAAACACTCACAGCACTGCCCCCAGTCGGTAAGCTGAGTGCTGGGAGACTCCCAGAGATGCCCA
Organism: Capricornis sumatraensis; assembly: GCF_032405125.1. Classification (NCBI taxonomy): domain Eukaryota; kingdom Metazoa; phylum Chordata; class Mammalia; order Artiodactyla; family Bovidae; genus Capricornis; species Capricornis sumatraensis. Next base: position 110,405,202 of record NC_091069.1, read on the forward strand.
CGGTGCATCCCTCCCGAGAGGAGCCCCTCTTTCCCCCTGTGAACCACTTTCCGGGCTTTAGCGGAATTTACGCCTCTGTGTTCTTCCTGGTTCCAGCTATTTTCTGCGTATGCCTAAGTCACATCGTTGAATAATTGGATGCTCGACGACTGGAACTAGACTCTGGATAACTGGGACAGACTTTGCCCACATCTGACCTTTCAGTGGCTCTCCTTTCTCCACAGTTTGTCAAAGATTAACAAGACTGATTTCACAACCATCGTGATATAACCTTTCAGAAACTTTTAGGCCCAAACTGTCCAGATCCTGGATGTGTTTTTGTGAGATTTCATCAGTACTCAACAAAAGGTTAACTTCTCAGGAAATAAGAGATTGAAATTTAAATATGGTTTCTGCTGAGCTGAGTCTTGGGTTTCTTGATCACCAATCAAATCTACTTAGAGAAAAGAAAAATAATTGTCAAAAGTATTAGAGTATGTATAAAACCATTATCTATAAATATGTATTATGTATCCCACATAACTACAGGTATTATACAACACTGTTTATATTTGCATTCTACCCATATTCAGCCCTCTAGTTCCCACCCTTGCATTTTTGTTTTGAGTTTTTGACCATACCCCACAGCATGTGGGGCCTTAGTTCCCTGGCCAGGTATCGAACTTGCACCCCCTGCATTGGAAGGCAGAGTCTTCACCACTGGACCGCTAGTTTTCTGTGCTTCTCAGTGGGGATGTGTTGACAAAATGCTCTCCTTAACCAAACTTTAGTTTGGTCAAGTTTCTCTGAGCCCTCCTTGCAACGAGGCATTTACCTTGGTCCCCTCCAGCCCCTCAGTTTTAGCAAGAATCCTACTAAGCCTGCTTGTAGGCTTGCTCCTTGGAAGAAAAGCTATGACCAACCTAGACAGCATATTAAAAAGCAGAGACATTACTTTGCCAACAAAGGTCCTTCTAGTCAAGGCCATGGTTTTTCCAGTGGTCATGTATGGATGTGACAGTTGGACTATAAAGAAAGCTGAGTGCAGAAGAACTGATTCTTTTGAACTGTGGTGTTGGAGAAGACTCTTGAGAGTCCTCTGGACTGCAAGGAGATCTAACCAGTCTATCCTAAAGGAAATCAGTCCTGAATATTCATTGGAAGGACTGATGCTGAAGCTGAAACTCCAATACCTAATTAGAAGAACTGACTCACTGGAAAAGACCCTGATGCTGTGAAGAATTGAAGGTGGGAGGAGAAGGGGATGACAGAGGATGAGATGGTTGGATGGCATCACCGAATCGATGGACATGAGTTTGAGTAAGCTCTGGGAGTTGGTGACAGACAGGGAAGCCTGGCAGTCCATGGGGTCACAAAGAGTCAGACACAACTGAGTGACTTTCACTCACCACTCTAATAGGACCTCATCTTGAAGTGAAGTTGCTCAGTCATGTGTGACTCGGTGATTCCATGGACTGCAACCCACCAGGCTCCTCCGTCCGGAAAGAGGACTGGAGTAGGTTGCCATTTCCTTCTCCAGGGGATCTTCCCGACCCAGGGATCGAAACTGGGTCTCCCATATTGCAGGCAGACGCTTTACCCTCTGAGCCACCAGGGTCTTAATTTACGTCTTCTTCCTTTTCTTTTGACTATGGTCATGTGATTTGCAGGATCTTAGTTCCCTGGGTGTGTGCTAAGTCGCTTTAGTTGTGTCTGACTCTTTGCGACCCCGTGGACTGTAGCCCGCCAGGCTCCTCTGCCCATGGGATTCTCCAGGCAAGAGTACTAGAGCGGGTTGCTGCACCTTTGTTCCCAAGATCCAACCTGGGCCACTGCAGGGCAAGAGTCCTGATCACTAGACCGCCAGGAAATTCCCTTAATTTACATCTCAATTTCACAGTCAGAGACTGCGTTTCCACAAAAGGTCACATTCACAGACACCCATGCCCAAATCTGTGTCGATGCCCTAGAGCCACCACCACAAAAAGACCATAAACTGTGAGGCTCAGAGACCAGAAATGTATTGTCTTCTGGTTCTGGAGGCTAGAAGTCCAAATTCTCGATGCCTGTAGGGTTGGTTCCTCCTGAGGGCCGTTCTCCACGGCTCTGTTCTTGGCTTGTGTTGGTGTGGCCAAAAACTTTGGTTCAGGGTTTTCCATAACACCTTCCAGAAAAACCGGAACGAACTTTTCTGGCCAACTCACTAGATGGCCATCTGCTCCCTGAGTCTCTTCACATGGTCTTCCCTCCACGCCTGTCAGGATTCAACAATAACCTTTTTAAAAATAATAAGAATGCTTGTATTTATGCACTTCGGGCTGTGCTGGGTCTTCGCTGCCTTTCTCTGGTGGTGGTGCGTGGGTGCCACTCTTCTTTGCGGTGTGCGGGCTTCTCCCTGCGGCGGCTGCTCATGTTGTGGAGCTCGGGCTCCAGGGCACGTGGTCTTCAGCAGTTGCAGCTCCCAGGCTCAATAGCTGTGGTGTGCACGGGCTTAGTTGCTCCGAGGCGTGTGGGATCTTCCTGGATCAGGGATCGAACCCATGCCTCCTGCATTGGCAGGTGGACTCCACCGCTGAGCTTCCAGGGAAGCCCCAGCATAGCCTTTTGCAGGGGATCGATTCGAGCCTTAATAGTCCTTTGGCGTGGACTTTTGAGCTAAGGGCTTGCCTGGTGGCTCAGCTGGTAAAAAAATCCGCCTGCGATGCAGGAAACCTGGGTTCGATCCCTGGGTTGGGAAGATCCCCTGGAAAAGAGAAAGGCTACCCACTCCAGTATTCTGGCCTGGAGAATTCCATGGACTGTATAGTCCATGGGGTTGCAAAGAGTCTGACACGACTGAGCAACTTGCACGTTTCACGTTTGTGCTAAGAGGATGTCCCAAATGCCTACAGCTGACCGTCTTGAGCGCTCTGTGAAGGCAGAAGCAGGGATTTATTGTAACATTCTGTACAATAATCCTAAAAGAAGAAAGACCTGCTGCTTCTGTGCTATATAATGAGTTATCCTCTTGTTGCTTATTTTTTTATGCTGCACGACACATGGCACAGTTCACCATATGGAACAGGGTCTCAGTCGAGGTCCGTGACATTCAACATGTTTTATTTTCTGTGTACCCAGGCAGCAGGGTCACTGTCTGGCCTTTATAACAGAGGATGTGGCACAGGCTGGTAACTGGGAGGTTAGACTTTTTCTTTTTTTTAATATTTATTTATTTGCCTGTCCCAGGTCTTTGTTGCAGCAGATTCTTGTGAACAAGGCCTTAGTTGTGGCAAGTGCGATCTAGTTCCCTGACCAGGGATGGAACCCGGACCCCCTGCTTTGGGAGCACGGACTCGCAGCCATTGGACCACAAGGGAAGTCCCTAGATTTTCATATTGAACAGACTAGGTGCAAATCCTGCTACTGCTAAGTCACTTCAGTCGTGTCCGACTTTGTGCAACCCCACAGACAGCAGCCCACCAGGCTCCCCTGTCCCTGGGATTCTCCAGGCAAGAACACTGGAGTGGGTTGCCATTTCCTTCCCCAATGCATGAAAGTGAAAATTGAAAGTGAAGTCTCTCAGTCGTGTCCGACTCTTCGCGACCCCATGGGCTGCAGCCTACCAGGCTCCTCCACCCATGGGATTTTCCAGGCAGGAGTACTGGAGTAGGGTGCCATCGCCTTCTCCGATGAATCCTAGCTTTGTCTTGTTTTGACTCAGTGGCCCTGGATGAATCCCCCAAGCCTCTGTTTGCTCATCCATAGAATGAAAACCATAAGGGTATTTACCCCACATGGTTGTTTTGAGGAAACATTTACTTAGTGCAGATGCAATTCTCAAAAGTGTGCCTGGCGCCTGGCAGGTGCGTACTCAGTGCTGACCCCTGGTGGGCACACGTGAAAGCGTTCCCAGTCCAGCGATGTGCTTGAAAGGATCAGTCAGTCGCTCAGTTGACTCTGCAATGCCATGGACGGTAGCCCGCCAGGCTCCTCTGTCCATGGGATTCTCCAGGCAAGAATACTGAAGTGGGGTGCCATTTCCTTCTCCAGGGGCTCTTCTCGACCCAGGGATCGAACCTGGGTCTCCTGCATTGCAGGAAGATTCTTTACACTCTGAGCCACCAGCCAAGCCCTTTCAGCATTTGTGTGGATCATGGAACATGGTAAAGAATCTGCCTGCCAATGCGGGAGGCATAAGCGACGCAGGTTCGATCCCTGCGTCGGGAAGATCCCCTGGAGTAGAAAATGGCAACCCACTCCAGTATTCTTGCCTGGAGCATCCCATGGACAGAGGAGCCTGGCGGGCTACAGTCCACCGCATTGCAGAGTCAGACACGACTGAGCAACTTAGCACGTGCAACATGGGGCAGTCCCTGGCGTTTCCTCTGCCAAGTCCAGCCCTCACTTACTTGCCTAGCCCTTAGGCACACTAGACAACTTTCCCACGATGGCTGTGAGCTTGAATGTCAGAGGAGGCTCCTCGCTGTATTCATCTGAAGACTGTGATCATCTCATGGGGTAATTCATTTCTGTGGTTGCGAACTTTGGCTTGTTCGATCTTGGAATCCAGGTCTTTGTGACTACCATTATTTCACAATTTAGTGCAAAGAGAAAAAACATCAGAGGGAGGGAAGGAGGAGAGAGCCGTTTGGCAGGAGACACATTCAGGGAGAGTGAGTGGGTGGGGTCTTGTCTACCTAATAACCCCAAGGAGAGGGTGGAGAACCTTTGTTCTGCGTCTGTGGCAAGTCAGAACACAGAGGAGTGATGCGGTTCCTTGGCAAGCTTCCACTGACTGTGGCAAGGGGACTGGCTGGGAGTTAACAGATAAGCCGTTTACGTTCCTGATGGGCTGAGTGGATTCCTCACCTATACCACCCCTCCACCCACACTCCGCAGGAGTCTGATGAGCCTGGATACACAGAGAGCCTGCCGAATAATTTTAGGGTCCACCTCAGATCAAAATGGATCTTGGCTTCCGAAAGGCAAAAGATGAAAGAGGCAGGCAAAAGGGCGCTGGCTCCAGACCCTACGCTCATCACTTGCAGGTAGAACAATGTGACCGGGGCTTGTGGGGAGGATCTTTGCTACACGGGGTTGACTCTCAGACTTCCTGGAAGGGCTGCGGCCAGTGGAGAAAGGGGTCAAGACTGATGGGGCGAAATATAGCTTTGGTGTTTAGTTGCTAAGTCGTGTCCAACTCTTTTGTGACCCCATGGACTGTAGCCTGCCAGGCTCCTCTGTCCAGGGGATTTCCCCAGGCAAGAACACTGGAGTAGGTTGCCATTTCCTTCTCCAGGGGATCTTCCCAACGCAGGGATGGAATGTGTGTCTCCTGCATCGGCAGATGGATTCTTTACCACTGACCCACCAAAATACAGCTAGTTGGGTACAGTCCTCTCACTTTATTTATTTTTTGGCTGTGGGGTTCTAGTTCCCCGACCTGGAATTGAACCTGGGCCCCTGGCAGTGAAAGTGCAGAGTCCCAACAACTGGACCGACAGGGAATTCCCACCGTCCTCTCACTTGTTAAAATGATCAAGGTAAGAGTTGCTGTTTCTGACTTGCTGTGTCAGGCCCCGAATGAGGTGATTTCATGTGTGATCTCTGGCCCTTACAGCTGGCAAGGTGGACCCCATGGGCCCATTTATCTATGATGATGAAATCAACCAACCCAAAGTGACATAAACCCACAGTCACTTTATTATGCTCGCAGATTCCCTGGGTAAGAATTTGTAAAAAGCAGCCTGGGGACTGCTAGTCTTTGCTCTGTGCTTTCTGGGGCCTTCATTGACATGTTCCAACACCAGTTCTTTGATAGCAACTGGTGTCCTCAAATACAATTCATTTCTGACACTAACTACCTAGGGTGATCACAGATGCCATGAGTTAAGACCAAAGCCCTTCGCAGAATTGTCCTCACTCATCAGATGCCAGCCATAAAGCCACCTGCACTTCTGTTCAGCCAGCTACACGTTTGGTGCTTCCCACAACCTCCAGAGGTTTGATCATTTTTTTGAAGCATTTTGTTACTTTATTTATTTACTTCTTGGCCAACTGGTGTGGTCTTGCAGGACCATACCAGAGAACTTCTTTTCTCCATGAGTTATTTAGAAATGTATTATTTAAATTCCAAATATTTGGGAATTTCTCAGATATGTTTCTGGTATTGGTTTATAATTTAATTTCATTGTGGTCAGAGGTCATACTTCGTGTAATTTCAGTCCTTTTAAACTTACTGAGGCTGAGATCTATTTTGTCTGAAATTGATACAGACACTCTAGTTTTTATGATTAGTATTTTCATGACATATATATTTTTTTCACTTTATTTTTTATTTTTTTTTAACAGCAAAAGTGTTTTGTATTGGGGTATGGCTGATTAACAACCTTGTGATAGTTTCAGGTGGACAGTGAAGAGACTCAGCCATGTGTATACATGTATCCATTCTCCCCCAAACCCCCGTCCCATCCAGGCTGACATATACCACTGGGCAGTGCTCCATACACTATCAGTAGGTTTTTGCTGGTTATCTATTTAAATATAGCAGTGTGTGCATGACCTTCCCAAAGCCCCTAATTATCCCTCCCTTGGTATTTTCATGATATATATTTTTCACCCTTTTACTTTTAACCTATGGTCTCACCAATCCTCATGCTCACTGTTGTCCTATATTTTACCCCTATATGTGCCCACAACTATTAGTATTGTTTTTGCTTTAGACAGTCATTTTTCTTTTTTCTTTTTGGCCTCTCTCCATGGCTTGTGGGATCTGAGTTTGCCCAAACAGGGATTGAAATTTGGGCCATGGCAGTGAAAGCTCCAAGTCCTAATCCCTGGGGACCACCAGGGACCTCCCTGTATTCAACAGCTTTCAGCCCAGCCTTTCTGCCCCCTCCCAGCTAGGACACTCCTCTGTCTTCTTCCACTTGAAATCTCTAGGTCCTCTTTTATCCCTTCTTCCTGGCTTGTCCACATCGTCCAAAGCTGAAAGCCTCTTCAGGAGGCTCCCAATGAGGAGGAAGTTCACAAGTTCCTAGAAGCAGCGACTCAACTCAAAGTCCAGCTGTCCTCGTCTTGAAGGGCTGTCGTAACAGAATCCCACAGACAACGTGGCCCGAGCAACAGAAGCTTCCTTTCTCACAGCTCTGGAGGCTGGGGCCTGGCCTGGATTCTTGGTGAGGGCCCTCTTCCTGGCTTGCAGACCCCTGCCTTCTGGCTGTGTGCTCCCATGGAGGAGGAGAGAGCTAACTCTCCATACAGCACGTAAGGATGCTAATCCCATCATGGGCCCCACCCTCTCACGCCATTGTTGTTGATCAGTCGCTAAGTCATGTCCGACTCTTTGCAGCCCCAAGGACTGGGACATGCCAGGCTTCCCTGTCCTTCACTGTCTCCCAGAATTTGTCAAACTCCTGTCCATTGAGCTGGTGATGCCCTCCAACCATCTCCTCCTCTGCCCTCTTATGACCTCGTCTAAATCTCATCAGTTCACAAATGCCCTGCCTCCAAATACCACCACATCGGGAGTTAGGGCCTCATATACCAGTTTTGGGAAGGCAGAGTGTCGTCCACAGCACTGATGGATTCATTTTAGAAGCTGACCAAGCTTTTAAGCTGGAGCAATGTCTCCTCCAGTACTAGCTGGCAGTACAAATAGGGAAACACAATCCATTTTTCCAAAGAGCTTTCTATTCAGATTTCCCAGTCTCCCATTTTTCCTCATGCAACGTAGAATAGAAGGGCTTGAAAGATAGGCTGCTGGTGGTTTAGTCGCTAAGTTGTGTTTGACTCTTGTGATCCCATGGACTGTAGCCCACCAGGCTCCTCTACCCAGGGGATTCTCCAGTCAGGAATACCAGAGTGTGTTGCCATTTCCTTCTCCAAGGGATCTTTCCAACTCAGGAATCAAACTCGGGTCTCCTGCATTTCAGGCAGATGCTTTACCTACTGAGCCACCAGGGAAGCTCTTACTGGCTGTTTGAACCCTGGTCTCTCTGTTTACTAGCTGTGTGACCTTAGGCATGTACTTAACTTCTCTGTGCCAATAACAGTACCTGCCTTACAGAATATTGGAGGGAGGGGCCATTATATGACATAAGAAGGTTAAGTGCTCGGCATTTAACTAGTCTTTTAAAAAATGTTAGCTGTTATTCTTCCCATCTAATAGTAGAAGTAAGCTGGTTGAAAAAATATAAAATGTAGTCCCTTGTTGAAAGAGTATAAAATGTAGAAAAACAAAGAGAAAGAGGAAGATTAGAGTGGGAAGGAGAAACTGGGGTGAAAGAGAGTTTAGGACAAGTTCCTGGAAGGACTCACAGGCCTGCTCTGAAGCACTGTTATAGAAATACGATGCAACCCACACATGTGAGCATGAATCTAAACACACATGTATAATGATCTTAATTTTTCTAGTAGCCACATTAGAAAAGCAGAAAGGGAATTTTCCTGGTGGTCCAGTGATTAAGACTTGGCACTTTCACTAATGGGGCCCAGGTTCAGTACCTGGCTGGGGAACTAAGATCCCACAAGCCACACAGTATGACCAAAAATAAGTAAAAAGAATTTGGTGAAATTAATTTTAATATCTTTTATTAAACCCAATTTCTGTAACCCATTATATAATAATATATTTTATCCAACCGAATATTTAACCTTAACATATTAACTACTGTATGAAATCAATCTAAAAGTATTTATGTGTTATTTTACGTTCTTTCCTCATACTGTCTTTGAAGTCCAGGGTGTATTTTATGCTTACAGTACATTTTTTTTCTTTTCCATGATTGTACCATAGTGTATTTGCATATTTGAGCTGCTTCAGTTATTTTGCTATTATGAGTGGTGAACACATGGACATCCTTGTACATAAATTGGTCTGCTAATTTCCACGGAAGTGTACTTCCGAGGTCAAAGAGTAGAACATTTTTAGAATCTTTTAGACTAGGCAATGGCACCCCACTGCAGTACTCTTGCCTGGAAAATCCCATGGAAGGAGGAGCCTGGTAGGCTGCAGTCCATGGGGTCGCTGAGAGTCAGACACGACTCAGAGACTTCACTTTGACTTTTCACTTTCATGCATTGGAGAAGGAAATGGCAACCCACTCCAGTGTTCTTGCCTGGAGACTCCCAGGGACGGGGGAGCCTGGTGGGCTGCCGTCTGTGGGGTCGCAAGAGTCGGACGTGACTGAGGCGACTGAGCAGCAGCAGCAGCAGACGAGATGTACATTGCAGGCTGCTTTCCAGAAAACTTTCCTCTGTTTACCTTCCCATCAGCTATGAATGGTTACCATCAAAAACCGAAACTTTATTGAATTGTAGCAAACAGTTTTGAAACTTTGCCTTGTGTCTACATACTAAGTCACTGTTGTGTCCGACTCTGTGCAACCCTGCGGACTGTAGTCCTCCGGTCTCCTCTGTCCATGGAATTCTCCAGGCAAGAATTCCGAGCGGCTTGCTGTGCCCTCCCCCAAGGGATCTTCCTGACCCAGGGATCGAACCTGCATCTCCTAGGTCTCCTGCATTGGCAGGCGGGTTCCTTAACACTAGCACCACCTGGAAAGCCCTAAAGTTTGCCTTAATGTGATTCAATTCAAAACTTATAATGGTGGTTTTAATTTGCTTTTCTTTGATTATTAGTGAGAATGAACACTTTAATGTTTATTAGCCATCTGTATTTCTTCTGAAAATTGCCATTCTGTTACTGGAGTATTAGCATATTATCCATATTATCAATTTTGGCTGTATTTTATATATACTCATTATGGAAAAAATTTCCCATTTTGTGTGGCTTTAAATTTTATTTATATCTATGCTTCTTTACACAAGTCATTTTTATTTACTTCATTTCTTTTTGATTGCAGTGGGTCTTCATTGCAATATTCGGCCTCAGTAATTGTGGCATGCGGAATGTGGAATCTTCCCGGACCAGGGACTGAACCAGTGGCCCCTGTGTTGGCAGGCAGATTCTTAACCACTGGACCACCAGAGAAGTCCCTATGATTTTTTTAAAAATTAAAGCTTCTTACAAACTTGCAACTAGTAGATACATAAATCCTGAAGCACTAATCCACAGCGCAGTGATCAGAGCCCACAAGACTGTTTTATAAGCTTCAAAGTTCTAAGAAGACAGAACCTAATTATTCCCACCACAAAAAAGCAAAATAATTATGTGACATGATAGAGGTGTTAGCTAACACTATGATGGTAATAATATTACAGTATATCAAATCAACAATTTACCTTAAATCTGCACAATATTATACGCTAATTTCCTTTTTTTTTTTTTTGCCATACTACATGGCTTGCAGGATCTTAGTTCCCCCATCCCACGTCCCTGGCAATGAAAATACTGAGTCCTAACCACTGGACTGCCAGGAAGTCCCCAATTCAGTTCAGTTCATTCTCTCAGTCATGTCCGACTCTTTGAGACCCCCATGAACTGCAGCACACCAGGCCTTCCTGTCCATCACTAACTGCTGGAGTCCCCAGTTATATCTAAATAAAAATACATTTCTCAAAAAAAAAAAAAAAAAGGCTTGTAAAAGTACCTAGCAGAGTATCTGGCATGACCTTTTCCTTTTTAAAATTAACATTTGTCAGAAAAAAAGCTAAAGCTTTTACTTCTTTTTAATAAAGCTCTCCTTTTCTTTGTGATTTCTCCTGTTTGTATTTTTTGACTTAGGGGCCATCAGAAGGTCATATTTGCTCTTTCTTTTAACTGTTTCATCTTACAGGAATTAATTTTGATATGTGAGGGGAGGTATCAATACTCGTGCCTCTACCCACTGCTTGTAGCCAGTTTCCTCACAGCGCGTTTTCACTCACTCATGCCCAGTTTCAAGGGCTGGTGACCGCATGTGGTCAGCAGGGACCAGATTGGCTAGCAAGCACGGGGCTGAAGTTACAGACATCCTCTCTTCTGTCCCTGAGTATTTACCATGACTTGCAAGCGCCTTGGAGAGAGGGTATTTTTAGCAGCTGTTGACACATCCAGGCTCCAGGCAGCGTCTTCATCATGATGTCACCTGATTTCTTTAAAGGTGTTGGAGCGCTTCTTTTAGCTCCCCGTTGAGGGCCGATATTTAAAGGCCTGTTTTGGTTCCATCCTCAGTTTTGAAAGCATGTAACCCATGGCAACAGTGAGGCTCCTGGAAGCTGACAGCTATGTTCGGTTTCCACAAGGCTGAGCTGAGAAGTTGGGGAGAAAAGAGTTGGCCACCACGTGCGAAATGGCAGCCGGGTCACGGGGAGACCATCCTCTGCAAACTTGATCAGGCTTGTTAACCACAACACCCTCTGAGGGGCACATGACTCCCCCTCAGAGCTTTCATTAGGGGAAGTGAAGGCGGGAGAGCAGAGTTAATGAGGCCAGAATCGGGGTTGAGTGCCCCATGAGCCGCCTGGCTGCGTATGGATAAACCATGTTTTCACAGTCTCAGCCTACATCGCCCACTGGGCCCGCCTCTCAGAACTGTGTTCTTATAATTATGCCTAGGGGATGGCTTGAACACTGTACTGGGTACAGGGCCCCTGCCCAGCTCCAGGAGGTCCCATTTCCATTGCATTTTATAAAGACTGGTGCCCCCTAGAATACATGTCTTCTAGGAATACAATGAGAAATACACCCTTCCCAGTGTGGACAGCCTACATCCCCATTTGAGGAAACAGTTCGGAAAGGGAATCAAGAGACCCAGCTCCACCCAACGCCACCACTGACCAGTTCTCTGACTTCTCTCTGCAGCCATTTCCTCTTTTAGTTGATTTGGATTTTAAGGGATGCTTCCCATTGTAGTGCCCTCCAATTCTCTGTGTTCTTTTTTTTAAATATATTTATTATTCATTTATTTGACTGTGCCAAGTCTTAGTTGCGGCCCAGGAATCTTCAATCTTCGTTGCTGTGTGTAGGATCTTTTAGTTGAATAGCTTGCGAACTCTTAGTTGCAGCATGTGGGATCTAATTCCTTGACCAGGAATTGAACCCAGGCTCCCTGCATTGGGAGCTCAGTGTCTGAGCCATTGGACCACCAAGGAAGTCCCTCTGTGTGCATGTTTTTGAGAATAAGTGACCACCCTTGGGAAGACAGCAGAAAAGAGAACACTTTGGTAGCTGGTATCATCTTCATGTACGTCTTTACAGAGTGCCCAGTGCCTACAGGGCTAAGTCCCAATCTCACTGAAGGTCCCTAAGATCCTTCACCATCTCCAGACTCATGCCCTGCAACTCTATCCCCTCATCTGGTGGTATAACATCTTTCCAAGGTGTCCATATCTCCCACCTGCAACTCTGTTATTCCTCCAGCTCTCTCCTCTTTGTGGAATGCCCTCTTCCCCTTTTCATTTGGGAAACCCTCTTAGAGATCCAGCCTCCATGCTGCCTCCTCCAGGGAGGCCTCTTTGACTCACTCTGGATGAATCAAAGCACCTAAGACACGGAACTTGAATGTGATTTCCTCTGTTCCTGAGCATGGGTGGATGGAACGTGTCAGCAGAGCCTCATTCCTCATGTCCACGTGCTTCCTAGCTCAGCCCCTGCCTGTAGCGATGTTCCTGTGAATTCCAGTTTTTCCAGATCAACTCTGCATTACCTTTGTGTTAAACAAGAAAAGTGTGAATGAAGCAAGAAACTATAGGCTCAGTACAGATTATACTCAGCAACGGATGTCTAAATACCCAATCTCAAGTTCTCTTTGAGTTTTGAGAAAAGAACCCAGAAAATATGCTTCAAGCTGCCATTTTATTCAACCTGTTGTTTCCTTCACCTTAATCACTCACTCTAATCAGTTTCAGCAAGAGAGGAATGCTAACATTTCTTTTGTACTTACACATTTGAACACGGATAAGATGTTCAAGCTGGTTTTAGAAAAGGCAGAGGAACCAGAGATCAAATTGCCAACATCCACTGGATCATGGAAAAAGCAAGAGAGTTCAGAAAAACATCTATTTCTGCTTTATTGACTATGCCAAAGCCTTTGACTGTGTGGATCACAATAAACTGTGGGAAATTCTGAAAGAGATGGGAATACCAGACCACCTAACCTGCCTCTTGAGAAATCTGTATGCAGGTCAGGAAGCAACAGTTAGAACTGGACATGGAACTGTGAACAGACTGGTTCCAAATAGGAAAAGGAGTACGTAAAGGCTGTATATTATCACCCTGCTTATTTAACTTATATGCAGAGTACATCATGAGAAACGCTGGGCTGGAAGAAGCACAAGCTGGAATCAAGATTGCCGGGAGAAATATCAATAACCTCAGATATGCAGATGCTGCTGCTGCTAAGTCACTTCAGTCGTGTCCGACTCTGTGAGACCCCATAGGCAGCAGCCCACCAGGCTCCCCCGTCCCTGGGATTCTCCAGGCAAGAACACTGGAGTGGGTTGCCATTTCCTTCTCCAATGCATGAAAGTGAAAAGTGAAAGTGAAGTCACTCAGTCATGTCCGACTCTTAGCGACCGCATGGACTACAGCCCATTAGGCTCCTCTGTCCATGGGATTTTCCAGACAAGAGTACTGGAGTGGGGTGAAATCGCCTTCTCCCAGATATGCAGATGACACCACTCTTATGGCAGAAAGTGAAGAGGAACTAAAGAGCCTCTTGATGAAAGTGAAAGAGGAGAGTGAAACAGTTGGCTTAAAGCTCAACATTCAGGAAACGAAGATCATGGCATCTGGTCCCATCACTTCATGGGAAATAGATGGGGAAACAGTGGAAACAGTGGCTGACTTTATTTTGGGGGGCTTCAAAATCACTGCAGACGGTGACTGCAGCCATGAAATTAAAAGACGCTTACTCCTTGGAAGGAAAGTTATGACCAACCTAGATAGCATATTCAAAAGCAGAGACATTACTTTGCCAACAAAGGTCCGTATAGTCAAGGCCATGGTTTGTCCTGTGGTCATGTATGGGTGTGAGAGTTGGACTGTGAAGAAAGCTGAGTGCCGAAGATTTGATACTTTTGAACTGTGGTGTTGAAGAAGACTCTTGAGAGTCCCTTGGACTGTAAGGAGATCCAACCAGTCCATCCTAAAGGAAATCAGTCCTGAATATTCATTGGAAGGACTTATGCTAAAGCTGAAACTCCAATACGTTGGCCACCTGATGCGAAGAGCTGACTCATTTGGAAAAGACCCTGATGCTGGGAGGGATTGAGGGCAGGAGAAGAAGGGGATGATAGAGGATGAGACGGTTGGATGGCATCACTGAGTCAATGGACATGGGTTTGGGTGGACTCTGGGAGTTGGTGATGGACAGGGAGGCTTGGTGTGCTGTGGTTCATGGGGTTGCAAAGAGTTGGACACAACTGAGCGACTGAACTGAACTGAACTGAAGCCCTGCCCCCTTACATAAAAATAAGATATTAGCTTAGTTAGGTATCTTAAAAATAGGATTGCCACATAAAATAGAAGACAACCAGTATAATTTGAATTAAGATATATGACAAATAGATTTCTTAGCTTGCATTAATAGTAAGATTTTATGGAAAAACGCAAACAAACTTTTTGGCCAACCCAGTATGACTATGTCCCAGCGTATAAAGTCCTCACCAAGGGACATACTCGCACTTAAGATGACTTTATTGTTTATCTGAAATTCCAGTGTAACTGGTGTCCTCTATATCTATTTGCTAAAGCTGGCCATCCTGCTTGGAAATCATCTCCCCTAACTTCTCTCCAGCACCTTTGACAACATCACTGATATGTGATCCTCTTGTCTTCCTTAAATCATCCTGCAAACCAGTCCATATAATTCCGGACTTTTTCAGTGTTAGAAAGTGCTTTGTTATACCAATTGAGTCTGATTTCCATGGTTTTCATCCAGCGTTATTCTAGATTTGAAAAAAAGCCTCATCATTATTCTTTAATAATAATTTTTAAAAATATGGACAGCAAGGTGATCAAACCAGTCCATCCTAAAGGAAATCAACCCTGAGTACTCATTGGAAGGACTGATGCTGAAGCTGAAGCTCCAATACTTTGGCCACGTGATGCGAAGAACCAACCCATTGGACAAGACCCTGATGCTGGGAAAGATTGAAGGCAGGAGGAGAAGGGGACGACAGAGGATGAGATGGTTGGATGGCATCACTGATGTAATGGACATGAGTTTGAGCAAGCTCCAGGAGAAGGTGAGGGACAAGGAGCCTGGAATGCTGCAGTCCATGGGATCGTAAAGAGTTGGACCAGACTTGGTAACTGAACAACAATTTTGTTTACAGCAAAGTTTTTACTCAAAACAGCAGTTACTTGCTCCATTCCTCCCTATTCTTGAGCATTTCTTTCTAAACTTTAATTCTTTCTCCTGGTAGATACTTAATACTGCTATTTCTTTTTTATCACTATTTATTTATTTTGAATTGGAGGATAATTGCTTTACAGTATTGTGTTGGTTTGTGCCGTACACCAGCATGAATCAGCCATAGATATATGTACGTCCCCTCCCTCAAGACTGTCCCTCCCACCCCATCCCGCTGTCTAGGTCATCACAGAGCACCAGCCTTGAGCTCCCTGCGTCATACAGTGAATTTCCTTGGCTGTCTAATTTCACCTATGGTAATGCGTATGTTTCAGCGCTACTCTCTCAGTTCATCCCCCCCCCCCCACCTCCTTCCCCACCTGTGTCGGCCAGTCTGTTCTCTATGTCTGCGTCTCCACGGCTGCCCTGCAAATAGGTTCATCAACATATGAGAGTAGGGAGAAAGTCATAATAAACCACATACACCCCTCACCCCGTTTCAGCCATGGTCAGATCATGAACAGTCTTGTTTCACCTATACTTCATACCCTGTCCCTCCGCTTCCTCCCACCGCTGGCCCCAAGACATCGTATCATTTCATCTAAGAATGCTTCAAACACAGCTGCTTCTTCATTCAGCACTGTGGACCTTGCCTACTGAGTCTGTCTTCATCCCTTAGGGCTGCCATAACAACATAGCACAGACTGGGTGCCTTACAGTCGAAAGAAATTTACCTCTCAAAACTCTGGAAGCTGGAAAGTCCAAGATCAAGGCACCAGCAGACGCAGTGTCTGGTAGGGACACACTCTCTGGGCCAGCTCACTATAACCTCTCCCGGCAGGAGGGGCAAGGCAGCCGTCTGGGCCTCTGATACAACATGAGGGTTCCAATCTTATTCATGAGGGTGGAGCCCTCATGACCTAATCACCCCCTCCAAGTAATAGCATCATATGCAGGGTTAGGATTTCAACATATGAATTTGGTTGGGGGCGGGGGTGGGACATAAACGCTCAGTCTATAGCAGGTCCTAATACACAAGACCATTCAGCACCTTAAAGCCACCCGTTGTCCCGATTTACTTCCTCTTACCCTCCCACAAGCTATATGATGATTTTCAGTTAAACCAATATTTCAGAGTTTACTTATTATTATTACTAATTTAGCCTTGCCACATAACATGTGGGATCCCAGTTCCCTAACCACAGATCGAACTTGCTGGCCCTGCGATGAGTGAGGAGTCATTAACAGTGAGGAGACTTTTTGTTAAAAATTTATTTATTATTAAGTGAAGGAAAATTGCTTTAAAGAATTCTGTTGTTTCCTGCCAAATAACAGTGAGAAGTCTTAACCACTGGACAGCCAAGGAAGTCCCCAAAGCTTATTTATCATGATCAAATGCAATATCAGTCGCTGGGGAGCCAAGTAGAATACCGTGGCTACATTTTCTTTCTTGTACAACATTTTGCTCTTCTTGAACTTTATAAGTTCTTTTTCGTAGTAGTCGCCCAGCATCTGTCCTTCCCTTCTTCCTTGTCATAATAGAAATCCCCTAGCCCCTTTGTTACATGGCACACAGAGAAACAGAACCAATAGGAGATATATATTAATATATTTCTGTTGTTGGTCAGTCCCTAAGTTTTGTCCAACTCTTTGCAACCCCATGGCCTGCAGCATGCCAGGCTCCTCTGTCCTCCACTATCTCCCAGAGTTTGCTCAAATTGATGTCAATTGAGTTGGTGATGTTATCCAACCATCTCATCCTTTTCCACCCTCTTCTCCTTTTGCCTTCAATCTTTCCCAGCATTGGAATCTTTTCCAGTGAGTTGCCTCTTGGCATCAGGTGGCCAGAGTATTAGAGCTTCAACTTCAGCATCAGTCCTTCCAATGAATATTCAGGGTTGCGTTCCTTTAGGATAGACTGGTTGGATCTCCTTGCAGTCCAAGGGACTCTCAAGAGGCTTCTCCAACACCATAGTTCAAAAGCATCAATTCTTCGGTGCTCAGCCTTCTTTATGGTCCAACTCTTACATCCATACATGACCACTGGAAAAACCACAGCTTTGACTATATGGGCTTTTATCAGCACAGTGATATTTCTCCTTTTTAATATGCTGTCTAGGTTTATCATAACTTTTCTTCCAAAGAGCGAGTGTCTTTTGCTTTTGGAAAAAGCAGTCACTGTCCAAGTGATTTTGGACCCAAGAAAATAAAATCTGTCACTGCTTACAGTTTTTCCCATTCCATTTGCCATAAAGTGATGGGACCAGATGCCATGATCTTAGTTTTTTGAATGCTGAATTTCAAGCTAGGTTTTTCACTCTCCTCTTTCACCCTCATTAAGAGGATTTGAGTTCCCTAATTGGGAATTTTACCCACGTCCCCTGAATTGGAAGCATGGAGTCTTAACCACAGGACCACCAGAGAAGTTCCTAAATTTTTTTAAAAATTAAGTTAATTTTATTGAAGTATAGCTGATTTACAATATTATGTAGGTTCATCAGTACCATTTTTCTCCATTCTGTGTTTATGTGTTATTAGACAATGTTTGTTTTTCTCTGACTTAAGTCACTATGTATAACAGGTTGAAAGTTTCATAGGTTCATCCGCCTCACTACACGGCTGAGTGATGTTCCGTTGTGTATACGTACCACAACTTCTTCATCCATTCATCTGTCGGTGGACATCTAGGTTGCTTCCGTGTCCTGGCTGTTGTAAATACTGCTGCAGTGAGCAATGGGGTACAGTCTTTTTCGATTGCAGTTTTCTCAGGGTGTGTGCCCAGTGGTGGGATTGCTGGGCCATGCGCCTGTGCTAAGTCACTTCAGTCGTGTCTGACTGTTTGCTACCCTGTGGACTGCAGCCCGCCAGGCTCCCCTTGTCTGCAGGCAAGAATACTGAAGTGGGTTGCCATGCCCTGCTCCAGGGCATCTTCCTGACCCAGGGGTCAAACCCAAGTCTCCTATGACTTCTGCACTGGCAGGCAGGTTCTTTACCACTAACGCCACCTCCGCGTTAGTATTTTAAGAAATCCCCACTGTGTGTGTGTGCTTAGTTGCTCAGTCATGTCCGACTCTTTGTGGCCCCGTGGACTGCAGCCTGCCAGGCTCCTCCGTCCATGGGAATTCTCCAGGCAAGAATACCACATTGCTATGCCCTCCTCCAGGGGATCTTCCCAACCCAGGAATCGAACCCAGGTCTCCCACATTGGAGGAGGATTATTTACCATTTGAGCCACCAGGGAACTATTCTCCATAGTGGTTTTATCAGTTTACATTCCCACCAACTGTTGTTCCCTTTTCTTCACACCCTCTCCAGCATTTATTGTTTGTAGACTTTTTGATGATGGACGTTCTGACCAGTGTGAGGGGACACCTCATTGTAGTCTTAATTTGCATCTAATAATGAGCATTTTTTCATGTGTTTGGAGGCCATCTGTATGTCTTCTTTTAGAAATGTCTCTTCAGGTCTTCTGCTCATTTTTTGACTGGGTTGTTTGTTTTTCTATGTATGTTTTTATCAACTCCAATTGTGGAAACTTAAGTACTTTAAGCAATCAGTCTGATTGATGAATTTAGTTAGTTAAATTCTTTTAAGCAATTTAAACGGAATTTATAAAATTACCTGATTAGATTTTCCAAACTAAAAAGTAAAACCTCCCCAGATATTTAAATAACTCTCAAAAATCTAATAAATCAAGCTTCTCATAATGAATTCTCTTAGAAACGAATATTGTTTGCCAACTTAACCCAGTTCTCTAGTAACTTTACACTCAAAATCAACAGGTGAAATCAATTACCAAATTATACATTCTCAGTTGGAATTGCAGCCTGTTTTGTTATACTCTAATATGCAAATACCCTTCAACAGCACAAACCTTTGAATACTTAATATATACAGATCATCTCAGTGAATTCAAAATCCTTCCTTTTCCTGACTGTAATAAATATGTATCATTATTAATAATTTGATTTATTTCATCTCTGTATTTAATTAGACATTTTTCTAGGAGTAGAATTGCTGGTTCTGGAGTGTGTGTATGACCCAGTAATTCAACCTCTTGTTATAAGCATAACAGTAAGGCTTGCATATGACCACCCAAAGCCATGAACCAGAAGTTCAGATCAGTATTACACTTGAGGTCTTCCTACTGGAAACCCCAGAAATGCCCATCAACAGTGGATGTGTAATATGCAGTGTATCCACCCAGTGGAGTACTACCCAGCAACGAGGTGAATGGTCTACAACCACACACCCTGTGGGTGATGGCGCCAGAATTTACTGCATGATCCCATCTATATCAGGTGTAAAACAAATCTGTGTCATCGAAAGTCAGACAGAAGTTGCCCTGGGAGAGGGGTAGTGATGAGAATGGAGTGTGACAGAGCTTCTGTTCTGTTTCTTGATGTAGGTGTTGCGCTCAGTTTGTGAAAATTCTCCAAGTCCTACGTGACGATATGTGCGTGTTTCTGCATGTAGGCTTGTTGTTTTTCAGTCACTCAGTCGTGTCCAGCCTTTTGCAACCCCATGGACTACAGCATGCCAGGCTTCCCCGTCCTTCATCATTTCCTGGAGTTTGCTCAAACGCATGTCCATTGAGTCAGTGATGCTAGCTAACCATCTCATCCTCTGCCGCCCTCTTCTCCTTTTGCCTTCAGTCTTTCCCAGCATCAAGGTCTTTTCCAGTGAATCAGCTCTTTGTCTCAGGTGGCCAAAGTATTGGAGTTTCAGCTTCAGCATCGGTCCTTCCAATATTATACTTTAGTAAATAGTAATTTTTTTAAACTTGGGCAGAAAGGAGCAGTTTTATCATCCCAGGGAAATTGGGTTACCTGCTTAAGGGCAGTAATATTGCACATGAGACCCAAGTTTTTCCTGAGACGGGGATCCAGACTACACGCATTCTCAGCAAATCTTCGCAAACTTTGGAAGGATTCACTGAACTATTTTTACTGTCATCGAAACAAGGGACTCTCAAGTCCATGCCTTTATGAAATGGATTATATCATCTCCTGGGTCACTCCACTCCCCAGTTCTCACCCCACCCCAAGTTGACTTGTGACCCCCATTCCTGCCGTACGCATGCTAAGTCACTTCAGTTGTGTCTGACTCCATGGACTGTGGCCCGCCAGGCTCCTCTGTCCATGGGATTCTCCAGGCAAGAATACTGGGGTGGGTTGCCATTGCTCTCCAGGGGATCTTCCAGACCCAGGGATCAAACCTGAGTCTTTTGCGTCCCCTGCATTGGCAGGTGGGTTCTTTATCACTAGCGCCACCTGGGTGAACCCATTCCGGCTGTATAGAGCTTCCTTTCTGCCTGGGTGCCTTTTCTTTGGCTCAAGGTATCTTAAGGTCTTACCATCTGCCATTTCCATTCCATCAACTCTTTTACATTCTTATCAAGCCCTTGTTGAATTCTGGATTCTCTCATGGTCTTCCTTCCCTGCCAGGCCACTGCTCATCAGGCTGGACGCTGTCTTTCTCTCCCTTTTAAAAACATTTATTTATTTGGCTGCTTCAGATCTTCACTGTGGCATGTGGGATCCAGCTCCCTGACCAGGGATTGAACCTCGGGACCCCTGCCTTGTGAGGGTGGAGTCTTAGCCTTTGGACCGCCAGGGAGGTCCCTGTCTTTCTCTTTGGGGCTTGTCTGATTCCCTTCCTATCACTCCTAAGGACACAGACACAGCCTGGTTGCGGAATAGTGCACGCTATCCTTCTCTGCTTGAATTAACTTTATTCAGCAAAGCTCACGCCATGTTTGCTTTGAAGCTGGGGAGGTGGTGGTGGTGCCAAGTCATCCTGTTGAGCCTGAGATTGTAGTAAATGGAACATTCTAGGCCTTTTTTTTTTTTTTCTCACAAGATCAGCTATTTCTGTGCACTTAGTATTCTGAACCCATGGGCCAGACTTTCCATTTATTCTGATTACATTTCAAACGTTAGATTTCATCCATTATTCCAGCCTGTCAAGATATTGTCCAAATCTTAATTCAGTCGCCCAGGATCGAGTTTATCGCTCGGGGGCTCCGGATAAGCTTCCACAGCAGCGTTCAGGATGACAGTGCCGCCGGGCCCGGATGAGCGCTGGGGATGACGCTTAGGGGCCAAGCACGGCTGCTCCGCACAGATAAAAACAGAGAAGATGGGCAACAGCCCAGTCGAGGATTTGGTATTTAAAAAACAAACTCATGGATCCTTTTCTCCTTGCCCTTCTGGCTTCCCGTTCAGTCACTCGATTCCTTGGACCTGTTCTCCAAAGGCTGTGGACCAGAGGTGGAAGTTGTAAAGTTTCAAACCAGGTTCCTGATAAGAGCAAATGGGAGAGGTGGCTTTCTGGCCCCTTTTTTTTCTTTTAACCTTTATTTACGTGGCGGTGTTGGTTGCAGTGCTGGGAGTCTTCCTTGCAGCTTGCAGGACCTTCGTTGTGGTTCTTGGGGCTCTCTAGGTGTGGCATGGGCTGAGTTGCTCTGAGGTATAGGGGATCATAGTTCCTTGACAAGACATTGAACCCAGGTTCCCTGCATTGCAAGGCAGATTCTTCACCACTGAACCACCAGGGATGTCCCTCTGGGCACTTCTGAGGATTCCCTTTTTCTACCCCTAGAGTCCGCGTCAAAGATAACCAGAAGCTGCATTAAGAAGGTATACAGAAACCCGCCAGCTAACCGCCTGAATAGGGAAAGAGCTGCAGTAAAATGCAACTCTCCACCTGGTCCTGGGCTGACTCCTGGACCGTGGAGCTGGGACCGGAAGCTCAGTCCCTTTGCTCCAGACTGGACCATCTCAATCAGACGACCTGACCCCTGCCTGCCTCCAGTCCCTAGAGAGCCAGTGTGCCTCCGGAGTTTGGGAGAAAATATTAAACAAACAAACAAATTATGTACTCATTTATTTATTTTTACTGTTTAAATTAAACATTTTTTAAGTGAGGTATAATTGGCTTGGGGTTCCCTGATGGCTCAGATGGTAAAGAATCTGCCTGCAATGCAGGAGACCCTGGTTCCATCCCTGGGTCCTGAAGTTGCCCTGGAGAAGGGAATGGCAGCCCACTCCAGTGTCCTTGCCTGGAGAATCCCGTGGCCAGAGGAGCCTGGCGGGCTACAGTCCCTGGGGTCACAGAGTCAGACACGACTGAGGGACTAATACTTTCTGTTTTCATAGTTTGTTTACAGCGTTCTGTTAGTTTCTGGTGTACAGTGAAGTGATCCAAATATATATACATATTCCTTTTTCAGACTCTTTCCCATTATGGGTTATTATATGACACTGAATATAGTTCCCTGTGCTATACAGGAGGACCATGTTTATCTATTTGATATATACTAGTGTGTACATTGGAGAAGGAAATGGCAACCCACTCCAGTGTCCTTGCCTGGAGAATCCCAGGGACAGCGGAGCCTGGTGGGCTGCCATCTATGGGGTTGCACAGAGTCAGACACGACTGAAGCGACTTAGCAGCAGCAGCAGTGTGTCATGTTCATCCCAAACTCCAGACTTCCCCCGCTCTTTCCCCACTTCCCCCTTTGGTAGCCAGAAGCCTATTTTCTGTCTGTGAATCTGTTTCTCTTTTGTGAATACCTTCATTTGGATACTTTTTAAGATTCTACATGTAAGTAATAATATATGCTGTCATAATTTGTATTATTTGTTTTTATTGAGGTATAGTTGATGTACAATATTACACAACTTTGAGGTGTACAACATAGTGACTCACCATTTTTAAAGCTTATATTCCCCTTATAGTTATATAGTTATTATACAATGTTGGTTATATCCCTTCTGTTGTATTATATATCCTGGTTGCTTATCTCTTTTATACATAGTGTTTGTACCTTTAAATCCCCTATCCGTGTCTTGCCCCTCCCCACTTCCTTCTCCCCACTGGTTTGCTCTCCATCTCTGCGAATCTGTTTCTCTTTTTGTTATATTCACTAGGTTGGAAAACATTAGTTTCTTATTAAAATATGCAAGGATAGGGGCCTTCCCTGATGGTCCAGAGGTTAAGACCTCAGACTTCTATTTCAGGGGGCACAGGTTCGAACCCTGGTTGAGTAATATTCAACCAGTAATATTCAACCTCACCTACATGTGGTGAGGCAAAAAATAAATAAATACATGAAACAAACAAGGACAGATCGTGGCACAGAACACAAAAACCACTTGCAGTTTAAAGATAAAACAAGCTCAGCAAAATGTGCATTTACTGATTATTTGTGCCATGGTTGCACCGCATAGGGGGTCTAAGTTCCTCAACCAGGGATCGAAGCCAGGCCCCCGCAGTAGGAGCGTGGAGTCTTAGCCACTGGACCACCAGGGAAGGCCCCTATCCTTGTATATTTTGATAAGAAACGAATGTTTTCCAACAAAAATAGATTATCTGACTTGATGGAACAATTTTAAAGCAGAGAAATCAGACACAGCTGATAGAGATATCTATAGGAAGTGTCTATGGGGAGGGAGTGCCATCCTTATTTCCTTCCTGCTGTTGCCATCGTCACCCTCATTATCATTAGCGATTTGTAGATGGTGCCCAGCTAAGAAGCCTTTGTCAGGCTACGGGTATGTCATGGAGTTCTCTCTGTGACAGACAGGTTCATTCATTCAGCTTTATGGGGTCAGTCCTCCCAAATTGCAAGGAAGCAAGAAGGACCACCTGATTGACTCATTTCTCCTGGCTGTGGACTGACTCTATTATCTGCAATTAACGGTGAGTAGCTCTGGGTACCATCCTTTTGTAGGCATGATTTTCTAACCCAAGAATATCTTTAAGCTCTGAGCATTGTTGAACTCAATGTTGCTATGAGACTGCAGCTATTTATTCCCCCGAGATGTTTTTCGAAAGAACTGTGATGGGACTCTGGTAACAGAATGTATTTTTCACAACTACACAATCATTTTTATTTTCTCTTCTTAAAAAAAAAAAACAAAAAAAACCCGCACCATTTGTAAGACATTTCCTGTGAATACATTAGAATGTTAGAGGGGTGATGTACACCAGAAGTCTTGGCAGGCAGGAGCCCTTTCCACTGTTTAATTTCTGTTTTAATCTGATGATGTAGTAGAAAGTAGATTAGCCAAAGCTCATGAAGATTTCACTGAGTGCTCCAATTGTCTGCATAAGGGATTAAAAATATCCTCCTTCTCCTTAACCTCTGAATACCTCTTGGAGTAATACATACAGACACATGGTTTTAGAGCAAATATGTTATCAGCATCTTCTCCAATCCGTACCTTGTGGGCGCATGTCTATTTCACGATAGAGGTGTATACCGAAAACCGCATTTGGTTTTGCCTGGCAATTATCCAGTCCTTCTTTTTCAGCTAAAACCCCTGTTTTCCTTGGGGACCAACCCCTTTGCAGGGGTGACAGTCCAAAAATATTACAGCTGGAATGACAAGGGTGTTACCATGCCCAACCAGTCACAGCAGATGCTGACTATGAAAGCGAAAAGGGAAAGGCACTCAGTCGTGTCCGACTCTTTGTGACCCCATGGACTGTATCCAGGGAATTCTCCAGGCTCGAATACTAGAGTGGGTAGCCTTTTCCTTCTCCAGGGCATCTTCCCAACTGAGGGATCGAACCCAGGTCTCCCACATAGCTGGCGGATTCTTACCAGCCAAACCACAAGAGAATCCCAAGAAGACTAGTGGGTGGCTTATCCAGCGGATCTTCCCGACACAGGAATTGAACCGGGGTCTCTTGCATTGCAGGCAGATTCTTTACCAACTGAGCTACGAGGGAAGCCCATGGCACACAGCTTTCCTCATTAGATACTTGCTCAGTGAGTCTTGAAAGCAAGAGACTCAGGCTTCCTTCTCTAAGAGCCAGACTTGAACCAAGAGAGGTCAAACAGATTCTCCGTCTTGAGAATCTGCATTCTGATCAGCAATAGTGGCAAGGCCGAAAACAGCGGGCACAGGTGTGTCCTGAAGGTGTCACCTTGGAAACGCCAGCTTCCTGTCCTTTCTCAGACCTCATTGCTCAGCTTTTTCTTTGAATCTATAAGCTACCATTGTATCCATCAAATACACATTTTTGTTTATAGTTCCCTGAATTCGTTTCTGTTGCTTGCAAGCAATTACTCTCTAAGACAATAATTCAGAAGATACAATAGTAAAAACACAATTTTTTTAGAATGGGAAGGAATTCTGCTTTCCAGGGTAATTTTATTATTATAAAATTATAGAAATAGTTCTGTGGAAGAAAAAAAAAGCCTTCAATAAGATTAAGTAGAAAATACAATGAATAAAATTAAGAAAATCAGAGTTGTGGGGCAAAGCATTCAGTTTACTCATTGGTGGTGACAGGGCTTGAACTAAATACAGCAGAAATGCTAAACTTTCTGAGAGTTCCCATCCCTACATGGGTTTCTTATTTTATTTTATCTAATGGCTTCTGTTACTGTTAGAATTCTTCTTTGAACTTTCAGTTCCGTTCAGTTCAGTCACTCAGTCATGTCCGACTCTGCAACCCCATGAACTGCAGCACGCCAGGCCTCCCTGTCCATCACCAACTCCCGGAGCTCACTCAAACTCATGTTCATTGAGTCGGTGATTCCATCCAACCATCTCATCCTCTTTCGCCCCTTCTCCTCTTGCCTTCAATCTTTCCCAGCATCAGGGTCTTTTCTAATGAGTCAGCGCTTCGCATCAGGTAGCCAAAGTACTGGAGTTTCAGCTTCAACATCAGTCCTTCCGATGAATATTCAGGACTGATTTCTTTTAGGATGGACTGGTTGGATCTCCTTGCAGTCTAAGGGACTCTCAAGAGTCTTCTCCAACACCACAGTTCAAAATCATCAATTCTTCGGTGCTCAGCTTTCTTTATAGTCCAACTCTCACATCCATATATGACTACTGGAAAAACCATAGCTTTGACTAGAAGGACCTTTGTTGGCAAAATAATGTCTCTGCTTTCTAATAAGCTGTCTAGGTTGGTCATAGCTTTTCTTCCAAGGAGCAAGTGTCTTTTCATTTCTTGGCTGCAGTCACCATCTGCAGTGATTTTGGAGCCCAGAAAAATAAATTCTGTCACTGTTTCCACTGTTTCTCCATCTATTTGCCATGAAGTGATGGGACCGGATGACATAATCTTAGTTTTCTGGATGTTGAGTTTTAATCCAACTTTTTCACTCTCTTTCACTTTCATCAACAGGCTCCTTAGTTCTTCTTAGCTTTCTGGCCATAAAGGTGATGCCATCTGCATATCTGAGGTTATCTATATTTCTATGGGCAATCTTGATTCCAGCTTATGCTTCCTCCAGCCTGGCATTTTGCATGATCTACTCTGCATATAAGTTAAATAAGCAGGGTGACAATATGCAGCCTTGATGTACTCCTTTCCCGATTTGGAACCAGTCTGTTGTTCCATGTACAGTTCTAACTGTTGCTTCCTGACCTGCATACAGATTTCTCAAGAGGCAGGTCAGATGGTCTGGTATTCCCATCTCTTGAAGAATTTTCCACAGTTTGTTGTGGTCCACACAATCAAAGGCTTTGGCATAGTTAATAAAGCAGAAGTAGATGTTTTTCTGGAACTCTCTTGCTTTTTCGATGATCCAGTGGTTGTTGGTAATTTAGTTGCTGGTTCCTCTGGCTTTTCTAAATCCAGCTTGAATATCTGGAAGTTCACAGTTCATGTACTGTTGAAGGCTGGCTTGGAGAGTTTTGAGCATTACTTTGCTAGCATGTGAGATGAGCGCAATTGTGCAGTAGTTTGGGCATTCTTTGGCATCACCTTTCTTTGGGGTTGGAATGAAAACTGACCTTTTCCAGTCCTGTGAATTTTCCAAACTCCTGCTGAGTTTTCCAAATTTGCTGGCATATTGAGTGCCATACTTTCACAGCATCATCTTCCAGGATTTGAAATAGCTCCACTGGAATTCCATCACCTCCACCAGCTTTGTTCATAATGATGCTTCCTATGGCCCACTTGACTTCACATTCCAGGATGTCTGGCTCCAGGTGAGTGATCACACCATCGTGATTATCTGGGTTATGAAGATCTTTTTTGTACAGTTCTTCTGTGTATTCTTGCCACCTCTTCCTAATATCTTCTGCTTCTGTGAGGTCGATACCATTTCTGTTCTTTGTTGTGTTCATCTTTGCATGAAATATTCCCATGGTATCTCTAATTTTCTTGAAGTGATCTCTAGTCTTTCCCAGTCTGTTGTTTCCCTCTATTTGCATTTATCACTGAGGAAGGTTTTCTTATCTCTTCTTGCTACTCTTTGGAACTCTGCATTCAAATGTGTATATTTTTTCTTTTCTCCTTTTTTTTTGCTTCTCTTCTATTCACAGCTACTTGTAAGGCCTCCTCAGACAACCATTTTGCCTTTTTGCATTTCTTTTTCTTAGGAATGGTCTTGATCCATTGATAGTTCTTCAGGCACTCTGTCTATCAGATCTAATTCCTTGAATCTATTCGTCACTTCCACTGTATAATCGTAAGGGATTTGATTTAGGTCATACCTGAATGGTTGAGTGGTTTTCCCTACTTTCTTCATTTTAAGTCTGAATTTGGCAATAAGGAGTTCATGATCTGAACCACAGTCAGCTTCTGGTCTCTTTTTTTGCTGACTGTATAGAGCTTCGCCATCTTTGGCTGCAAAGAATATAATCAATTTCATTTCAGTGTTGACCATCTGGTGATGCCCACGTGTCGAGTCTTACCTTACGTTGTTGGAAGAGGGTGTTTGCTTGACCAGTGTGTTCTCTTGGCAAAACTCTGTTAGCCTTGACCTGCTTCATTTTGTACTCCAAGACCAAATTGACCTGTTACTCCAGGTATTTCTTGACTCCCTTCTTTTGCATTCCAGTCCCTTGTGATGAAAAGGACATCTTTTTTGGGGTGTTAATTCTAGAAGGTCTTGTAGGTCTTTATAGAACCGTTCAACTTCAACTTCTTTAGTGTTACTGGTTGGGGCATAGACTTGGATTACTGTGATATTGAATGGTTTGCCTTGGAAACGAACAGAGATCATTCTGTCATTTTTGAGATTGCATCCAATTATTGCATTTTGGACTCTTTTGTTGACTATGAGGACTACTCCGTTTCTTCTAAGGGATTCCTGCCCGCAGTAGTAGATATAATGGTCATCTGAGTTAAAGTCACCCATTCCAGTCCGCTGATTTCTAAAATGTCGATGTTCACTGTTGCCATCTCCTGTTTGACCAGTTCCAGTTGGACTAAATTCCTGGACCTAACATTCCAGGTTCCTATGCAATATTGCTTTGACCTTTAGTCACTAAGAGTAAATCTTCCAGAACACGTTTCTTGAACTCCAGTGCACATATAAATTGCCTGGAGGATTTTTTAATGCAGTATTTTTATTTGTTGAGGGGTCAGTATATCCTTCATTTCTTTTTTCTTTAATTGAAGTATTAGTTGATTTATAATGTGTTAGTTTCTGGTGTACAGCAAATTAGTGCAGTCACACATACACACACACATATATATACATACACACATATATGTTTCATATTCTGTTCCCTTGTAGATTGTTACAAAATACCGAGTATAGTTCCCTGCGCTCTGCATTGGGCCCTTGTTCGTTACTTTGTTTCAGTGTGTGTATGTTACGCTCAGATTCCTGGCTTACCCTTCTCCTTCCCCTTTGGTAACTGTAAGTTTGTTTCCTATGTCTGTGGTGGAGGAACTTACGACAATACCGTCTGAATCGACGTTTCCATCACGCTTCCAGTGATGCCAGTGCTGCGTGCTGGCCAGAGGACCACAGTTTGAACAGTGAGGCTCCAGGTCTGAAGACCTCCCTCCCGCCCCGGTTTCTCGGATTCCACTTAGGGGTTTTAGACAATCTGCCTTTGTCTGGGTAGAGCACACGTGTCATACCACTCCGAGCCAGCAGGCGGCAGAAGCGCCCTCTGAGAGTTCCTGCTGAACTGATTCCTTGCTAAGAACAAGTTGATGTTATTTCATCAGGATTCAGGGAAAGGGAGGGGGAAAATCTTCCCACGTGGCTCAGTGGGAAGAATCCGCCTGCCAATGCAAGAGACGCGGGTTCGGATCCCTGGGTCGGGAAGATCCCTTGGAGGAGGAAATGGCAGCCCACTCCAGTATTCTTGCGTGGAAAATGCCATGGACAGAGGAGCCAGGTGGGCTCCAGTCCAGGGCGTCCCAGAGTCAGACAGTCAGTCAGTCACACGTGCATGGGTGTAAAGGGGACTTTAAGCCTATTTCATAGTATTTGGTTATACTTTGAACCTTCAAGCAAAATTACCACTGAGGGGGGAATTCTTGCTGAGCATTTTCATAACCCTTTTTTTTCTTTCTGATTTAAAAATCATCAACGCATGCCTCACTGTGAAAATTGGGCTCTCCACATTTGTAATCAGAATCTAGGAAGTGCTTTAGCAAAGCCTGCTGCAGTCGTATTTTTAGAGGGCTTTCTCATGCATTGTCTTACCGTTAGAAAAATCTTTAACACCACTATTATTCTCAATTTGCAGATGATAAAACAGAAGCATAGAGAAGAGAATTTAGTGACTTGTCCACTGCAACAAAGAGAGGAAAGAACAGAAGAGATCCAACCTTGAGCTTATGCTCAAAACCCTCAGTCTTTACCCTACTGTATATGGAGAAGCAAACAAACTGAAAAAAAAAAAAAAAACACAACACAAAACACCGAACAACACACCGGGGGTCTCTTATCCATCCACCCTTGCTCTTCTCAATCACACTGAGATTTAACTGAAGTTTTTCTATCAAGGGCTTCCCTGGTGGCTCAATTGGGAAAGATTCTGCCTTCAGTGCAGGAGACCAGAGTTCAATCCCCCGTTTGGAAAGATCCCCTGGAGAAGGAACTGGCAACCCACTCCAGTATTCGTGCCTGGACAATCCCATGGACAGAGGAGCCTAGCAAGCTATAGTTCTTGGGATCGCAAAGAGTTGGACATGACTGGGTGACTTTCTTTTTTTTTTTTTCACTTTCTGTCAAGGTTAATGTTTTAAATTTTAAGAGTTCTTGGGTTCCTCATTAAAGCTGCTGGAAATACAGAGTTCTGGGCATAACTCCGCCCCCACAAACAATGATACACTCCGGATACAATGATCTGCCATTGCAAGGCTCCTACAAACTTTAGTATCAGTATTTATTTACTACAGCCATGGAGTCCCTGTCCCACAGTGGTAGCCAAATTCCCTCTGAAAAATTTCCAGGGACATTAGGCATTCATGAAAAGGGAACATTTTGAGAACATTTAGATTAAAGCACAGGCTTTTCTGTGTCTGCATGGAGGGGAGTTTAGGGGAATGGATGGCTCATCTTGGAGAACCTCCTACAGGTTTTACAGCCACGGTAAACTCTGTGGGCTCCTCCTACCCCCTCTTTTGCCCCTCCCCTTGCCACCCAGTCTAGCAAAAGGAAGTGGCTGTCACCTCAAGGCCAAGCACAGCCAGTTCTTGAGCATCAAATCTCAGGGTGGGAAGGGCTGCTGTGGGTGACCTCAGGGAACCTCAAGGTCATCTAGCACTTCAAGCATTTTGCAAAATGGGTTCTGTGGGATGTTAACATGGAGTATTAGAGGGGTGGTCTTTCCGTGGTCAAGCCAGAATAAAATACGCTAGTATAAATGAAGTCACAGAAGCTTCTTTTCCACAGGACTTCTTGGAGGTGTTCATGTGAGTAGGGGATCTTTCAGAACAGGGTTTGTCCACTCATCTGTCGATGGACATCTAGGTTCCAATAGCCATGGCTATTGGAAAAAGTGCTGCAGTGAACAGTGGGGTGCATTTTTTTTTGTTTGTCTTTAAGATGTATTTGTTTATTTTTGGTTGCTCTGGGTCTTCATCGCTAGTCCCAGGGTTTCTCTAGTTGAGACAAGTGGGGCTACTCTTTAGTGTGGTGTGTGAACTTCTCATTGCAATGCCTTCTCATGTGGAGCTCGGGCAGCGGGGCTTCAGGAACTGTGTGCACAGGCTTAGTTGCTCCAAAGCATGTGGAATCTTCCCGAACCAGGAATCGAACTTGTGTCCCCTGCATTGGCAGGCTGACTCATAACCACTAGACCACCAGGGAAAGCCTGACGTGTGTCTTTTTCAATTATGGTTTTCTCTGGACATATGCCCAGGAGTGGGACTGTTGAGTCACATGGTAATCAGTCCTATTTTTAGTTTTGTAAGGAACCTCCATACTGTTCCCCATAGTGGCTGCGCCAATTTACATTTCCACCAACAGTGTAGGAGGGTTTCCTTTCCTCCACCACCTCTCGGGCAGGGGCAATATGTACATACATATTCGTACATATTCAGTTAAGTTCAGTCACTCAGTCTTGTCCGACTCTTTGTGACCCCATGAATCGCAGCATGCCAGGCCTCACTGTCCATCACCAACTCCTGGAGTTCACTCAAACTCATGTCCATAGAGTCGGCGATGCCATCCAGCCATCTCATCCTCTGTCATCCCCTTCACCTCCTGCCCCCAATCCCTCCCAGCAACCGGGTCTTTTCCAATGAGGTCTTTTCAACGCTTCCCATGAAGTGGCCAAAGTATTGGAGTTTCAGCTTCAACATCAGTCCTTCCAATGAACACCCAGGACTGATCTCCTATAGGATGGACTGGTTGGACCTCCTTGCAGTCCAAGGGACTCTCAAGAGTCTTCTCCAACACCACAGTTCAAAAGCATCAATTCTTTGGCACTCAGCTTTCTTCACAGTCCAACTCTCACATCCATACATGACCACTGGATAAACCATAGCCTTGACTAGACAGACCTTTGTTGGTAAAGTAATGTCTCTGCTTTTTAATATGCTGTCTAGGCTGGTCATAACTTTCCTTCCAAGGAGTAAGTGTCTTTTAATATCATGGCTGCAAGCACCATCTGCGGTGATTTTGGAGCCCAAACAAATAAAGTCTGACACTGTTTCCACTGTTCCCTCATCTATTTCCCATGAAGTGATGGGACCAGATGCCATGATCTTCATTTGCTGAATGTTGAGCTTTAAGCCAACGTTTTCACTCTCCTCTTTCACTTTCATCAAGAAGCTTTTTAGTTCCTCTTCACTTTCTGCCATAAGGGTGGTGTCATCTGCATGTCTGAGGTTATTGATATTTCTCCCAGCAATCTTGATTCCAGCTTGTGCTTCTTCCAGCCCAGCATTTCTCATGATGTACTCTGCATATAAGTTAAATAAGCAGGGTGACAATATGCAGCCTTGACGTACTCATTTTCTTATTTGGAGCCAGTCTGTTGTTCCATGTCCAGTTCTAACTGTCACTTCCTGACCAGCATACAGGTTTCTCAAGAGGCAGGTCAGGTGGTCTGGTATTCCCATCTCTCTCAGAATTTTCCACAGTTTATTGTGATCCACACAGTCGAAGGCTTTGGCATAATCAATAAAGCAGAAATAGATGTTTTTCTGGAACTCTCTTGCATTTTCTATGATCCATGTACATATTCATTGTACAGTAAAAACTAACACTACTTTGTAAAGTAACTATAAAAACAAAACAAAACAAAACAGAAAACCCTATGATTAAAAGGAAAAATGAATGAGGTTTGTGCTCTGCTTCCCAGATAGGAGATGAAGGAACGTTTTGTTCCTGGAACATCTGAGACTTACAGAACATCCCGTGAAAATCCTGATCTAGCTCACCTTGCCCTGCAGACAGCACCAGCCTCCTGGCAGGTGACTGCACAGTCACAGAACCCAAGATTGCTTTCAGGCTGTGCCGTCACCATCTTGAAACTCTTAGTAAGCTCTGAACAAGGGGACTCTGTTACTTGAAAACTGAGTTCGCCTGTTAGTAGGTGTTGAGCCAATGGGCACAACCAAGTCAAAGATAGGGGAAAGAAGGACTTATTACTTGGAGCAGGTAAGAATAATACCTGGGAGCTTCCCCAAAGTAACTGCTAACTGCTAAGTCACTTCAGTCGTGTCCGACTCTGTGCGACCTCATGGACGGCAGCCCACCAGGCTCCCTCATCCCTGGGATTCTCCAGGCAGGAACACTGGAGTGGGTTGCCATTTCCTTCTCCAATGCAGGAAAGTGAAAAGTGAAAGTGAAGTCGCTCAGTCGTGTCCAACTCTTTGCGACCCCATGGGCTGCAGCCCACCAGGCTCCTCCATCCATGGGATTTTCCAGGCAAGAGTAGTGGAGATGCCATTGCCTTCTCCAAAGTAGGGTTTCCCCAACAGCAACACTGGGGAATTTTTAAGCAAAAGGATATATGCATATTCATGAATGAGGTTGGGCAGAGGAAAATTTAGCATAGAATTGGGCCCAAGGTTGACAGAGAGTCCTTCAGTTGAATGAAGTAAGGAGGGTCAACAGCATCCTTCTTTCCCCCCTTGAGAGGAGGGCTTAGTTCCTACCGAAGGCAAGGACACGTGTCAAATTGTTACAGACCTCTATCTACTGATCTGTCTCACTTGAAGAGGAACTAGCTCTCTGTTTTCTTGCTCAACTGTTGTTTCCTGAGAGCTTTTCCTTCCTTCTGCCTTCCCTCACTTCCCTTAAAATCCTTGATTGCTGAGACCTGTTCAAGCGCAAGCACTGGGCCCGGCTTAGATCACAAAATGGCTTAGATCAAAATGGCTTCTCTGATGTCAAGAAAGCCATGGCTGGTTTCCTTTCTCCAGGGACCACCCCCTCCTACCCTAGCTACTTGCAGCTCCACACTTGGGCTTTGCATGTGTGTGCTAAGTTGCCTCAGTCATGTCCAACTCTTTGTGAGCCCATGGACTGTAGCCCGCCAGACTTCCCTGTCCATGGGGTTCTTCAGGCAAGAATGCTGGCGTGGGTACTGGGCCCCATAGATGATGTGTCCGTCCCCGCCTATGGAGGCCCCAGAGGAGGAGCTCTCGGTTCGTTTTCTTTCCTGCTCATCTCTCCACGTGCTTTTAGCTTCCTTGTCCCACCTGTGCTACCTCCTCCTCCCATACCTCCTGCTTCCCTGCTCTCTGCACCGTCTTCCCCCTTTACTCTCAATCTTCTCTCCAGCCCAGTTTTATCATTATTTTTTAAACTTTATTTATTTTGGCTGTGCATTGCAGCGCATGGGCTTAGCTGCCTCTAGGCAGGTGGGATCCCCGACTGGGGATCAAACCTACGTCCCCTGCACTGGGAGATGGATTTCTTAGCCCCTGGATCACCAGGGAAGTCCCTCCAGCCCATTTTTTTAAAAATCACTGGAATCAAGGTCTCTAATGCTTTCTCAGCTCTCTTTGCACTTTTTCTGTTGGGATGTGCTGCTTGCTTTAGCAAAGGTGCAAGCTCCGGAGGGTGGTCAGTTATACTGAATTGTGCTGCTGAGATAATCCTGGATGTTACTGCTCCGCTCCAGGCACTCTAGTTTGTATCTAGGAATTCAGGGAGAGGCGCAGAGCACAAAGAAGAAAGCAGGAAGAGAACGCATTTTGATGATAATGGAAGCAGCCCTCTCCAAGACTAATAGCCTCTGTGTCTAAACGTATTACATTGATAGTTTGAAGTGAAACGTTGTTTCTTCCCTCGTGGCTCAGACGGTAAAGAATCTGCCTGCAATGCAGGAGATTCCTGAGTTGGGAAGATCCCCTGCAGAACAGAACAGAACAGCTACCCACTCCAGTATTCTTGGCCTGAAGAATTCCATGGACAGAGGAGCCTGGCAGGCTACAGTCCATGGGGTTGAAAAGAGTTGGATGAGACTGAGTGACTTTCACTTTCACTTTTCACAGTTAAAGGAAAGGGTGTGAGCAGAACCCCTCAGCGCATCAACGGAAGAGTCAGACTGAAGCTGAGTTACAGCACCTATTACTAACAACTTGGGAGAACCTACTCACCATAACAAGGCAAACTTCCCTGCAGGTGTCCAAGCCTATTTCCATCTTGCTTCCTTACCTTTCATTGTCAATATGTTTGTTTTTGTTTCCAGGTAATATACATTTAAATCAAGCCAGTATAAGGAAAGAAAAGGAGATATATTGTTTCCTTATAACTTCAGTTCAATTCAGTTAAGTTCAGTCCAGTCGCTCAGTCACTCTTTGCGACCCCATGAACTGCAGCACGCCAGGCCCCCCTGTCCATCACCAACTACCGGAGTTCACTCAGACTCACGCCCATCGAGTCAGTGATGCCATCCAGCCATCTCATCCTCTGTCGTCCCCTGCTCCTCCTGCCCCCAATCCCTCCCAGCATCAGAGTCTTTTCCAATGAGTCAACTCTTCGCATGAGGTGGCCAAAGGACTGGAGTTTCAGCTTTAGCATCATTCCTTCCAACGAAATCCCAGGGCTGATCTCCTTCAGAATGGACTGGTTGGATCTCCTTGCAGTCCAAGGGACTCTCAAGAGTCTTCTCCAACACCACACTTCAAAAGGATCAATTCTTTGGCACTCAGTTTTCTTCACAGTCCAACTCTCACATCCATACATGACCACTGGAAAAACCATAGCCTTGAACTGAGCAATATAAATAAAGGGCGGGGTCGGACTGGATTCAGGAGTCTAGCTGATGTCATCTAGACTCCTTAACCCCCTCCTTTTCTGTGAACCCTTCTTTTCCTCTGGGACATGTTCTTTGTCCAGAGCTCTCCACATGGAGGCCAAGATTGCCCCTAACAGCTCTCAGTTTACACTCTTGATGGCTTATGATCTAGGGGGACATGTCATTCCCCCAGGTGTTCCCTTAGCAGAACCAGAGGGGAGATTCTGATTGGTCCAGGCAGATTAGGAGTCACGGCTGAGAAGCCCACCTCTCAGCCAATCACAGTGACGCAGAGAATGCAATGGGCTGGGCTGGGCCACACAGGGTCACTGTGCCCACCCACCTGCTGCAGGTGGTGTGTAAGAATGAACTCTCCTGCAGTCAGATGGGATGGGTTCTCTTTAAGAAAGAGTTCCTAGTACTCGAAGGAGAGGAAATGTGCGTCCAAAATGGCAGCTCGGATGGCCCTCCCTTCTCAGTTTGTCCCGTGACTCTGCTCTTCTCCTGCACTTTGCCTACATCTGCATAATAGACTTTTTGTGGCTGTGGTGAGTCCTTTTCTCCACTTTGGCAAGCCCAATCAGGCCCGTCAAGGCTGAACCCATAATGACCACTCAGAAAGTGCTTTATGGGTTCTTCGGGGAGCCGATGCAACACTGAAGAAGCTTACAAGGGCGGCAGATCTTTTGTTGAAATGAAAATAGGTATCCTAGCTATCTGTCTTCATCATGCCTACATGGGACTCTGCTGGTTAAGGCTTTTTAGTTGAAAGGATCAAATAGGCGAGTTAGTACAAGTGACAAGGGGGTGGACTCTAAAGAGTGGAGACTATCTCGTAGAACCCAAGAACAGCTGGATCCAGGGAACTCGGGAAGACAGCGGGCACTGGGATGAGACCAGTCCAGCAGGTGCTCTGTCCCGTCTGTCCATCTGCTCCGTGCGCCTCATCTCAGCGGCTGCGGGTGTCTGATCACTCATTGCTGTGCTCCATGGGAAAGATAGCTGTCCAGCCTGGCATCCGCACTTTTCAATTCCTGCTCCCACCATTAAGCCATGTTCCCTGGGCCCCTTTGCTTGGGTTTCTAGAAAGAAAAAACAGACACATTTGGTCACTGAGCAGCCACCGTGTTGCTGTCCTTGGGCATCCCCTACCAGTCTGGTCCTCTGCTGACTAGGGCCATGTAGCACTCACCCGGTTGTCAGAGCCAATGGTGGGAGCGGGTCTCAGAGGAGGGGGTGTGGGCTGAGCAGTTGCCCCCAAATTTGCCTCTTCTGAAGACTTGGAGCAGCTGTTTCACCGGCTAATCCAGTTACAGCTGAGAGATGTTAAATGACTCATGCAAAGCCGTCCAGCCAGGAAGAGGTGACCCGGGTGTCTGACTGCTGCTTGGCCGCTTCTAATGAAGAGGGGTGCCCACCGCCCTTAGCATGGACCAGCTCCCTGAGGCCACGAGGCTAAGGACAGGTTCCAGGAAGGAGGCTGGACTCCAGTGGACCCCGTGATGAGCCCTGGATGTAGACCCCGGAGTGGATAGGAGCAAAGAGCCTGAGACTGACTGGAAGGGCCTTGGTGGCCTTCAGGGAAGCAGGTTCGGGGGGTGTTGGGAACATGATGGAGTTAAGGGGAGGTGAGAAAGGATGGTAGGAAAAGGAATCAAAGGGAGACGCGGGTTATGAGAAAGTACAAACGGTGAAGCCTTGGTCCCTGTTCTGGCACTATGGACTGTGCTCTCTGCTCTACTGTGTGATAGAATGTTCCAAAATAGTGGCCTGTCCAATCATTAAGTCAAAAATGAGTGGGGGGAAGTCCTCAACATGGTACCTAGGTAAGCATTAAGTCTGACATACTTCAGAGAAACCAGGAAGTATGTAGTCAGTAGGATTTGGGTTGAAAAGGTGCCTGAGATAGAACAAAGTTCATTATTAACACAAGATTGTTAACCCAGGCAAAGCCTTTTTCTAAGTTGTAGGGAATTATCTTATTTTTTGTGATACTAAATGAATTTTGCTATCCAAAATTCTTCATCAATTAGGAATATTCTTAGCTGCTCATGATAGACAATCTAAATGAATAACAAGAAAAATAATAAAATATACATTTAATAAACTAGATAATATACCTCTGTCTCAGCAAAAAAGGCTGGACAGAGGCACTTACATGTACAGAAATGGCTCAGATGCTCATCCATGACATCCAATATTCAGACTCTTATTTTTTATTTCACCCTGGTTGGTTTTTCATTTGTGTAACAGTCACCTACCTCATGCTCACAATATGGCTGCCACAGCTCCGAGAGAAAGGAGAAGAGAGGCGCCAGCAGGCTGTCTTCCTGCACTTGTCTCTTTTTATCAGGCAACAAATTATCTTTTTCAAAAGCATGCCAGCAGTTTTCCTCAAGTGTCAGTAAAGAGACTAGGAAACTTGGCTGGTATATTTGCAAGACAAGTTGGAAGTCCATCAAAATGGACTGGTATCCTTGCCATGTTTAGCTCAATCATGATCTAACCCCAGGGATGTGCCAGGGTTGGCTGCATTCCACTTGAGCAAAATTCGTGTTCCGATGTCCAGCAGGAAAGAGTAAAGGCCACCAAGAACATCTGTCCTCTCTGCTAGCGATACTGTTTTCCTAGTAGGTCTCCTCACAGTGAAGGCAAATAATGCTGAAGGTTTTGCACCAGTGGTAGCTCACGTTTTGAGTTAAGGTGACTAAGATTGGGAATAAGTCACATCTCAGATCACCAGGGAACACGTCAGAACGCCAACTTGCCTCTTACCTTGAGTAGCTTGACTTTGCAGATAGAGTGCTCTCTAGTAAAAGAGTGATTTTTAAATGTCATGTCTTACTCTTGGTTCATACGAAGGGTTTTGATCCACAACAAATATGTAATTACTCTGTAACATGTCATGAGTGTCACTGATGTTGGTTTTTTAAGAACGGAAGTGTTACTCATACCCACTAATACCATTTGCTGGAGGATTGCTCTGGACGAAGTATGCCTCACTGGGCTTGATTTCTTTCCTCCTCATTTTCAAATTCATATTTACTACTTAGCAAGAATGTGTAACCGAGAAATTTGTTCACTTCAGGTTTCATAAAAGGTTAGCTGATTCATTGACATTAAAAACAAAGGAGGGTTAACATAGGATTCGTGTTCAAATAATTGAATATGTTTCAAAGTCTAGGAGTTGCCCGAGCACATACTCCCAGGGGCTGGAGGCCTGGTGAGAATCTTGGCACATCGAGGGGCTTGTAACATGTCCAATGACTGTGGCCTTGGAGGGATTTAGGCTGAATCTGGACAGATCTTCTGCTTTAAAAAAAAAAAAAAATGCAGAAACGTGAATTTTGAAGAATTCTCTCAATTCTTTAAATATTGGCAACAAAGTCTCAAAATTTTAAAACACTGAGGGAGGAGGAACGGGCAACCCACTCCAGTGTTCTTGCCAGGGAAATCCCATGGACAGAGGAGCTTGGTGGGCTATGTAGCCCGTGGGTCTACAAAGAGTCGGACCCAACTTAGCAAACGACAAGAACAAGAAGAACAACATCCAGATGTCGTGTAAAAATGTGGTTCTAGGTGACTCTCTCTGGAGCCCCTGAGATAAACACACGCAAAACTAGAAGAATACGACTTCAGACCTAAGCTGCCCAAGATTTCTGCCGGGGACACACTCACAGCCAAAATCCGGTAATGGCAAAGAACAACAGACAAACAAAAAGTTTAACCCTCCTGAAACTTCAGCATGGAACCTCCAGGCGGAGACTCAGATCAGTGTGTTTGACATGATTAAGCAAAAACACCGCCACCAAAACAGGGACTGAGGGCGTCCCTGGTGACTCAATGGTAAAGAATCCGCAGGAGACGTGGTTCCATCCCTGGGTCAGGAAGATCCCCTGGAGAAGGGTATGGCTACCCACTCATGGGCCTGATTCGGTGAGAGGGCTGCTCCTTTCCCACATCAAGAGGACTCCTCCTTTGAGAGGTGAGATCATGGAAGCTCAGGGCAGAAAGGACAGGACTTGGGGTGCTCTCCTTCACTGAGATGCTAGTGGCTTCCCCAGGTGAGCAGAAGCTCAGGTAGACCCTGGGTTCCCCTTCAGGACAGGAGAATTTTCTCCCCCAGCTGCTGGGAAGTTGTCCACTGACAGCTCACAGCTACGAGCCTTCTTCAAAAGCTGATTTCACTCCAGAAAGTGGCCTCCACAAGATCCATCCAATTCTCCGGGCAGCTGGCATCCAGTGAGCCTTCCCCACCCCGATTCCCCGCACCCTGCTTTGTCCTGAAGGGCCAGCCCGGCTCTGAGCTCCCCGGGGTGGGCTGGGCCCTTCCTTGAGACTCCACTGCAGCAAGATCGCACCCCCCACGTCATCCAGGCCGTCTCCTCCCCAGAGGCTCCTGATCCCCAGGGCTCTGCCTGTAGGCTAATCCTTACTGCAGCTTCTGCCTCCCCTGGAAGATGCCCTGTGACCCTTAGCTCCTCTCTGTCCCCTTCCTGTGTCCCAATTAAGTGTATTTTACCTTTTTTTTTTTCATTTTTGGCCACGACATGTGGCATGTGGGATCTTAGTTCCCCAGCTAAGGATGGACCCAGTGTCCCCTGCAGTGGAAGCGTGGAGTCCTAACCCCTGGACTGCCAAGCAAGTCGTGTAGTTGGTATATTGTTTAGAAGCTTTTTTCTTTTCTTTTTAAAATATTTTTAGTTACTGGTTCCAAATCGGGAAAGAAGTGTGTCAAGGCTGTATACTGTCACCCTACTTATTTAACTTCTATGCAGAGTACATCATTCGAAATGCTGGACTGGAAGACGTACAAGCTGGAATCAAGATTGCCGGGAGAAATATCAGTAACCTCAGACATGCAGATGACACCACCCTTATGGCAGAAAGTGAAGAAGAACTAAAGAGGCTCTTGATGAAAGTGAAAGAGGAGAGTGAAAAAGTTAGCTTAAAGCTCAACATTCAGAAAACTAAGATCATGGCATCTGGTCCCATCACTTCATGGCAAATAGAGGGAGAAACAGTAGGAACAGTGGTAGACTTCATTGTGGGGGGCTCCAAAATCACTGCAGATGGTGACTGCAGCCATGAAATGACACTTGCTCTTTGGAAAAAAATTATGACCAACCTAGGCAGCTTATTAAAAGGCAGAGCCATTACTTTGCCAACAAAGGTCCGTCTGGTCAAAGCTGTGGTTTTTCCAGTAGTCATGTATGGATGTGAGAGTTGGACTATAAAGAAAGCTGAGCGCCAAAGAATTAATGGTTTTGAACTGTGGTGTTGGAGAAGACTCTTGAGAGTCCCTTTGTCTGCAAGGAGATCAAACCAGTCAATGGTAAAGGAAATCAGTCCTGAATATTCATTGGAAGAACTGATGCTGAACCTGAAGCTCCAATATTTTGCCCACCTGATGGCGAAGAACTGACTCATTTGAAAACATCCTGATGCTGGAAAAGATTGAAGGCAGGAGGAGAAGGGGACGACAGAGGATGAGATGCTTGGATGGCATCACTGACTGAATGGACATAAGTTTGAGTAAACTCCAGAAGTTGGTGCTGGACAGGGAGGCCTGGCGTGCTGCAATCCATGGGGTTGCAAAGAGTTGGACACGACTGAGCGATTGAACTGAACTGTTGTTCCATGTCCAGTTCTAACTATTGCTTCTTGACCTGCATACAGGTTTCTCAGGAGGCAGGTCAGGTGGTCTGGTATTCCTAACTCTTGAAGAATTTTCCACAGTTTGTTGTGATCCACACAGTCAAAGGCTTTGGCGTAGTCAAAAAGCAGAATAGATGTTTTTCTGGAACTCTCTTGCTTTTGATCTTGGCAATTTGATCTCTGGTTCCTCTGCCTTTTTTAATGTTGGCAATTTGATCTCTGGTTCCTCTGTCTTTTCTAAATCCAGCTTAAACATCTGGAAGTTCACGATTCATGTACTGTTGAAGCCTGGCTTGGAGAATTTTGAGCATTACTTTGCTAGCATATGAGATGAGTGCAATTGTGTGGTAGTTTGAACATTCTTTAGCATTGCCTTTCTTTGGGGTTGGAACGAAAACTGACCTTTTCCAGTCCTGTGGCCACTGCTGAGTTTTCCAAATTTGCTGGCATAGTGAGTGCCGCACTTTCACAGCATCATCTTATAGGGTTTGAAACGGCTCAACTGGAATTCCATCACCTCCACTAGCTTTGTTCGTGTAATGCTTGCTAAGGCCCACTTGACTTCACACTCCAGGATGTCTGGCTTTAGGTGAGTCATCATACCTAGAGTTGTTGGAAAAGGATGTTTGCTATGACCAGTGCATTCTCTTGGCAAAACTCTATTAGCCTTCGACCTGCTTCATTTTGTACTCCAAGGCCAAATTTGCCTGTTACTCTAGGTAGCTCTTGACTTCCTACTTTTGCATTCCAGTCCCCTGTAATGAAAAGGATATCTTTTTTGGGTGTTAGTTCTAGAAGGTCTTGCAGGTTTTGATAGAACTGTTCAACTTCAGCTTCTTCAGCATTTTTGGTCAGGGCATAGACTAGGATTACTGTGATACTGAATGGTTTGCCTTGGAAACGAACAGAGATCATTCTGTTGTTTTTGAGATTGCATCCAAGTACCATCCAGGTCGGCATACTGTTTTATGCTCATATATTTTGCTGTTTTGTGTACATTTTATCTTTGGGATAAAAGCTAGTGTTTATTACATGAAACAATTATTCCTGGTTTTTTTTTTTTTTGACCAGGAGGGATTATTTTGTCTTTTATTAGATGGCTATGAGAAATTACTTACAGGAGTCAGGTGGGAAGAGGCCCACGAGGGAGGGGAATATATGTATGTTTATAGCGGATTCACGTTGTTGTACAGCAGAAACCAGCACAACATTGTAAAGCAGTCATCCTCCAATTAAAAATAAAATCATTCACAGTGAAGAAGCAACTTAATGATAATGTCCAAGCTCTGTATTTCCAGTCGGAAATTATCTTAGAGTGGTGACTAGGGGAAAAATAGTTGCGAACCTTTTATATTTCCATCAGCTGTCCAAAGAAATAATACAGATGTAATAAGGAAATACATGGGGGAAGACATTTGGGAAAATCATTTGCAATAACAGGTATTCTGAGAGCCTGGAATGTTGCTTCCTACATACCACAAGTTTTGAGATGATCAAAGCAACAGTTGTTTCAGAAAGAAAAAGAATAATAACGTCAATGCTGAAAGGAATGAATAGTGTAGCTGTGGAGAGGAACCTATAGGCAGAGCTGAGTCACAGCCAAGGGATAATTCGGAATATTCAGAACTCTGTGAGAAAAGGGGACTTTTTCCAAGTCAAGACATCTCTGCCTCCTGCCTGGGGCTCCCTCACCCTCCCTGGGGCTCCTACACGTTTTTGATTCTAAAGCTGTATAATCATGATTGTCCTTTACTCTTAGGCTTTTAAAAGAAACACTTTTGGACGTCTCCATGACACGTTTCCCCCTTTCTTTTCAAAAGAAAGGAAAGGCTTCAGAGGGGAAGAAGACACCTTTTCAGTGACCCTTGGAACCAACCAAAGAATTCAATGCAATCCAACAAAGGGTGGCTCAGCTAAGAAGACTCAGCCAAACACGATGGGCAAAGGGTATCGGATGATGATTTTTAACCCCCAGCTGTTGTATTTATTCTTCACCTTTTAGAAGAGGTGGTGTGAAGCTGATAATTGCTATGGACTGAATTGTGCAAACCGCTCCCCCACCACCTGCCCGTGTTGAAGTTCTCACACTCAGGACCTCACTGTGACTCTGGAGACGGGGCCTTTAAAGAGGTGGTTCCGTCTTAGGGCAGAACCTCTGCTTTCAACCACTAGACTCCGGCTTTAACTGCTGCCTCTCTAGGCAGTGTGTGCGTGCAGGGGGGCGAGGGGCGGGGGTCATCACTGTCATGTGGATGCAGACATCTTATTCCGAGGGGAGAGAGGTTGATTTCTGGGGCCCCAGTGCACCAGCCCCTAAAAGGGGCTCCTTAGTGTGGGCCCTAATCCCATAGGAGGGTGTCCTTCTGAGAAGAGGAGGTTAGGTCAGAGCGCAAGGCGCCAGGAACGCTCTCATACACAGGGAAAGACCACGTGAGCACACGGTGAGAAGGCAGCCCCCTGCAAGCCAAAAGAGGTCTCAGAGGACAGGCCTGCCCACACCTTGATCTTAGGCTTCCAGCCTCCAGAACAGCAGAGAGAATCCGTTTCCACTGGGTCAGCCAGCCGGTCTGCGGTGCCCGGTTAGGGCAGCCCCAGAAATGAATACAGCACGAATACAGTGCACACTTGGGAAGCCAGACTCTAAAACCCTATCGGAGACACCATCATTGTGACTTCGCAGCAGCCCCCGAAGGGGTTCTTGGGTTCCAGCCTGGAAGCCGGCGGCTGGCTCCTGCCACAGGCTCGTTGTTGTTTAGTCCCCAAGTCATGTCTGACTCTTTGTGACCTCATGGACTGTAGCCTACCAGGCTCCTTTCTCCATGGGATTTCCCAAGCCGGAATACTAGAGTGGGTTGCCATTTCCTTCTACAGGGGACCTTCTGGATCCAGGGATCGAACCCGCATCTCCTGCATTGGCAGTCACATTCTTTACCACTGAATCGCCAGCACTGTCCTTCCAGCCTGGCGGGCAGTATTTAATTCTTGCTCGACCCCTTTGCCTCTTTCACTGTGCACCTTGGAAGCCCGGGGAAGCGCCTTCAACCCCAGATGTAACACAGCACAGAGGAGGCAGTTTTAAATGCTGGTTGAATCAGGTACGCAGTCACTCAGTTGTGTCCGACTCTTTGTGACCCCTATGGACTCTTTGCAACCCTATGGACCATAGCCCACCAGGCTCTTCTGTGCATGGGATTCTCCAGGCAAGAATACTGGAGTGGGTTGCCATTGCCTTCTCCGTGTTGTCCTCTAAGAAGAGGAAAATGGGCTTCCCTGGGAGTCCAGTGGTTAAGACTCCACAT
Source organism: Capricornis sumatraensis (assembly GCF_032405125.1). Taxonomy (NCBI): domain Eukaryota; kingdom Metazoa; phylum Chordata; class Mammalia; order Artiodactyla; family Bovidae; genus Capricornis; species Capricornis sumatraensis. The sequence goes on from NC_091069.1 coordinate 110,449,776, forward strand.
TCCAAGTGCAGGGGCCTAGGGTTCGATCCCTGATCAGGGAACTAAGATCCCACGTGCCATGTGGTGTGGCCGAAAAAAAAAAAAAGAGGAAGAGATATCAGAGATCTCTCTCAGTGTGCACGAAGAGGAAAGGTTGTGTGAAATCACAGCGAGAAGACAGATATCAGCAAGAGAGTTCTCATCAGAAACCAACCCAGACAGCACATTGATCTTGAACTTCTAGTCTCCAGAACTGGAAGAATATGAATTTCTTTCATCTATTTTAAGTGAAAATAAACGTCAGTTACCCCATCTATACTATTCTGTTAATGGCAGCCCAGGATGACTAGTACAAGGGGAACTAAGCACAGATACATTAAGTAACTTGCCCAAGGTCACACAGCTGGCAAGGAACAGAGGCAGGATTTGTCTTAGGGCAGAATCTCTGCTTTTAACCACTAGACTCTGGCTTTAACTGCTGCCTCTCTAGGCAGTGTGTGCGTGCAGGGGGGCGGGGGGCGGGAGGGCATCACTGTCATGTGGATGGAGACGTCTTATTCCGAGGGGAGAGGTTGATTTCTGGGACCCCACTGCACCAGTCTGCCATCCCGTGAGGCCCTGGTGACTATTGTGCTGAGGCTGCATGGCCAAGCTCCAAGCATCTCTGCATACCCTTCAGTGAGACTTCTGCAGAATGGAGAAGAGACGCGCGGTCTGAGGCGGGCGGAGCTGCACACACAGGCTCCAGCGTGTGTTCTGCCTATGGCATGTTGGCCAGGTCCTGGAGGGGCGGGAAAGGTGCTGCCGCTCCCCCACCCACACCCCCAGCACCCTCCCACCCCACCCCCACCCTCACCGGTGGCAGCAACCATGAGCACTGTCGCTGAGTGAGGAGAGACTCCCAATAAACTTCGGTCTGGTAAATCATCCAGAGACCCACCACCATACGGTCGGGGTAGCTTGTTTCAAGAAGTGCCTTTCTTCTTTCCCATGTCTTGGGTTGGCCAAAGATTCATTCAGGTTTTTCCCTAACATCTTATCCAGTAGACCAATTAAAGATCAGGCTGGGGGGGACTTGTCTTGGAGGTCCAGTGGTTAAGACTCTGGTCTTCCACTCCAAGGGGCGTGGGTTCAGTCCCTGGTTGGGGAACTAAGATCCCACATGATGCATGGCCGAAAAAAAAAAATCAGGCTGGGGCAGGTGGAGGTGAAAAAAAAATCAAGTTGGTTTTTATTTGGAGACCTGAGGGTGCATCGCTGGTAACAGTTTTATTTACTGATTTGAAGTATAGATGATTTGCAATGTTGTGGTAATTTCTGCTGTACTGCAAAGTGATTTGGTTATACATGTATACAAACACATTCTTTAAAAATTTTTTTCATTATAGTTTATCATAGGATATTGAATATAGTTCTCTAAGCTCTACAGAAAGACCTTGTTGCTTATCCATTCTATATGTAAAAGCTTACACCTGCTAACCCCAACCTCCGCTCCATCCCTCTCCCAACCTCCTCCCCCTTGGCAACCAGTAAGACGTTCTCTAGGTCCACGATTCTGCTCCGTCCTGCTCATTGTTCTTAATTCTCAGCTCTTGCCCCTCATTTGGAGGAGGTCTTTTTTCCCCTTTTGTCCCCTTGCCTTGAAGTGTCTGAAACGCTCCACAGTCCCTTCCCACCTGCCAGTTTTGCAGAAGCATTCTTGCTGCTCAGAGCCTGTCCGCAGCCAAATGCAAGGGTTTCTCCGCAAACTGCCATTGCAGTGAAAACATGGAAAATAAAATGCAATCAAGCACATTACAAAGGGGAGGCTGTGATGAGGCCGGATTTGCCTGGCCCTGCCTCTCTGACCTCGAGTTTCTTTGTGTTGGTTGGGCTGGTTAGTTTGCATATTGAGACTTCCTTGTTTTTTTTTTTTTTTTTTTTTCTGTAACTGATGGCTTGTCATGACTGGGAAAATGTCCTGGCTTCCTAAGTCCTCTTCCGAACCCCTTTTCACCCTCCTCCCGACACCTGTCCTCAGGGAAGTTACTTTACATACTGTCATTCCTCCCAGGTGATGCATTTTCCCACAGGGCTGATGTTTCCTAGACACTGTGTGCACACGAATCACCTGAAGCTTTTACTGGGCTGTATTTTCGGGTTCAGTGTGTCTGGGATGGGGGCCCCCCGAGACCCTGCATTTCTGATGTTGCTGCTGGTGGGCTGGCCACACTCTGAGTAGACGGGCTGTACAGGAACAACGAATGTTTGCAAGGGACTCTACTGGGATGGGCATTAGCCAGGGTTCTCCAAAGAAGCAAACCAACGGGGGTAGCTAGATACAGACGTGCTCAGACGACCCCGTGGACTGTAGCCCTCCAGGCTCCTCTGTCCATGGGATTTTCCAGGCAAGAAGACTGGAGTGGGTTGCCACGGCCTCTGCCTGGGCATCTTCCAGACCCAGGGATCGAACCTTCATGCCTTATGTCTCCAGCACCAGCAGGCAGCTTCGTTACCACTAGCACCACCTGGGAAGCCCACAGGTGCATGAAGAGTGTTATGGTAAGAAAGTGGCCCATGTGATTATGGAGGCTGAGAAGCCCCCAGATTTGTAATTGGCAAGCTGGAGGCCCGGGAGGGCTGACTGTGCTGGTGTCCGTCTGAAGGCCAGCAGGCTCAGGCCCAAGGACAGCTGAGGTTTCAGTTTGAGTCTAAAGGCAGGAGACCAATGTCTCAACAGCCTCATCAGGCAGGAGGAATTCCCTCTTCTTCTCAGAAGGGTCAGCCTTCTGGGTCTGCTCGGGCCTTGAGCTGCTTGAGCGAGGCCCACCAGCATTAGCAGGGGCAGTCTACCTTCCTTAGTTTAGTGATCCAAGCGTGCGTCTCACCCAAAAACACCCTCCCAGACACACCTAGAGTGATGTTTGGCTAGCCGTCTGGGCACTCCCATGGCTCACAGGATAGGAGTGTGTGTCCTCCTCTGGGGTCTTCACGGTCCCTGGGCCGACATGGCTCATCTTCTTGGAATTCTCTAATGAGAAGAGCCAAGCGGATCCGCTTGTGAGCTGAGTGTTCATTGCTGCACCGCCTCTCCAAGCTCTCAAGGGCATCTCTCTACGTAATATTAATACCTGGCCAGGTCCCATCCATTCTGACGGAGAAAGGACAAACACTACTTATACATTTATGCGCAGCCTCGTTATTTCATTGTCTTGAGTGCCTTCTGTGGGAAAGGTGTAAGCTGAGGGTCAAGGAGGATCCAGGGCAAGACACCCTGGGGTGGCAGGGGTATGGAAGGGACAGGCTACTTAATATGTGGGGCCAAGAGCAAAAAAAAGAAAGTTTCAGTTTCATTGCTCAAAAATTTAGATTTTTCAAGACAGCAATAGCAGAGCAATAAACTAAGTATGGGGGCCTTCTGAGTGCAGGACGCTGTGGGAGAGCACAGGTCATATGCCCATGAAGCTGCTCCTGGGTGTTGGGGAAGGAAGCGGTATGGTGGAAGGAGGGGAGGGAGAGTCAGCTTAGCAGCCAGATGGAAATGCGGGGGTACTGACTCGTGCTTCTCTTTTTCTTTTTCATTCTCTTCTTTCCCCACTCCCTCCCTCCTTTTCTGCCCCCCCCCCCCCCCCCCGCTTCCTTTTTTCTCGCCTTTTCCCCCTTTCTTTCCTTCCTACAAGGCAGGTTACAAAATCATACCACTTTCAGTGAGATAATGTAATCACCATCCACTATATGTGTCATTCCACAGATAATTATAAATTAAACCAGTTTGTGTCATTTTTATGTCATTTCATTTTTCCTTTCATTTTTTTATTGACGTACCCACTCCAGTATCTTTGCCTGGAGAATCCCATGGACAGAGGAACCTAGCGGGCTACAGTCCATGGGGTCGCAAAGTGTCAGACACGACTGAAGCGACTTAGCACATGGTTGACATACAATATGATATTGGTTTCAAGTGTACAACGTAGTCATTTGGAATGTATACAAATGACATACAAATAAACCGCCCTGGTAAGTCTAGTAAACTTCTGTCCCCATACAAAATCATTACAATTTTATTGACCATATTCCCTGTGTGGTATATTACATCCCCATGACTTATTTATTTTGTAGATGGGAGTCTGCACCTCTTGATCCGCTTCATCTATCTTCCCCAACCTCTCCTCTATGGAGCCACCTGTCTGCTCTCTCTGAGTCTTTCTATTTTATTTGCTTTGTTTTTTAGACATGTGAACAAAATCATACAGTAATTGTCTTTCTTTGTCTTATTTCACTTGGTATAATATCCTTTAGGTCCGTCCTTGTTGTTGCAAATGCTGAGATTTCATTTTTTTCAGCTGAGTAGTATTCCATTGTATACAGATACCACATCTTCTTTAAACATTCATCTGTTGATGGACATTTAGTTTGCCTCCATATCTTGGCTGTTGTGAATAATGCTACAGTGAATATGGGATTCCTATATCTTTAAAAATCAATGTTTTCATTTTCTTATGTCACTTTAAAAATTTTGTTGCACCGGTGGCTACAGTCAGAATCCTGTTTCCTAAGGCTGCTGCTGTGGTTGGGGGTTGGATGGCAGTCCAACGTTAGGAGGGCCTTGTAAACACTCAGTTTGGATTTTAAAGTGTTTTTCCAGCTGTTTTTCAGAATACACCATAAAGCTCTAGAAGAGTGACTTTCAAAAGAAAATCATCCCGAGAATGGCTTACTTGGAGGCAGAGATTCTGCTTTGTCTGACCCTATTGTCAGCACCTCGGTATTCATTTGTGACCTGGCTGACTGGCTAGAGAAAAGCTCAGGAAGATAAAAAACAGATGTCCCTGCCAGTAAGATATGACTAACTAGAATTTTCTGATACTAGTTTTCAACTCAGACTGTCTGCTGATCTTTGAGGCAATCTATTGGGTCAAGGGAGTCCTTGGTAAGAGATTGAGGGTGACTCAGAGCAAACTCATCAACAGCTGCTTTGGAAAACCAGTCACCTCTTTCCCCTGGTTGCTCCTCAAGTAAATGATAAGTCAACCAGTAAGTTGTTTTGTGGGTAATATTTCTTAAATTTTCTAAAAAATCATTATTTATTCAGTTTTTTACTGTGGTGTGTAGCACGAGGAATCTCAGTTCTCTGACCAGGGGTCGAATCCACGCCCCTGCTTTTGAAGCACGGAGTCTTAACCACTGGACCGCCACAGAATTCCCAAGACCTGTGTGTGTTTAATAAACTGCCTCACATTCTTTTAAAAGAGGCCACTCACAAATAGATGAGAAAAGAAAGTAAGTGTCAAACTCATCATAGTAGGGAACACAGGAGGCTAATTCATTCATTCTGTAAATAGTTACCAAGCAATTACTTGGTGCCAAACACAGTTCTAGACACCAGAATTGCAGGAGGAAGCAAAACAGACCTCAGCTCTGCCCTCTGGGAACAGCTGTTTGAATGGAATGGGGAGGTAGAAACGGCTACGTAGGGCTGCCTAGAGAGGAAGGCACGGGCTCTTCTCTATGGTTTAGACAGGGGGAGACAGTGGCGCTGGAGAAGACTCGTGAGAGTCCCTTGGACTGCAAGGAGATCCAACCAGTCCATCCTAAAGGCGATCAGTCCTGAATATTCACTGGAAGGACTGATGCTGAAGCTGAAGCTCCAATTCTTTTGGCCACCTGACGTGAAGAGCTGACTCATTGGAAAAGACCCTGATGCTGGGAAAGATTGAGGGCAGGAGGAGAAGGGGACGACAGAGGATGAGATGGCTGGATGGTATCACTGGCTCCATGGACATGAGTTTGAGCAAACTCAGGGAGATAGTGAAGGACAGGGAAGCCGGGCATGCTGCAGTCCGTGGGGTCACAAAGAGTCGGACACAACTGAGTGACTGAACAACACAACATAGGGGGAGGATTACTTGCTGTGACTTAGCTGTGTCATACATATATAGCCTCGCTAAGCTATTAGTGAGGCTTTCAGTAAGTGATGGGGAAGAGAATGTTGACTTGTAGCGGAAATCAGGGCCATGAACTTGGAACATAATTTCTGTGGGTTCTTTTATCCTAAACCCTCAAGTCTGCCTTTGACCACTCCATTTTTTTTTTTTTTTTTTCTTTATTGCCAGTGCTGTGTTCTTCTCAGATGTCAACAGTGCCTTCAGGAGATGGGACGCCAGATGGCATTTGTCTGTATTTTAATCAAAACGCCCTGTTCTCTTTGCCACGGTGTGAAGCAGCAGCATTTTGTGCTGAGCAGAAAGAAGAAATAATAGAGAAACCTGTAGTAACTTTGCAGGATTTCAAGGACAAGAAATGTACCCAAAGGCTAGGTCAGCCCAATTCCAACTTCTGTGGTACCACCATGATTATAGAAGCAAAACCTGTCACAGTTAGTCCCAAGCCGATTCTGCGAGGCAGAGTCCTAATGAGTTGATGTAGGTGGGGCTGATGGAGAGAATGATTTACAAAAAGACCCCAATGGTGGTTTCCTATGTAGCCATCTTCCCTTTATGGGCAGGGCTAAGCATTTCTCTTCTACTGGCTCATTCAGGGTTTTTAACCACTTAATGAAATGCTATCTCATTTTCAAAATGAGGCAAATGTGACTCAGAGTTTAGTTAACTCGGCTAAATCCAATAGCTAACTTTTATGAGTGCATAGTAGGTGCTGTGCGTGACCTCTTTTTAATCCTTGTGGATTAGATGGTATTACTCCTGTTTCACAGAGTGAAAAAGTGAGGCTTGCCAAAGATTAAACAACTTGCACAAGGCTCCAGAGGTGGAAAGCAGTGGAACCTGGATTCAAACCAGGCCGTCTAACTCCAGGGTTCTGCCTCTCCAGTGCTTTTGGGATTTCTTAGGAGCAGAAAGAGCTATGCCCAGGACAATCTTATGGCCTCTCTGAGGACTCTGAGGCTCATCTTACAACCATGTTACCTCCTTAACAGGAGGGCCACGATGGCAGCAGACCTTAGTGAGGCGGAGAAGAAATAATTTTGCAGGGGGAGGGGGTTGCAAGAAACAGAAACTCACTATATTATTTAAATATAATTTCAGCTACTGTACCAGAGACCCAAGTGTCAGAGGCATGATAAAACAAAAATGTCTTTTTCTGACATACAATAGTCTTGGTTTTAGTATATAAGTGTGTGTATATATATGTGCGAGTGTGTATATATACACACAGCTGGGCTTCCCTGGTGGCTCAGATGGTAAAGAATCCACCTGCAGTGTGGGAGACTTGGGTTCAATCCCTGGGTGGGGAATATCCCCTGCAGAAGAGAATGACATGACTACCCACTTGCTTGGAAAATTCCTTGGACAGAAGAGCCTGGCAGGCTACCCCGCCAGGACTCATGGGGTTGCCAAGAGTCAGATATGACTGATCGATTAATACTGTCATATATATATATATATACACACACAAACATATTTTTCTCATATATATATGTTCCCTTTCCATGATGGTGGCTTGTAATAGGTTAAGAAATTGCTCTTCCCCTGGGACGAAAAGCTTCACAAAGGAATGACTCTCCACTGAGAAGCTTGGGTAAGTTCTTGACTGAGATGAGGTTGTTCTTTGAAAGGGTGTCTTTTGGAAAATCTTTCAAACTTCACTCAATGTTCCTGCAATACCCATTATGGGACCTGATGGACATATCACTCTGAGATCTAGGGGGTTGACCAAAAAGTTCATTTGAGTGTTTCCATAACAGCCTATAAAAACACTCGAACCAATTTTTTAGCTAACCTGATACTATCCTGATGGTGGATGGCATCACTGACTCGATGGACATGAGTTTGAGCAAGCTCCGGGAGTTGGTGATGGACAAGGAAGTCTGGCGTGCTGCAGTCCATGGGGTCACAAACAGTCGGATACAACTGAGCGACTGAACTGAACTGAACGGATACTATCCTAATCCTTCTTCTCAAACAAACCTTTTAGAAACACTTTGGATCTTTAAAACTCTTGCCTCTTTTTTTGCTTCTCTATAATTCATTGATTAAATATTGCTGGGTACCCCAAATGTGGCAAGTATGGTGCTAAGCACTGGCATAGAGCAGAGAGTAAGATAGTTAAGAATCTGTATACAATGGAGCGCTGTGCCCGAGAGCATAGCTAACTGGCAATGTCAGCCTCTTTTAATACGGGGGTTGGTGGGAGCAGTGGGGGTGGGAGACGTGAGTGCATGACCCTAACTAGATAAAGCAGGTTTGGAGGGTCTTTTAGACTGTATGCGGCAGTTGGAGTTTGCCAAAAGTTTGCTGCATGAAGGCACTGGCCGATAAGCTGGGATGTGTAGAATGGGTGGGAATCAGTCAGGTGAAGGGAAAGTGGGGGAGTGGGGTGGGTTCTGGGCAAAAGGAAGAGACCCAGAAGTAAGACAGCAAAATGAGATTTACCTGTTTAGAAGGATGATTCTGCAAAGTGGGAGAATAGATTTTAGGCATGGGGTAGGAAGAGATGGGAGGCCTTTGATGTAGTCAGAGATAGGATCCAGATGTCATGGATTTAGGAGTAGGCTAGAATAGACGGTAGTTTCCCAGGTAGCTGGGGGGCTGCGGGGGTTGGGGGGTGGGAATCCGCCTGCGCATACAGGAGACGTGGGTTCCACCCTTGTGTCAGGAAGATCCCCTGGAGGAGGAAAGGGCAACCCACTCCAGCATTCTTGCCTGAAGAATCCCATAGACAGAGGAGCCTGGAAGGCTACAGTCCATGGGGTTGCAAAGTTGGACAGGACTGAGCGGCTGAGCACACAGAACAGATGGAAGAAGGAGGGAGAAGAAACCGATAACTTTGAGTTTTCCAGTTCGGTTTTGCCTTCTAAAGTGAAGTTAAAGTTGTTCAGTCTTGTCGGACTCTTTGTGACCCCATGGACTGTAGCCGACCAGGCTCCTCCATCCATGGAATTTTCCAGGCAAGGATACTGGAGTGGGTTGCCATTTCCTTCTCCAGGGGCTCTTCCCGACCCAGGGATGGAACCTAGCTCTCCTGCATTGCAGGCAGACACTTTAACCTTCTGAGCCACCAGGGAAGCCTTCTAGGACACAGGCAATTCTTTTTTGCTGTTTCCTTCTATTTTCAACTAGATAACCCCGGGAGCACAGGCCTCCCTACTCCCTCAGGGCAAATGGGTCCTCTGAACCAGGTAGTACGGAATATTCAGCTCTGGTCTTTGTTCTTAGCGGCGGTGTCCAAAGCTCTTAAGGAGGAAGCACTGGCGGGAGTGGGGAAGACGTTTCCTTAGACTGCAGGCGTCCGGGTGTTGTCTTTCCTCACAACCTTGCGAAAGGTAAAGGGCAAATGTCGTTTCCGGATTTTACAGAAGGACCAGGAGTGTGTGAACTTAGCTTTAGAGTCGCGTACTTCACAATAGGTGATTGTGAGCCCGTGATTTCAAGTGTACTTGCTGGCCAAGGTGAGTCAACGCGGTCAGAGTCCTGCACTCCCCAGGATTCGGTTAAGCCCACCGTGCCCTACCTGGAGCTTGGTTAGCGTCTAACACCTCCAGCATCCACAGGAAGGGATTACGTTAGGGTTTTTTTTCTTCCTCTAGTATAAAAGTTCCCGTCTCCTCCATGAGTCAGGCACACGCCTCCTAGGCCAGACCACGTGTCGCAGGTACAACTTTCTTTCTTTTTTTCTGGGGGAGTGGGCTCTTCCCCTCCCCTGTTCCTCTTTCCTCTCCGCCTTAGGTGGCAGGAAAAGCCTTTACCTCGGACCAATCCCACCGATGGCGAGCCGCGCGCGCGCCCGCCAACCCGAGCGCCTTCTCTCCACGTCATTGGCCACCTCCACCTATGCACAGTAACAGGCAGCATCGCGGACCTATGGAGGAAGGAGGCGGAGGCCTCTCGGCCCTCCCAGGGCTGCTTTGTTAGGGGCTTCCTCGCCGTTCCCTGGCCCCCTCCTTTGCGCCTCCGCTGGCCTTCCCCTTCCCTCCTCGGGTCGCTCCGCCGGAGCCTGGTGGGAAGGCAGCTCCCGCGCGCGCGCGCGCGGGTGCTAGCATCTCGTCAAGCTGCGCGCGCGCGCGGAGGGGAGGCGATGCCGCCCGGGTACCCAGCGTGCGCCTGCTGGAGCGCTGGAGCCCAACTCCGAACGCCCCGCTCCTGTATCCGCCGCCTCTGATTGGCCGGCTGGAGGCGGAGCGATTGTCAGGCGGCCCAATCGGAGCCTGGTTTCCCACGGGCATCCCGTGGCCCCGCCCCCCGAAGCCGCCGGCCGAGGCACTGTAACGGCTCCCATTGGCGGACGGAGCAGGGGGGCCCGCTCCGAGCGCGGCTGGGCTCTCGCAGCGCCGCCGCCGTCGGGCGCGCAGCTCTGCAGCGCGGCGAACGCCTCGGCGCGCCCGCAGCCCCCCGGAGCCCGGCGGCCCCGCATTGTCCCTGGCCCCGTGGCCGAGATCCGGGACGAGCGTCGGGGGGTGAGTACCGCGACCCTGGGGAGGGAGAGCTGGCTGGCTGGCTGGCCGGAGCTAACCGGGAGGGAACGGCGATGAGGACGCCCGGAGCCCCTCTGTCCGTGACGGGCACGTCCTGACCCCAGTCTCCCCCCCGCACATTGGGGCTCCCGGCGGGTCCTAGCTCCCCCTCGGATCGGGCTTTGCTCGTATTGTTTTCACGTTTCCCACACTCGGAGAGGGAGGTGGGGACTGGAGAGGGAAGCAAGGGAGACATCTATCGCTCGAGGGAGCAGTCCGGAGGGAGACGGGCAGTGGCGCCCAGGTGCCTGGCGCCGAATGGAAGTGACAGTATCCAGGCGTTGGCATTCGGTCTTCCCGGCAGCGGGAGGTCAGCGCTGACCTGCGGCAACGACGGCACTTTGTATGTGTCGGCTGATTTTTTTTTTTTATCAACTTCGGGGAGGGCGTGCGTGTGCTTGCGTGTGTCTCGTGTGTGTGTTTGCGTCCCTGACTCGTGCACCCCGCCAGGCCTGGGTTTTCCGCGACGCTGACTGGGCGCTCACCTTGGCGATCGCTGCTACGCTCGGGACCCGACTCGCGGGGCGGAGAGCCTGGGGGATCGGCATACAGGGCCGGGGACCCCCGGCGGACCCGGGAGCAGACATTTACAGCGGCCTTCTGCGCGCGCGCAGACAATGACGGATCCGGGCGCGGGATCCTGGGGTTTGTGCATCGGGTGCCCGCTCGGGATCGCGGTCCCGTCACGCTCCCCTGCGGGCCCGGTCGTTCGGATGCTGCTGCGCCGCGCGGCTCATCGCCCAGCTGGGGGACCCGCGTGGGGCCCCGCTTTTGTTTACAGACCTCGCTATTGGGCCAGAGCTGCGCGCAGCGCTCCCCCGGCCTCGGCGGCTGCCGCGCGCCCCCTCCGAGCTAGGAGAAGTTGGTGCATGCTGTCCGGTGACGCCCCCTCCTCAGGCCTCCTGGGCGAGATGCTGCGGGGGAATAAACGCCCAGACGGCGCCTTCATGCCCGGTCCCCGCTGCGCACGGCGTTCCCAGGCCCCCTTAAACCAGAGGCCCTCTCAGTTTGGCCTCCGTCGGGGCGCTGATGGAGCCAAGCTCACCTCCCTTCCAGTAGCATCCTCTGGCTTCATCCCCGAGCCGGCCCAGGTTGATTCTGAGTCTCCCTCTTTCTGCATGTTGGCAAGTCTTGAAGGACGCGCGAGCCCTTGGGGACGCTGGCCAATCGGTGCCCGTTTCAGTGGTACCCACGCGGCCCCGCGGAGCAGCTGTGGGGCATTCCTATGTCAGAGCAGTCCGGATCGGGTTACCCACGCGTGCTGACTTGGCATCCACTTTGTTTGAGCTGGAGCAGAGATTGAGAGCCTGAGCACTGAGGTTAAAAAACAAAACAAAACAAAAAACCTGGCTTCCAGTGCCTGCTCAGCGTCAGCCACGAGCAGGGTGATCTGTTCCAGACCGAGCGTCTTTAGTCTCCTTGCGTCTCAGTTTCCGGGTCTGTAGAATGGGGATAATGAGTGTCCACGTTTGTGGGCCGAGGATTAAAGGACAGTATAAATCAACTGGCAGTTACGGCCACAGAGGAGACACTGGAAACATTGTCCCTGTTAGAGGGAATCTACTGCAGAGGACGGCCCCGCATCTCTCACCCTTGCTTCAGTTTTCCATTCTCCCAACTCCTATTTTATTTTTAAAAGCATGTAGGATTGCCGTTTTGAGCTTCAAACAGGGCTTATTCTACTTGACCTTAGATTTCACTCTACTTATCTACTCCCTTAGGGCTTTTTTTTTTTTTTTTTTTGCATTTCCATTAGGTTTTCTTTTAAAATTTTTTTCCATTAGCTTTTACTTGTTTCTTCTTCCTTCTTCCTTGAGGCTATGCTGAGACCCAGGCCTGTGTTTGGAGGAGGAAACCTTGTCCAAGTGGGAAGTGTCTGCTGCTAAACCAATGGCCGCTGTGCAAAGTTTACAATACCCGGATGGAGGGAGGTTTGAACAAAGAGATACCTGGAGGCAGGGAGGAACACTTCCTGGTAGAAGTGAAATTTGAGCTGAGTCTTGTAGCAGAAGTTTGGTAAACGGCTAGTTTCTGGAGCATGCTCTTTTGTACCCTGCTGTAAAGAATTCTGCCAGTCAGGTTGTCTTGGAGGGGTAAACACCGAAGTTGCTAGGTAATTATCTTTGCGTGGAAGAGAAATATACCTACCTTAGGAGGAGGCTGTTGCCTGACTTGGGAATGTGGAAGAGGAGAACTGATTTCATTGAGTATCTGCAAAATGCTGTCAATGTGTTTTGACTTGTTTTTCCTCTGGTCCACCAGCTGAGCACTGCTGATTTCCTCCAGGCAAAGAGACAAGCCGCTGTGTATGGGAAAAACAAAAACAAGGAAAAACCTGTCCATAATCAGATGAATGAATAGTTTGAAAAAAACAATCTCGGGTTTGGCTACAGAATAAGATAATGGAAAAAAAAATGCTTCTGGTTTCAACACTCTTTCGCCTGCTGGGGCAAATTATTGAGCTGGGTGCCATAACACCTCATTTGAATGTAGATCCCAGGGGCCATTACAAGCAAGCAAGCAAACAACAAACAAAAACTAAGGGGGAGAGGGACTTGAAGGTTGTCCAGTGGACAACCCACATGGAATGTTCCTCACAACCTTTGCCCCCGGACCTGCCTCTGTCACCCTAAGCAGATGTAGGAGTGTGGCATTATTGCTACATGCCAAGGCATAAATGTTATAACCCATTTGAAATTCCACTTGCAGAAATGATTCTGACCCTTCTTGCACTTGTTCTGGGAATTCTCTGGCCCTTAGGGATGCATGAAGGCAGCTTTGCCCCCTGCTGCTGTCTGGGGATCAAATCAGTGGGGAGCCTAGACTTTAAAGGGAACACGTGGTTAGGAAATCTCGTTAGCTGACAATTCAACTTCACTCTCATGTGCATCCAAAGAGTTAGGACAAAGACGTCCTCTCCTGTCCCCTGCAGTTGTCTCTCCCAGCTCCCCACTCTTCCCAGTGCCCCCCACCCCAACCAGAAAGGAGTCTTGGTGCTGGCCTAAGCCCCCCTCCATCCCCCCGCAAATTCCTGCAGTTCTGTGGACAAGCAGATGGAACCTCAGGCCTTCTGGAGCGCTGGCAGGGCAGGAATTTATCCCCTGAGCTTTGCTGAGCGCCAGCTAGCTGTGCCTGTTAGCCCCTCTCCCTTCTTTTCCGCATTGCAAGAAGCTTGCTTACTGCCTATGAGACAGCACTTGAATAGATGGTGAAGTTCAAGCCTGTGCTTTCCCAAATGAAGAAGCAGGTAAGAGTGCCCGGTGGGAATCCCGTCCAATTCTTGCCGAGAAGCCAGTGATGGAGGGGAACGTCTGCCTGAGAGTACGCAAGGCACGAGGGTGAGCAGGCAGAGAGAGAATTTGGTTCCTGTGAGCAGTGTGCAGAGTCCTGTGGAATTCCTGAATCCCAACAGATTTGGGCTTGTGGTTGAGAAAGATCCTTATTTTCACTCTGTCCAGTCGTTTGGACTCCTGTATCTTTTTTTAAAAATATTATTAAAATTTTTTAAAATTGGAGTATAATTGCTTTGCAGTGTTTTTTTCTGCCCTATGACAACGTGAATGGGTCATAATTATAAATAAATCCCCTCTTTCTTGAGCCTCCCTCCCCTCTCCCATCCCTCCTCCCCTCTCCCATCCCTCATCTCCAGGTCATCACAGAGCACCACGCTGGCCTCCCTGTTTTTTACAGCAGCTTCCTATTAGTTATTTATTTTACACATGATAGTGTATATATGTCAGTGTGGACTGCTGTATGTAAAACAGTGTTTCACTGGCCATGTGTGTGTATATGTGTGTGTATGTATTACATACACGCATATATACATACTCATTTTCTTCTCTAAATTTAGCAAATGGGTAGAATGTTTCTGAATTACGTCCTCCCTTTTTTCCCGCCTCCATATAGGATGAGAGAAAAACAGATTTGCAAGGTCCCCAGCATAAATCTTTGGTTTTTCATGATTCACATTTCATCTCTAAATATCTGGTTTTATGTAATTAGTAATTCCTATTAAAGTGTTTTTTCTGTCGTCATTGTAGGCCAATCACTTTAAAAAAAACTTTTAAAAAAGTAAATAAAGGAGGCATTCAAAAAATAAAGCAGTACTCAGGCAGGAACAGAATTTTTGGAAAAGAAAACAATGCTCTAGTGTAAAAGGTACAAAATACTAGCAGGCGGGTTTTTCCCTTCCATCCCCTTCCCAACCTCCACACCCCTCCAGCACAAGACTTTTGCTGTTCCTATGGTCTCCAGGGAGCTCATTAAGCCATCCGTAAAGGCCTAGACTGTGGGTATACGGAGATTCCTCCCAGACTCGTGTGAGATTCTTCTAGGAGGCGTCGGAGCTCTTGCTAGGTAGAGAGAGATTCTTCTCTCATTGGGCTGAGGCTGAGTTTAGAGCCTGGCATTTGGCTGCAAGTGGGGCGTCAGTTCATCGAAATAGCAGCAAGAAAGGAGAAAAACAACACACAACCAGAACAAAACCCTGGCACAGTCTACTAGCCAGTCAGTTGTGTACATCCGAAGGATGCTGAACGAAGAGTGATGATTCAGTGAGCAGCCCTGTGGGAGGAAAGGTGCTTTTAGTGGAGCACTTTCTGAATAGCCCAAGGCCCTCCGAGTCTTGGCGCCGTCACAGGGTTTCTTTCCATACAGAGATTTGGGTGTAGCAGTTTGGAGCCAAGCAGGAAGGTGCCACATGTGTGCTGGCTCTGCCGTTTTGAAGGAGGAGAGATGAAAGGGAGGGGGGCATTGTCTTTGGTTAAAATACGAAACAACCCACGCCACCCCCGCCCCCGGCCCTGATTATACATTTCCAGCTTCTACAGCAGAATTTTATTACAGACTAAAGGATAAGTATATCGATGAATAAACAGATGAGTGAGGAGGTAAGTGATTGGGAGACTGTGGACCTGGGACCGAGTGTGGCTTGGGATGGGTGAGGAGTGGATGGGGAATTAGGTGAAGGAGATTCAGTTGCTTGTCCTTAAAAAGCCCAAACACCGTTCTCTGTGCCATGGGAGGAGGCAGGATATCCTGCCTTCTCAGTGGCTGCCCTTCTGTCGCCCGAGTACCCGCCTCCTGGGCCAGGAGGGGCTAACCTTTTAAACTCAGATTCATTCTGGTTCCTGCTCCTGGCTTCCTCTGCCATCTATGGCAGGGATGATGAGCTAGAAAAAGTCACCAGGTCGGCCCCAGAGGAGAGGAAGTCAAGGGGAGTCCTGAGTCTGGGAATCTTCCCTGTTGAGTTGTCAGGACCACAGAAATGGAGTGTGTGGGGGTTTTTTCTATCTGATGCTCGCTTTTCTTTTCTTTTTTAAAATATTTATTATTTATCTGCACTGGGTTTTAGTTGCAGCATGCGGATCTTCACTTGTGGTGCATGGGAATCTCAGTTCCCTGGTAGGGATTGAACCTGGGCAGCTTGCCTTGGGAGCACAGAGTCTCAGCCAGTGGTCCATCAGGGAAGTCCCCAGTGCTTGCTTTTCAGAAGAGGAGATGGGCCTGAGGTCTGCAGGTTGAGCCTGAAGGGCCTTTAACGGGGGCGGGGGGCGGGGGGCGGAATCTGCCGTGCCCCCACTTCCCACCACACCCCCAGAGGTCTTTGGGAGAGAGATTCCAGCCCAAAGCCTGACCATCTCAGGCTCTCTCTTGACAAGATCTCTCTTGACCCAGATGGCTCTCCTGTGGTGGGGAGGGAGCTCTTCACATTCCGGGCACAAGATTTCAAGCTGGAACGTCTAGAACAGTCAGGACCTCATTAGCTGGTTCCCACTTGCTTTTAGGACAGTGTTTGAGAAGGTGAGAACTGTGGGCTTAGTCTCATCATGACATTCAGATGTGCATTTCATTTTTGGACTTAAAAGGAGTCTGACCCAACTACTGAGCTAATGTGTTAGTTTTTTTTTTTTTTTCCTGGCTACCAGGAATGGCTTGTGGAATCTTAGTTCCTTGACCAGGGGTTGAACCTGGGTCCTCAGCAGTGACAGGGTGGTGTCCTAACCCCTGGGCCACCATGGGAGTCCCTGAAATGTACCTCCTGATCTTCTCACATACACAAGGTTATCCTTGGAGTGGGAACATGGGGGTCAAATTCTTGCTCGTGCTGTAGCCCGCTGGGATCTGATAACCACAGCGTCGCTTTCTATGCCTATAAGGCCCCTAGATTGCTTGGGTACCCTGGTCACTCTTGGTCGTGCCTGGTCCCTGGCGTCATGGCTGATTCTGCCACCTGCCATTCTCAAAAGTGCCCCGGAGTGGCTGCCTGGAATCCAGAGTCCCAAGCGTCAAGAGTTGTCACCGTGAGTATGTTTAAGTAACTGTGGATTGTACTTCCCAGATGGCAAATCCTGCTCTATTCTGGTGGCATCAGCCTCCATATTCACCTTTTGGTTTTTAAAATGCCTTCACTGCCATGTGTAAAGCAGACAGCTAGTACAATGCAGGTGCTCTGTGATGACCTAGAGGGAGAGGGAGGTCCAAGAAGGAGGGAGATATAGTTGATTGATTTTAATGTATAGCAGAAACGAACGCAACATTGTAAAGCAACTATACTCCATTTAAAAAACTAAATAAGTGCCTTCAAGCTGTGCAGGGAGAATAATGCCCCACGTGCCTTCTCTCATCTAAGATGTCTTTGGATCCAGAAGTTGTTGACAGTGAAGTTGCTCAGTCGTGTCCGACTCTTTGCAACCCCACAAACTGTAGCCTGCCAGGCTCTTCCATCCATGGGATTTTCCAGGCAAGAGTACTGGAGTGGGTTCCCATTTCCTTCTTCAGGGGATCTTCCCAATGCAGGGATCGAACCCAGGTGTCAGACTCTTACCGTTTGAATTATCGGGTAATCCAGAAGTTGTTAGGGCTTTTAAAATACTCTTGCCGTGGTGAAGCTTTGACCTAATCATGCTTCTTAACTGCCACAGAGAGGGTAGGGACTCTGTGTGTGCTTCTTATTCTCTTGAGGGTCTAACATGTTACATTTCCAAACTGGCTAACTAAGGATGCAGTCTTTGGCTATAAAACTTGAGTCAGTTTTGCTGTAATATATTGAAATCGCAGTTTCACTCACTGATGGTGATCGACCACAGTATCCTTCCTGATGCCAAGTACACTCCTCCTTTCATGTGGATTCTTCTGTTCAAGTAATGCCAGGTTCGATTTGTTTCTAAAAACGATGTGCAAAATAATAATCCCCTGTCGTATTAGCAACCTAGGGGAAAAGATGAGCTTGTTGTGAAAAACATGTTCTGTTTTGTTTTTTTCCCCACCCACTCCTGTACTCTCCAGAAATAAATCACTTTTGTTCATTTTTGTTTTCAGTTCCTCTACTGATTATATTGCTATGTAATCTGCTTATGCCATTTTCATTTGACTGGCTGTTATGATAAAAGACAGTTTAGCTCACTTATTGTGTCTTATTTCCTTTCTTCTCTAGATTTTTGATGCTTATATTTGTGGTTCGATCTTTCTGTTGCTTGCATAGACTAACTTAGTTCCATCAGCCAGTGGCAGTGCCCTTTGCCTCCTTTCCCTTTGTGAAATGAGGATGTCAGTGTCCTGACCTGCCTTTCCTCTCAACTCCCTTCCTGTTTTACCTCCAGCTTCTGTCAGATGTCAGGGTGGATAAGACTGTTCTGTAAGCGTGAGAAGGACGATGAAGTTTTCTGTGCTTTCTCTGTTTTTTTATTGATAACAGATTTATTAAGATATGATTTATTGGGTTGGCCAAAAAGGTCATTTGGGTTTTTCTGTAACATTTTATGGAAAAACCCAAACAAACTTTTGGGCCAACCAGTACGTACTTCCCTGGTGGCTCAGTGCTAAAGAACTTGCCTGCCAATGTGGGAGATGTGGGTTCAATCCCTGGGTCGGGAAGATCCCCTGGAGAAGGAAATGGTAACCCACTCCAGGATTCTTGCCTGGAGAATCCCATGGACAGGCTACAGTCCATGGGGTCGCGAAGAGTTGGACACGACTTAGCGATGGAACAACGATAATACATACCAAACAATTCAGTTCTTTAAAGTATGCAATCGAGTGGTTTTTGGTATACTTGCAGAATTGAGCAGACATCAATTTTAGAACATTTTCATTACCTCCAAAAGAAACCCATACCTGTTACCACTTACCTGCCTTCCCCACCCATCCAGCCAGTCTCCAGGAACCACTGATGTATTTTCTGTCTCGATTTTATGTTGTTGTTTAGTCGCTCAGTCATGTCTGGCTCTTTGTGACTCCATGGACTGTAACACGCCAGGCTTCCTTGTCCTTCACCATTTCCCAGAGTTTGCTCAAACTCTTGTTCATATAGTTGATGATGCCATCCAACCATTTCATCCTCTATCGTCCCCATATCCTCTGGCTTCAATTTTTCCCAGCATCAGAGTCTTTTCCAATGAGTCAGCTCTTCGCATCAGGTGGCCAAAGTATTGGAGCTTCAGCTTCAACATCAGTCCTTCCAATGAATATTAAGGATTGATTTCCTTTAGGATGGACTGGTTGGATCACCTTGCTGTCCAAGGGACTCTCAAGAGTCTTCTCCAATACCACAGTTCAAAAGTATCAGTTCTTTGGTGCTCAGCCTTCTTTATGGGCCAACTCTCACATCCATATATGACTACTGGAAAAACCATAGCTTTGACTATATGGACCTTTGATGGCAAAGTAATGTCTCTGCTTTTTAATAAGCTGTCTAGGTTGGTCATAGCTTTTCTTCCAAACAGCAAGCGTCTTTTAATTTCATGGCTACAATCACCATCTGCAGTGATTTTGCAGCCCAATAAAATAAAATCTGTCACTGTTTTCACTGTTTCCCCATCGATTAGCCATGAAGTGATGGGACTGGATGTCATGATCTTAGTTTTCTGAATGTTGAGTTTTAAGTTAACTTTTTCACTCTTTTCTTTCACTTTCATCAAGAGGCTCTTTAGTTCTTCTTTGCTTTCTGCCATAAGGGTGGTGTCATCTGTGTATCTGAGGTTATTGATATTACTCCCGGCAATCTTGATTACAGCTTGTGCTTTATCCAGCTTGGCATTTCACATGATCTACTCTGCATATAAGTTAAATAAGCAGGGTGACAATATACAGCCTTGATGTACTCCTTTCCTAATTTTGAACCAGTCCATTGTTCCATGTCTGGTTCTAACTGTTGCTTCTTGACCTGCATACAGATTTCTTAGGAGGCAGTTCAGGTGGTCTGGTGTTCCCATCTCTTTAAGAATTTTCCAGTTTGTTGTGATCCACAAAGTCAAAGGCTTTGGCATAGTCAGTGAAGCAGAAGTAGATGTTCTGGAATTCTCTTGCTTTTTCTGTGATCCAACGGATGTTGGCAATTTGATCTCTGGTTCCTCTACTTTTTCTAAATCCAACTTGAACATCTGGAAGTTCACAGTTCATATACTGTTGAAGCCTGGCTTGGAGAATTTTGGACATTACTTTGCTAGCATGTGAGATGAGTGCAGTTGTGTGGTAGTTTGAGCATTCTTTGGCATTCCCTTTCTTCGGGACTGGAATGAAAACTGACCTTTTCCAGTCCTGTGGCCACTGCTGAGTTTTCCAAATTTGTGGCATATTGAGTGCAGCACTTTCACAGCATCATCTTTCAGGATTTGCAATATCTCAGCTGGAATTCCATCACCTCCACTAGCTTTGTTCGTAGTGATGCTTTCTAAGGCCCACTTGACTTCTCATTCCAGGATGTTTGGCTCTAGGTGAGTGACCACACCATCGTGGTTATTTGGGTCATGAAGATCTGTTTTGTACAGTTCTTCTGTGGATTCTTGCCACCTCTTCTTAATATCTTCTGCTTCTGTTAGGTCCATACCATTTCTGTCCTTTATTGTGCTCATCTCTATAGACTTGCTTGCTCTGCACATTACCTATAAACAGGGTTACATAATGTATGGTCTTCTGTGACTGTCTTCTTTCAGTTAGCATATTGTTTTCAAGGGTCTTCCAGGTTGTGGCATGTCTGTACTTCATTCCGTTTTTTAAAAAATATTTATTTATTTAATTTGGCTACACCAGATCTTTGCTGAAGCATGTGAGATCTTAGTTGTGGCATGAGGGATCTAGTTCCCTGACCAGGAATTGAACTTGGGTTCCCGCAGTGGGAACTTGGAGTCTTAGCCCCTGGACTACCAGGAAAGTCCCAGCATTTCCATCTTTTTTATTGATGAATAATGTTTCTTTGTATGGATGTATCACACTTTATTTATATCCATTCATCAGTTGACGGGCATTTGGGTTGTTTCTACCTCATAACTATTATGCATAGTTACTGCTGTAAACATTAGTGTACAAATACTGATTGGAATTTGGTATATACCTAGGAGTGGTACATTCCTATCAGCAGTGAATGAATGAGAATTCTAATTTCTCATATCCTTGCCAGCATTTATTATTAATTTTTTTGATTTTAGTCATCTTTATGGGTGAGAGGAAATGCCGCCTTTTGATTTTGATTTGTATTTCCCTGATACGTAATAATGTTGAGCATTTTTTCAAGTGCTCATTGGTGAATTGTGTATTGGACAATTGAACATTGGAGAAATAGACATTGGAGAAATGTCTGTTTAGACCCTTTGCTCATTTTAAAATTTGGTTTCTGTCTCTTTATTAAATCATAAGGATTCTTTGCATATTCTCGATAAAAGTACCTTATTAGATGTATGATTTGTAAACATTTTCTTCATTCGGTGAGTCGTCATTTCACTCTTCTGATGGCATCTTTTACATATGGTTTGCTTTTGAAAAGCCGAAGGTCAATAAAGATGTTTGGTCAGTTATGGCTCTGACAGTAAGTCAGGTTTGTACTCCAGGTTGTATATTTTCTGTAGTTATACTGGAATGCCTTAACTGATAGATTGAGAAAAGAAATACTGGGAACACTTTAAATATTAAAAAAGAGCAATTTTTTCATTTACTTTAAAAACTGTGTGAATGACTCAGTTATTTATTTACCAAAGATGCAGAAGGGTATATTTTTGCAAAGTAATTTGAAGGGAGCTGTCTTGGGTGTCAACTTTTGGGTCATACATTTTTTTTGCTGGTTGAAATATTTATCACTGTATTATATTAGGTTCTTATATTAGTTAAGAACTGGGGCCAGTTTTGCCCACCAGATGACTTTTGGAAATGTCTGGAGATATTTTAGGTTGTTCTACTGGAGAAGTATCTAGCATCTACCTAGCTTCCCAGGTGGCTCAGACAGTAAAGAATCTGCCTGCAATGCAGGAGACATGGGTTCTATTCCTGGGTTGGGAAGATCCCCTGGAGAAGGAAATGGCAACCACTCTAGTACTCTTGCCTGGAGAACTCCCATGGACAGCAGAGCCTGGTGGGCTACAGTCCATGGGGTTGCAAAGAACTAGACACGACTGAGCAACTAAGTGCAGCCCTGGGGAAGTATGGAGCATCTACCTAGACACAAAGAGCTATCTGGCATCTAGGAGGCACAAGCCAAGGATGTCGCTAACATCCTGCAATGCAGGGGTCAGTCCCTTAGACAAAGAATTTCTGGTCCATAGTCCATGGTGCTGAGATTGAGTAACACTGCATTCAAAAGACACAAGTATTAGAGCCACACATTTAAGTTTCTTTACTTAGGATAGTTGCCTGTGTTGTTTAAGTATTTGCAAGTGAACTATCTTGAGATATCAGATTATTTTGGTTATATAAAATATTTTGGTCATATTTTAGTGAAAATTAGATCTGAGTATCTTTCTTTTCTTTGGATAGAGAGTTTTAAGATATTGGATAACAATTTCAGGCATTTGGGGCTTCTCTGTGCTTAGGTTCATCTTTTTAATGACTTCTGGATGTTGCTAATGACTGTATCCTGAATTCTGCTGTGCTTCATGTTATGGGAGGAAAAATATTTGCAGGCTGATCATTATAATGTTACTCTTCTTAAGTAATTTATTGAGCATGAAAAAATTTTTAGAAAAAAATGTTCCAAGTGCAGTGCAAGATCTACTGTACAGTTTTATTAAAGAAAAGTCTTATGAATGCTGGAATCATCTCACTTTGAAATCTTTATGATTAGAAATAATTTCAGTTCTACAATTAATATCAATTGAACTTTAACATTTCATTGTCATTTGAAAAATTACAGCCTCCCAACTATGGTTTTCGCTTAACCAAACAATTTAACAATTTTAAAGTAGATTTTAAAAATTCACCTAGTGGTTTTGTTTTTCCCTTTTTTTTCTTTTCTTCACTTCCGTGACAGTTAATTGCTTTAATTTGGGGACTGAATGCCTGCACTTTGGTCCTGTGACCTCTCACCAATTGTATCAAACCATTTAAATTACTTTAAAGAAAAGGTTTGTGGGCGCCTGCGGCATGATTTCAGCTCAAATAAGAAAGCACCCAGATGACCTTCTCTTTCTTGGAAGAAATGAGGTCAAAACCAGTTGGACTTCTTGATGTTGTTAGGTTAGTCTTAGGACCTCTGAATCTTTAGAAATCCAAATGAACGAGCCTTTCTTGAAACTGAAACTAGTTAACAGAGCTTATGTGAGTGAGGAGGGCTAAAATGATTCCTTGCATATAGCCTCTGAATTAATTAATTTAATTTTAATGTTAATCTGTGCTTTCTTAGCCTGTGATACAGCAGTTCTGAATCCCATCTACGTCAGGATAAGTGAGTTTATGGGCCTGCTAGCAACCAGCAGTGTATAGTGTCTGGATTCTATTATAGCATATGGACCCAGCCCCTCCAGCATTCCAAAGCGCAGCCATAGCTAAGATAGCCAAGGGTTACATGTACAGGCCTATACGTATAGGCCTTGAGGAGACTGGTACCAAGGCCATAACATATAGTTCTTGGTTGCTGTGTTATGGTTGCTAGGAAACCCTAACTTGGGAAAAAATGGAACTTTGCAAAAAGATCTTAATGTACTTTAAACATTAAGGTTTCCATCTTGGAAAAGTTATTTGGTAGATTTTTGAACTGAAGAGCTTAATAAGGAGTCAAGTTGAATGGTTTAATGCCTTGAACATTATAACTAACTTAAGGATGCTGTGAGAGTCATGTTTCTGAATTTCCTCTTTTTATTTGAATCAGATCTCTCCGACTTCTGCTGCTGCTGCTGCTAAGTCGCTTCAGTTGTGTCCGACTCTATGCGACCCTATAGACGGCAGCCCACCAGGCTTCCGCATCACTGGGATTCTCCAGGCAAGAACACTGGAGTGGGTTGCCATTTCCTTCTCCAATGCATGAAAGTAAAAAATGAAAGTGAAGTCTCCCAGTTGTGTCCGACTCTTAGTGACCCATGGACTGCAGCCCACCAGGCTCCTCTGTCCATGGGATTTTCCAGGCAAGAGTACTGGAGTGGGGTGCCATTGCCTTCTCCGCTCTGACCTCTAGCAGTGTTAAAATGGTTAATGGCCTTTGATTACCTGGCTCACTGTTGATTTTTCTCAGATGTTCTGTGGGGTTCTTTTCCCTCACATTTTCTTTATCTGGATGATTCTTCCCGAATAACTCATCCTCAATTTTTTTTCTTTAATTATAAAGTATTTCTCTTAATTACATCAGGTAAATATAGCCAAATAGCAACAATGAAT
Organism: Capricornis sumatraensis; assembly: GCF_032405125.1. Classification (NCBI taxonomy): domain Eukaryota; kingdom Metazoa; phylum Chordata; class Mammalia; order Artiodactyla; family Bovidae; genus Capricornis; species Capricornis sumatraensis. The sequence continues at coordinate 110,473,777 of NC_091069.1, forward strand.
GTCTTTTAGTGTTGAAGTTAGGGGAAATCTTATTTTCTTAGGCATAATTTTCTCAAACTGAAAGATTTTATAATCATTAGGGGTTACTTGTATAATCAGAAAAATTATATTGATTAAATCCACATTCATCTTTGGGTAGGTGGTGACTAGTAGAAGCTTCATCTCCCAAGTTGTACTTTTTTGTAATCCACTTAAACATGGGGATTAAAGAGCAAAGTGTCCTCTGAAAAGTCAGGACTGCAGGACTGTGGATTCTGGCCTGGAATGAGCAAAGATGAGAAAGCCCTCGGGGGGCAGCCAAGAAGTCCAGTGATTAAATGTCAGTGGATGGATTAGCCCCATTGTTGACTGATCTTTTCAGGATGGGATTGAACCCAGACCTTCAATTATCAGAAAGTGGTTGACCTTCGAAGGTCGGCTTTGTTCCCCTCTTTATACTGCTTTCCCCTTAGGCGGTGTTCTTACACCCACTTCCAGTCATGGCTGTGTCTCATGATCTCAGTTTTTCTCTAGGATCACCTCCTAGTTTATGTACTATATCCCGCCTTCTCTGAAGGTCCTAAAACCTTGATTATTTCCAAGTCCAGTTTAATTCATATTTGCATTCATTTTCTAGGGTTACTAGTAAAAGGTGCCTCGGATGGATGACCTAAGACAAGACACACAGATTCTCTCCTAGTTCTGGATGCTAGAAGTTCAAAATCAAGATGGCAGCAGGGCCACGTTCCCTCCGAAGGTTCCAGGGTAGAATGTTGTTCTTGCCTCTTCCAGCTTCTGCTGGCTCTCGGCATTCCTGGGCTTCTGACATCCTCACTGCAGTCTCAGCCTCCTCCTCATGGTCGTCTTTTGTGGCTGTGTGTTTGTTTCTGAATCTCCTCCTCTCTTGTCAAGGCACTAGCTATTGGATGTAGGGTCCATCTTAGTCCTATTTAATGTCACCCTAACTTGGTTATATCTGCCAAGATCGAATTTCCAATTAGGATCATAGTCATAGTTACTACAGATCAAAGCTTAAACATATATTCTGGGGGGACACCACTCAGCCCACAAGTGTGTGCGACCGAGCACTCCATTAGACTGCCTGCTAAAGTCACTTGAGAATGCGTAACGCAGGTGTGTACTTACTGCTAAGAAGCGTGACTGTCTTAGAACTTAGCTCTGATATGACCGTGGGCTTTAAACTGACAAAGACTCTGTCTAGCCCTTTGGCCCCAGCCCTGCTTTCCCACTTCATCTCTCAGGGTTCCTTTCTCAAATGCTTAGAGCCAGTAACACAGGAGTCCTCTTTGCTCAGGAATATATCCCATTCTCTCTTATATATGTTCACACTGTCTCTGCTGTTGCTGCTGCTAAGTTGCTTCAGTCATGTCCGACTCTGTGCGACCCCATGGACTGCAGCCCACCAGGCTCCCCCATCCCTGGGATTCTCCAGGCAAGAACACTGGGGTGGGTTGCCATTTCCTTCTCCAATGCATAAAGGGAAAAGTGAAAGTGAAGTCGCTCAGTCGTGCCCGACTCTCAGCGACCCCACTGTCTCTAGATATGGACTGTTCCTATTTTTGCTAGCCCTTCTTCCAGGTCTGGTCGAAATCAGCCATCTTTATGTCATTTCCTCGATGTTTTAGTGTTTAACGGTGCTTTATTTTTTGGCTGTGCTGTGAGACTTGCAGGATCTTAGATCCCTGACCAGAGGTTGTAGCTGGACCCCTGCAGTCCAGTCGTAGCCACTGGGCCACCAGGGAGGTCCTTAATGGCTTTTTTATATGAGAGTGTTATCATAGTTTGACTCACGTTGTTTCCTAGACTGTAGGCACTATTTTTTTTCCCCCCTCCTTGGAAGTCTTCTCAAAACTTTGATGTCATTTGGATTTCACAGTCACTTCAAGAAAGGTGCTCCTAAGTGCACTATAGCCAAGGAAAGCCATGGCTTGGAAAGGTTCATGATTAGCCCAAGGAAACCGAGTGGGGAGGCCCAGCTGGAAATCTCACTAAGTCTTCAGGCTCCAAATGGCAAGCTGTTAGCATGGTGCTGGAAATCAGAGGTCGTCATGCATTCCCAGTAGAGAAGCCCCAAAGACAGAACAGTTGCCTAGTTTTCCTGGGAAAATGTATGGATTCTGGGATATACGGAGAGGGCATGAAGGTGGGGTTGACCCCAGATTGCAGACACTTTGCAGTCAGGATCTCAGCCAAATGGATCTTGGTTTTGCCCATAGCACCTCTGTGGAGGAGCTCAATGTACGTTAGGATACACTTGCCCCCAACTTATAACATTCCACAGTCAGTGTACAAGCATGGTGTTCTGCTCTTTGCCAAGACGGTGGGCTGTCGCTAAGGGATGAGAAACCTAAGGTGGTAAAGGTCTGGACTCAGGAGAGACTAGGGACAAGCATATTCCCTAAGGACCCCACTGGCTGGGAGCAGTCTTCAGCCAGAATGAAGTTGGTGCTATAGCATTAGCCAAAGTGAGACAGCTTGCCCTCAGAGGGGGAAGGTGGGTGGGTGTCTTAGTTTGAGCAGGTGGATTATACAGCTAACATATATTTCTCACCATTCTGGAGGCCGGAAGTCCTGAGATCAGGGTGCTCAGAATGGTCAGGTTCTGTCGGAGAGCCTTCTTCCTGTTTGTGGTTTCATAGGGCTTTTCCTTGGTGCATGCGTACACAGAGCACTCTCATCTGGTCCTCCTTTTATAAGGATGTTAATTTCATCATGTGGCCTCCACTGTCTTGACCTCATCTAAATCTAATTACCTCCCTTCCTGCCCACCCTACCCCCAACACATCAAAGGTTAGGGCTTCACTGTATGAGTGTTTGGAGGATACAGATATTCAGTCCATACTGGTGAATGTGCAATCAGGCACACAGTTTGGAGCCAGCAGATAAACAGGAACCAGAAAACAAAGAGAAAGTCCACAGGCATTGCCCCAATATGTCTTTAATGCTGAGGTGGGCTTTTTTGCATCTGGACTTTGTAAAGGCTCCTGGGGGCTTGGGGCAAAGCAGCCCAGGATGCAGCCTGCAGATGGACAGAATTTATACCTGGACACTGTGCAGGAAATAATGAAAGAGCCCAAGAGTGACAGTGAGGGGCTTGTTGTTGTTTGGTTGCTAAGTTGTGTCTGACTCTTTGTGATTCCATGGACTGTAGCACCCCAGGCTTCCCTGTCCTTCACTGTCTAGTGAGGGATGTGGGCTGGTAGGAATAGCAGGAGGTGGAAGTTCCGTGCTCTCAGGAGAATGCACTGTAGTTGGGAGGTGAAACCAACCCACAATGGGAGGGACCTCATTGGAAAGAGGTTCTTCATGGAAGGACCCATCCTTCTTGAAGTCAGAATCTCAGCCAAACTGATCTTGGTTTTGCCCACAGCATCTCTGTGGAGGAGCTTGATGAATGTTAGGATACATTTGCCCCCAACTTATAACATTCCACAATCAGTATACAAGCATGGGGTTCTGCTCTTTGCCAAGATGGTGGGCTGTCGCTAAGGGATGAGAAGCCTAAGGTGAAAGGTCTGGACTCAGGAGAGACTAGGGACAAGCATATTCCTTGATGGATGACTTGTAGCATGTGGGAGGTGCAGTGTTGAGACCAGAGCATTAATTGCAAATGACCGCAGAGCGAGGGATGAAGGCCACTGGCTCTAGGGAAAGTGCAATCGCAAGTTGCTGGTTGAGATTAGATAAGGGTCCAAGTCTCTGCTATGGCATTTCTAAAGTATTTGCTAGTTGAGGCCTTGTATTCTTTGTAATCTCGTGGACCGTGGCTCCTCTGTTCATGGAGTTCTCCAGGCAAGAATACTGGAGTGGGTTGCCTTTTCCTTCTCCAGGGGATCTTCCCAGACAGGGACTGAATCAACATCTCCTGCATTGACAGACGGGTTCTTTACCACCAAGCCACTAGGGAAGCCCTAGCTGAGGGCAGCAGAGGCTAATAAATGGCGTAGGAAATGGCAACCCACTCCAGTATTCTTGCTTGGAGAATCCCACGGACAGAGGAGCCTGGAGGGTTACAGTCCATGGTGTTGTACAGAGTCGGACATGACTGAAGCGACTTAGCATGCACGAGGCTATTAAAGGAACTTTGCGTTGCATGGATCAGCTGACTCTTTAAGGTATATTTTTATTTACTGTATGTTTGTTGTAAGAAACAAGCCATAGTTGAAACTGACTATAGCTGGTTTCACCTCCCAACTATGTATTGTAAGAACAATCAAGTATATTTAAAAGTAAATATTCTGCATGTTGCTACTATAGGAGCACGTTGTTGCTTCTGGTTTTTCTTTGTTCTTTCTTATCCATCTTTTCACGCCCTTTTAACTTATTTGTAATTCTTGCAGAGCTACAGATTTGTATCTTTTCTTTGACATTACATCAGTTCTATAAAGTAACTATATGGACAAAGGTAAAAAGAACTGTGGGTCCACGGGTACAAATTCCCAGTGGAGATAAACTGATGTGAGATTTGTTGTTTGCAGTAAATGGGAGATCAGTGGAACTTCTTTTGAGCTGGAAGAATTGGCAAAATGTCTGGACCATTAAGAAAATGGATTTTGTGATTAGTTTGAAAATGAGGCCAAACAACAAAGTCATACTATATAGTACAGGGAACTATATTCAGTATCCTGTGATAACATAATGGTAAAGAATACGAAAAAGAATATATATATATGTGTATAACTGAGTTACTTTGCTATGTAGCAATTAAAGACAACATTGTAAATCAATTATTGTACTTCAATAAAATTAAAAAAAAAACTAGTGGGAAAAGTTAGACTTCAGAAAAGAACATTAGTTATAATACAATTCATTGACTCATACCAGATACGTAAAATTTCATAACAAACCTCACTGGTTGCCACTAAAAGGTTACTAGGGCAGCAGTGTATCTGCTGCTGCTGCTAAGTCGCTTCAGTCGTGTCCGACTCTGTGTGACCCCATAGACGGCAGCCCCCCAGGCTCCCCTGTCCCTGGGATTCTCCAGGCAGTAACACTGGAGTGGGTTGCCATGTCCTTCTCCAATGCATGAAAGTGAAAAGTGCAAGTGAAGTCTCTCAGTCGTGTCTGACTCTTAGCGACCCCATGGACTACAGCCCACCAGGCTCCTCCGTCCATGGGATTTTCCAGGCGAGAGTACTAGAGTGGGGTGCCATTGCCTTCTCCAGTGTATCTGCAAATTGATAAATAAAAAAAGAATCAGCAAAAAGCAAAAACAAAACCACCAACAAAACTAGGTAATCAACTAGTTTTCCTGCAAATCAGATTTGTAAAGCGGCATGTTAATATATCTATTGGGGTTAATCTTTGTTTTTGACCTAGTTCCCTTCCTTAAATACCTCTGTAGATCAGTAGGGAGACCAGATAATAACTGTGTGGTATCTGTTTCAAGACATTTTCTTTTCATTTTTATAAAGTAAGTTTATCTATTAAAAAATAGAGCAGCCTTATCATGCCCATGCTTGTGTATGGTGGTCACATGTTCCAGTGAGCTGACCACTCATATAACCACCCTCCTGTAACTGAGTATTTGTTGTGTTTCTTTTTTTAACCATTATTTTAAGATTCCTTTGAAGTTGTTGATACATATTTTGCTTTTTTACTATTTTTTTAAACTTGCTTTTCTCAGGCTAAATTCTCAGGATGTGATATCTGCTTCAAATATGACATTAAAAAAAGTTCTTGCTTTGAATTGCCAACCTGCTTTAAAAAGTGTTGATCAGTTCATATGTATGAATGTATTGACCTCACCATGACTGATCTGCTCCGGGTCTTAATTATTTAATTTAATTTTGTGATTGTTATTACAACCATAAAGAATCTGTCTCTCTCTCTTTGCTTTTCAGGTAGACCGAACTTTTTGTGTCTATCATTTTGAACATTATTTCAAGCTTTTAGAAAACACAATTATTGCCTTATCTGTTAAATCCTTTACATTCCCTGGAGAAAAATAAGATAGAATGAGAAAAAACTTCTTTGACTTCCTCATCTGTGAGATAATGAGGTAGAAACAAATTGTTCTGAGGGCATTTCTAGCCTTTTCAATGTCCATAGCTTAGAGTTGATGAATGCAAAGTTTAAAGGGTGAATGGGATACAACATTAAGTGTTCTGACACATGGACTGATGAACTGGCTGTAGACGACCTGTTGTGGCTAGTTTTTGGCTTTTTGTTAAGAGGTTTCGGTTTATAGAGCAGTTTTAGTTCATAGCAAAATGGAGCTGAAAGCTTGGAGAGTTTTCATGTGTCCTGTCTTCCCACATGTGCACAGCCCCACATGGTCAACAGCTGCCACCAGAGTGGTGTGGTGGTTACAGTCAATGAACCTACACGGACTCATCATCACCCAGATTCCACTGTTTACATTAGGGCTTGCTGCTGGTTGTTGCATAAACATTACTTTGCCAACAAAGGTCTGTCTAGTCAAGGCCATGGTTTTTCCAGTAGTCATGTATGGATGTGAGAGTTGGACTGTAAAGAAAGCTGAGCACCAAAGAATTGATGCTTTTGAACCGTGGTGTTGCAGAAGACTCTTGAGAGTCCCTTGGACTGCAAGGAGATCCAACCAGTCCATTCTAAAGGAGATCAGTCCTGAGTGTTCATTGATGGACTGAGTGTTCATTGATCAGTCCTGAGTGTTCATTAAAGGACTGATGTTGCAGCTGAAACTCCAATACTTTGGCCACTTGATGTGAAGAGCTGACTCATTGGAAAAGACCCTGATGCTGCGAAAGATTGAAGGTGGGATGAGAACGGGACGACAGAGAATGAGATGGTTGGATGGCATCACCCACTCAATGGACATGAGTTTGGGTGAACTCCGGGAGCTGGTGATGGACAGGGAGGCCTGGCATGCTGCAGTTCATGGGGTTGCAAAGAGTCGGATACGACTGAGCGACTGAACTGAGCTGAGTGATGTGTACCTACGTGTAGTACAGTATCGTATAGTAGTTTCAATACCCTAAAAATCCCCTGTGCTCTCTTTTCATCTCTCTTTCCCCCAGCCCCTGGCAACAACTGATCTTATTATCATTGCCATAGACTTTCCTTTTCCAGTATATCATGTAGTTGAGCTCTGGCTGGTTTTGAGGAGGCTGATGTCACTGTTGAGAGTCATTCCTCAGGAGTCTTTCCTCACCATTCCCTGGCTTCTACTGGGATCACCTCTAGATTGGGATTTTAGAGTCAGAGGGATTGATGAAGGCTTCCCAACCCAGTAATCTTCTCTGTGACGCCCTGGCTGAGGAATGGCACATGAGCCTTTGTTGCAGTTGTCATTATGGGGCTGACAGAACAGAAGACTCAGAGGCCAAGGATGTGGGTTCCAGTCCCGGCATCGACTTGGATTAGCTGAGTCACTTGCCCTTTCTGAGGCTGCGGTCTCTCTGTGGAGTGATGCTAAGTCGTGCCTGCTCCCATGTTACAGGGTTCATATGGGGTGGCCTTTGCTAACACCAAAAGAAGGTGCATCAGGCAGTCAGTCTGGTCCTTGGTTGAGCAAGTGAATTGTGAGAAAGTAGTTCCCTGCAGGGAATGGAGGTCTGCCGTCCTGAAACTTCCTCCCGTTGATGCCAGCACTGTCTTTTTGGGGCATAAAGTCAGCCCCCTCTGGCCCATAACCATTTGCGGTTGGCTGTCATGCCTCCCCCCACCTCACTGCAGAAACTCTTTCCAAGAAAAATTCGTTGCTTCTTCTTCTGTCCCTCATATCACATGGATTCTCCTCCTCCTCATCTAAATGTAAGTGTTTTTTAGTAGAGAGAAGTCAGTTTAACAAAAAATAGGAAGACTTTTCTGTTTTCAACTCATTTTTCCTCTTTACTGAAATATAGTTAATTTACAGTATTGTGTTAGTTTCAGGTGTACAGCAAAGTGATTCATTTACATACATATATTCAGGTTATTTTCCATTATAGGTTATTATGCGATATTGAGTGTAGTGCCCTGTGCTATACAGTAGGTCCTTTCCTTGTCTCTTTCAGGTATAGTAGCGTGTGTATGTTAGCATCTATCATACTCCTAACTTATCCTTCCTCCCCTCCTTTTCCTCTTTGGGAAGCATAAGTTTGTTTTCTTGATCTGAGTCTGTTTCTGTTTTGTGTAATAGATTCATTTATTTTATTTTTTAGATTCCACGTGTAAGTGACATCATATAATGTTTGTCTTTGTCTGACTTCACCAAGTATAATATTCTCTAGGTCCGTGCACGTTGCTGCACACATCAATATTTCATTCTTCTTTATGGCTGAGTAATATTTCATGATATATGTGATATCTGTATATCTATATATACCTATAGATATATCTATACGGTATATAGCTCACATCATTTTAATCCGTTTGTCTGTTGACGGCCCCTTGAGTGTTTTTCATCACGTGGATTCTTTAGTTCTGTGAACACCCAATTCAGCATTTCAGATTATGGTATAAGGAAGTGTTAAGGGTTTAATTTTGTCCCCCCAGATTCATATATTGAGGCCCTGACCCCCAGGACCTCAGAATGTGACTGCCTTTGGAGACAGAGCCTATAAGGAAGTAAGTTGAGATGAGGTCCTTAGGGTGGCCCTAGTCCAGTCGGACTGGTGTCCCTTAAGAAAAGGAAGTGTGGACACAAACAGAGATGCCAGGGGTACCTGAGCTAACAGGAAGGGCAGGTGAGCACACGGGAAGGACAGGTGAGCACACGGGAAGGATAGGTGAGCACGGGAAGGACAGGTGAGCACACGGGAAGGGCAGGTGAGCCCACGGGAAGGACAGGGGAGCCCACGGGAAGGGCAGGGGAGCCCACGGGAAGGGCAGGTGAGCACACGGGAAGGACAGGTGAGCCCACGGGAAGGACAGGTGAGCCCACGGGAAGGACAGGTGAGCACACGGGAAGGACAGGCGAGCTCACAGCAAGCAGGCAGCCGTCTGCAAGCTTGGGAGAGAGGCCTCAGGCCAGCACCTTGATCTCAGCCTCCCCAGCCTGTGAGTAAACGTGTTTCTGTTGTTGAAGCCATCCAGCCTGTGGCACTTTGTTACGGCAGCCTGAGAGTTCAGGTGTACCCCGGTCTTCCCACCTCTTTGCATTTTCAGAGTCTTCCTGCAGCCCCTCTACACTTTCTGTATTGAGCTTCTTTGGGGAATTAATGAAACTTTCAGACTGAGTGTTGTCCTTTATCTTATACCTTCTTCTGGGCAAAGAACAAAGAGTCACTTTTTTGCAGGGAAGAGTTTTGTAAGTGTGTTTAGGATGATGACCTTTAGACTGGCCACCTTTGATAGATCATTACCTTTGTGCTGGGCCTTTCTGCTGCTTTACACACCACCTTAAGAAACCCTTACCAACAAGGACCTACTGATTATAACAGCGAGCTCTCAATATTCTGTTTTTTATTTTGCCACGCTGCATGCATACAAGATCCTAAGTTCCGCGACCAGGGAGTGAATCCGTGCCCCCTGAAGTGGAGGCGTGGAGTCCCTACCACTGGACTACCAGGAAGTCCCTCTATTCTGTAAAAACCGAAATGAGAAAAGAATTTGAAAAATAGACACGTGTCTGTATAACTGAATCACTTTGCTGTACACCCGAAACTAATCCAACATTCTAAATCAGCTATTGTTGTCCAGTTGCACAGTCATGCCCGACTGTTTGCGATCCCATTGACTGCAGAACGCCAGGCCTCCCTGTCCATCACCAACTCCTGGACCTTACTCAAGCTCATAGCCATGGAGTCGGTGGTGCCATCCAACCGTCTCATCCTCTGCTGTCCCCTTCTTCTCCTGCCTTCATTCTTTCCCATATAAAATAAAAAGTAAAACAAATAATAGTAATAAAGGAAAAGAATCCTTGCAAGGTGGGTATTGCCCTCCCATTTGGCAGATCAGAAAGTCCGGAAGCAGAGAGATGACATGAGCAAGGCCAGGCGATGTAGATTTCACGGATCCACGAATATCTGTGGTCATCAGCCAGTGACAGCATCTGGGTGGTTACGGGGGTGGAAATAGGCTGACTCCACCCCCTCACCCCAATATTCTTCCTCTATCAAGTCTGCCACGTCCCCCAGCCCCCTCCTTGGAGAATCCAGGGTGCCCATGTGACCTGCTCCACTGAGCAGACTGTTGATTGTGGAATCACCAACCCCACTTTCGTTTTTTCCTCTCATTTAATGCAATCCAGTCGCTCAGAGCACTCTGTCAGAGGTAGTTTATTTGGGCCAGACCATTTAAGAATGGCAGAGATTTCCTGTGCAGAGGTTTTATGTAGGTGCTGTGTGTGTGCTCGCGGAGGCATTTGGACATTTAAGTGTGTGTGAGACGAAGGACCGCAGACTCTGGGCGCCTGGGGACCACGCGGTGTTGTAACTCTCACCCCCGCGCCAGCTGTGCAGCTCCTCCAGCCTTCTGCATTTCCCATTTACGGGGCCCTTTTAGTGTTATGACACCTGTTTAAATCTGGTGTTTCCATTACTTGGGGGCCTGGTAGGTGGTTGGAGCTGGTGGCCAGGCAGGGACTCTCTGCAGCTCCTAAGCTTAGGCCGATGCCCTTTCTCCCGCCACTTCTCATGGAAAATCCATTCTTGGTGTTTTGTTTCAGTGAGAAAAGCATAAAAATATTTTCAGAGACCCTCCTCCTCACTGCTCCCCTCCCCAACCTTTCAGCCTTTGACGAAGGGGACCAAATCCCTTTTGAAGCAAAGAAAGCACTAGTGAAAACATTGTCTTCACATTGGTTTTAGCAAAAAAAAAGGATGATTTTTAAAGCACATTACAAAGCCAATACAATATTGTAAAGTAATTAGCCTCCAATTAAATAAATTTATATTAAAAAAAATAAAAAAATAAAGCACATTACGTGGACTTTGTCCAGTGAAATTCCATGACAGATTTGTCTGGAATGGCTTTTTGTGTCATCTCTCTTAGAATTATTGTTATCATCGAGCCAGGAAAACTGCTGTACACTGGGTGATCTCTGCTCCCTTGAACAGATAGGAAGCTGTTTAACAACATTTGTGCATTTAAAAAGTAAGTGCTATTTCCAAAAGTGTAAAAATTGAAATGTAATGCGTATGTCAAAAAATGTACATCATGTTAAGTGTCTAGCTTGATGAGTTCTTACAAACAACACACCTGTGTAGCCAGCATTCAGATCCAGGGTCAGAATGTGCTGAGACCCCAAAACCATCCTCAGGCCCCTTCCTGTCAGCACCCCTCTAACAGCACTTCAGTCCAGGTGGTTTCTAACCCATAGAGCATAGTGAAGGGTACAGGAAGAAGGCGTGTTCTTGCCCTGCCTCTGTTCACCCCCTTCTTTCTTTCTTCCCTTTGGCTGCGCTGGGCCTTTGTTGCTGTGTGCGGGCCTCCTCTAGTTGTGGTGAGTGAGGGCTACTCTCCAGTTGTGGAGCGTGGGCTCTGGAGCATGGACTCAGCAGTTGTGGCATTTGGGCTGTGTTGCTCTGCGGTGTATGGGATCTTCCTGGCCCAGGGATCAATCCCGTGTCCCTTGCACTGGCAGGCAGAGTCTTAACCGCTGGACTACCATGTACGTCCTGCTCGCTTCTTCCTACACTGTCAGCTAACTACTTTTCTTGGTTTCTTATGAGTCCTTGCAGATTTCTGTATTTGGGTAAATAAAGGTGTGTATTCTAAATTGTGTACTCTTTCAAAAGACAGCACCCCATTCTGGCTTCTTTTCGTTGCTCAGTCGCTCAGGCATCCCTGACTCTGCGACCCCATGGACTGCAGCATGCCAGGCTTCCCTGCCTGTCTTTGTGACCCCATGGACTGCAGCATGCCAGGCTTCCCTGTCCTGCACTATCTCCCAGAGTTTGCTCAAACTCACGTCCGTTGAGTCCATGATGCCATCCAACTGTCTCATTCTCTGCTGCCCAGCCTCCTCCTGTCTTGAGTCTTTCCCAGCATCAGGGTCTTTTCTAATGAGTCAGTTCTTTGCGTCAGGTGGCCCAAATATTGGAGCTTCAGCTTCTGCACCAGTTCTTCCAATGTATATTGAGGGCTGATTTCCTTTAGGATTGATCTCCTAGAGAGATCTGGTTGGATCTGGTTTGATCCAAGGGACTCTCAAGAGTCTTCTCCAAAACCACAATTTGAAAGCCAGGGGGCCTAGCCTTTAATAAAAGCTCAAAAAGCTTTTTGCTGAGCTGGATTTCTCTCCTGTTCTCTTCTTGCTGACTTTTTAAGGCTCAAAGCAGGCATCACCATCTCTAGAAAGCCTTTTGGGATCTTCTCTGCTTGCATAATAATGCATCGTGTTCTGTTCATCTGTTTGTGTGTCTTTGTTGAGGCTATGGAGTTCTTGAGGGCGGGTCCAGTGCAGACCTTGGTCATCCCTGTTCCTAGCATGGGGGCTGGCACCTCGAAGTCTTCCGTTTGGCGCTTTCTCGGGAAAACAATGAGTAATGATTTGATAGTCTCCTTGAGTTTCACAATAGACTGGTTCCAAATAGGAAAAGAAATATGTCAAGGCTGTATATTGTCACCCTGCTTATATAACTTTTATGCAGAGTAATCATGAGAAATGCTGGGCTGGAGGAAGCACAAGCTGGAATCAAGATTGCTGGGAGAAATATCCATAACCTCAGATATGCTGATGGCACCACCCTTATGGCAGAAAGTGAAGAGGAACTAAAAAGCCTCTCGATGAAAATGAAAGAGAAGAGCGAAACAGTTGGCTTAAAGCTCAACATTCAGAAAACGAAGATCATGGCATCTGGTCCCATCACTTCATGGGAAATAAATGGGGAAACAGTGGAAACAGTGTCAGACTTTATTTTTTTTTGGGCTCCAAAATCACTGCAGATGGTGCTTGCAGCCATGAAATTAAAAGACACTTACTCCTTGGAAGGAAAGTTATGACCAACCTAGATAGCATATTCAAAAGCAGAGACATTACTTTAGTCTAAGGCTGTGGTTTTTCCAGTGGTCAATGTATGGATGTGAGAGAGTTGGCCTGTGAAGAAAGCTGAGCGCTGAAGAATTGATGCTTTTGAATTGTTGTGTTGGAAAAGACTCTTGAGAGTCCCTTGGACTGCAAGGAGATCCAACCAGTCCATCCTAAAGGAGATCAATCCTGAGTGTTCATTGGAAGGACTGATGCTGAAGCTGAAACTCCAGTACTCTGGCCACCTCATGCGAAGAGTTGATTCATTGGAAAAGACCCTGGTGGTGGGAGGGATTGGGGGCAGGAGGAGAAGGGGATGACAGAGGATGAGATGGCTGGATGGCATCACTGACCTGAAGGACATGAATTTAGGTAGACTCCAGGAGTTGGTGATAGACAGGGAGGTCTGGCGTGCTGCCATTCATGGGGTCACAAAGAGTCAGACACGACTGAGTGACTGAACTGAACTGAGTGTCACACACTGGATTGTGCCAGGGCTGGACTTCAGACTCTTGTGCCAGCTGAAAATCCTTGCCTGGGCAACTACCTGCCCATGAGAAGGTGCAGGGAGCATCTATGTTCTAGTGAGATCAGGGTGATGGGAAGGAGGAAGAATCTGGGTGGAGAACCAGCCTGTGACTTGCCACCATCCCAAAGCTCCTGTGGGATCTCAGAGACCTGGGTCTTCATTTTTTTGTGTATTTTTGGCCAAGCTGCCCTGCTTGTGGAATCTTAGTTCCATGACCAGAGGTCAAATCCAAGCCTTCAGCAGTGAAGCACAGAATGCTAACCACTGGACCACCGGGAAAATCCCTGTTTTTATTTACTTTTAAATTAAAAAAAAAACCCCAAATGAACTTTTATTATGTTGGCTTGAGTTTTTAAAATGACTGCCTTATGTGCATTAATCATCGGGAGCCCTGATGGTCACGCTGGACTGCAGCGCTCAAGTGATGAGAAATGGCTGGGTGACTGTAAGAAATTGGTGGGAAAGAGAAACATTTGGTCCCGAAGTCTGTATATTGTGGCCAGTTCCTTGCAGGGCTCATTGAGTGAGGAAGATGGAGTGTCCTGGGTACTTTGCACCTGGGTTGGGTGGGCATACGTGCTGTCAGTGGTTGTCCCTATGAACAGCTCTTCATGACTGTGCATCTTATGAGGAGTCCAACTCCTTGAAAATTGGGACATGGAGAAAAATGGGCAAAAGGGGAAATGTCAAATAGAACGTTGGAAAAGGGGAATTCGTGCTCTGGAAGTGCTCTCTACATTTTTTTTTTTTTTCATTTTTAGAGTCTTTATTGAATTTTTTTATAATATTGCTTCTGTTTTTTATTTTAATTTATTTTTTTATTGAAGGATGATTGCTTTACAGAGTTTTGTTGTTTTCTGTCAAACCTCAGTATGCATCAGGCATAGGTATACATATATACCCTCCCTCTTGAACCTCCCTCCCATCTCCCTCCCCACCCCACCCCTCCAGATTGATACAGAGCCCGTGTTGGAGTTTCCTGAGCCATGCAGCAAATTCCCGTTGGCTATCTATTTTACATACGGTGATGTAACTTTCCATGTTACTCTCTCCATACATCTCACCCTCCTCCCCTCTCCCCACATCCATAAGTCTATTCTCTGTCTGTTTCTCCATTGCTGCCCTGCAAATAAATTCTTCAGAACCATTTTTCTAGATTCCGTATATATGCATTAGAATATGATACTTATCTTTCTTTTTTGATTCACTTCATTCTGTATAATAGGTTCCAGGTTCATCCACCTCATCAGAACTGACTCAAATGCATTCCTTTTTGTGGCTGAGTAAAATCCCATTGTGTATATGTACCACAACTTCTTTATCCGTTCATCTGTCGATGGATGTCTAGGTTGCTCCCGTGTTCTAGCTATTATAAATAGTGCTGCAGTGAACGTCAGGAAATGTGTGTCTTTTTCAATTTTGGTTTCCTCAGGGTATATGCCTGGGAGTGGGCTTGATGGATCATATGGTGGTTTTATTCCTGGTTTTTTAAGGAATCTCCATACTGTCTTCCATAGTGGATGTATCAATTTGCATTCCCATCAACAGTGCAAGACTGTTCTCTTTTCTCCACACCCTCTCCAGCATTTATTGTTTGTAGACTTTTTGATAAGGGCCATTCTGACCAGTGTGAGATGATATCTCATTGTGGTTTTGATTTGCATTTCTCTAATAGTGAGCGATGTTGAGCATCTTTTCATGTCTTTGTTAGTTAGCCATCTGTATGTCTTCTTTGGAGAAATGTCTGTTTAGGTCTTTTCCCCACTGTTTGATTTGTTTTTCTGTATGAGCTGCTTGTATATTTTGGAAATTAATCCTTTGTCAGTTATTTCATTTGCTATTATTTTCTCCCATTCTGAGGGTTGTCTTTTCACCTTGCTTATAGTTTCCTTTGCTGTGCAAAAGCTTTTATGTTTAATCAGGTCCCACTTGTTTACTTTTGTTTTTATTTCCATTCCTCCAGGAGGTGGGTCACTTTGATTTATGTCACCGAGTGTTCTGCCTATGTTTTCCTCTAAGAGTTTTATAGTGTCTGGTCTTCCATTTAGGTCTTTAATCCATTTTGAGTTTATCTTTGTGTATGGTGTTACGAAATGTTCTAATTTCACTCTTTTACATGTAGCTGTCCAGTGTTCCCAGCACCATTGATTGAAGAGGATGTCTTTGCCCCATTGTATATTCTTGCCTCCTTGGTCAAAAATAAGGCACCCATAGGTGCATGGGTTTATTTCTGGGCTCTCTATCTTGTTCCTCCTACATTTTTGTGGGGGGCATGCTGCACAGCCTGTGGAATCTTGATTCCCTAACTGACCAAGGATCAAACCCGTGCCCCCTGTGGTGGCTGGGGGGCGTCTTAACCCCTGGACCACCAGCGAAGTCCTGCTTCCCATGGGTTGTTTGTACAGCATTCCACTGAAGAACTGGCCATGGGATGCTTGAGGGTTTGGCCACCCTGTGATGCTGACCTGGGTGATAGTGGCAGCTGGGGTGAGCAGGGACCTAGGTCTCTCAGTGGGTGGGCCAGGCTCATTCCTGGCCTCACAGGTTCTCAAATACGGTCATCTTCCCACGAAGCTCCGTGAAGCTTGCAGTTGTTGTTTAGCCTCTCAGTCGTGTCCGACTCTTTGTGACCCCATGATCTGCAACACGCCAGACTTCCCTGTCTTTCACTATCTCCCAGAGTTTGCTCAAACTCATGTCCATTGAGTCAGTGATGCCACCTAACCATCTCCTTTGTCGTCCCCTTCTCCTCCTGCCTTCAATCTTTCCCAGCATCAGCGTCTTTTCCAGTGAGGCGACTCTATGCTTCAACTTCAGCATCAGTTCTTCCAATGAATATTCAGGGTTGATTTCCTTTTGGATTGACTGGTTTGATCTTGCAGTCCAAGGGACTCTCAAGAGCCTTCCCCACCACCACAGTTCAAAAGCATCAATTTTTTGGCACTCATGCCTTTCAGGAATTTTAAGGAATCAAAACTAATTTAAATATGCTTCAGTTTTAAGATGATATAAAAAAAATTGGGTCAAGAAGAACTTCCTACAGTAACTTAAAGCAAAAACTACCCTGAGAAAGTGTCATGCACTGCAGATACCCTGACAGTGATTGTTCTTTTAAGATTCTTTGGATGGTGAAGACTCAGTGATGGGCAGACAGAAATTAAGATTACTAAGTACTGATTCTGGATACTTTGTTTTGTCCTGGAATTTAGAACAGAGCTGGTTATTAACACAGGGGGCTCAGTTTCCTGTAGTTAAAGATGCTGGCTCTCTCAATGCAGGATTTAATGACTTTTTAATAAGGCCTGGAGATCCACAAAGGAAAAAACCTCCTGGCCTGCCTGTTGTGTTTAGAAGTTAATAGCGAGTTTGGACATGTTTTGTTTTAGCCCCTACTGTGCTTTCTGTACCTAGGAGTACTCAATAAATACCCTGAGTTTTCTGTTCTGTTGAGGGGTGTTAGGTTTGTGGATATGAAATCCAGGATCCTGGAGAGGTTCTCCTGGTTCTGGGTGGCTATTTCTGATAGAACAAAGGGTATGTCTGCCCTTGAATGGGGGCTGTGTGAAAGAAAAGTTCAGCATATCCTGTGATTAGGCATTTAAGAGATCAGGAATTCTTTATACTTCAGAAATTTTTTATCTAAACCTCATTCCCAGCTGGGCACACATAGAGCATCTATAGCTGGACTGCCCACTCTGGTGGCCACTAGCCACTGGGGCTACTGCTCTTGAAGCATGGGTAGTCTGATGGTGACTGCAGCCATGAAATTAAAAGACCCTTACTCCTTGGAAGGAAAGTTATGACCAACCTAGATAGCATATTCAAAAGCAGAGACGGATCTTTGCCAACAAAGGTCCGTCTAGTCAAGGCTATGGTTTTTCCAGTGGTCATGTATGGATGTGAGAGTTGGACTGTGAAGAAGGCTGAGCACCGAAGAATTGATGCTTTTGAACTGTGGTGTTGGAGAAGACTCTTGAGAGTCCCTTGGACTGCAAGGAGATCCAACCAGTCCATCCTAAAGGAGATCAGCCCTGGTCGTTCTTTGGAAGGACTGATGCTAAAGCTGAAACTCCAGTACTTCGGCCACCTCATGAGAAGAGTTGACTCATTGGAAAAGACTCTGATGCTGGGAGGGATTGGGGGCAGGAGGAGAAGGGGATGACAGAGGATGAGATGGCTGGATGGCTGGATGGCATCATGTCCACTGAGTTGGTGGACATGAGTTTGGGTAAACTCCGGGAGTTGGTGATGGACAGGGAGGCCTGGCGTGCTGCAATTCATGGGGTCGCAAAGAGTTGGACATGACTAAGCGACTGAACTGGACTGAACTGAACTGACGTCTCCCAAGAAGACAGACAGATAGCCAACAGGTACATGAAAAAGATGCTCAACATCACTAATTTTTAGAGAAATGCAGATCAAAACTACAGTGAGGTACCGCCTCACACTGCTCAGAACAGTCATCATCAAAAAACCTACAAATAACAAATACTGGAGAGTGTGTGGAGAAACGGGAACCCTCCTACACTGTTGGTGGGAATATAAATTGGTACAGCCACTGTGAAAACAGTATGAAGGTTCCTCAGAAAACTGGAGTTGCCATGTATGATCTAGCTATCCCACTCCTGGACATATACCCAGACTCTAACCCTAAAACTCTAATTCTAAAAAGATACATGCACCCTTATGTTCACAGCAGCACTATTGACAATAGCCAAGACGTGGGAAAAACCTAAATGTCCATCAAGAGATGAATGGGTAAAGAGAGGTGGTATATCTGTTCAATGGAGTACTGCTCAGCCATCAAAAGGAATGAAATAATGCCATTTGCAGCAACATGGATGGACCTGGAGACTATCATATGTTTAATCTTTTTACTTTTTAAAAATGTAGCTACTAGAGAATTTAAAATCATGTGTTTTATTGAGTAGCCCTGGTGGAAGGAATGGGTTCTCCTTTATCTTCCAGGACCACCTGCTGGAATAGGTGTTGGTGGTGGTGGTTTAGTTGCTAAGCTGTGTCTGACTCTTGCGACCCCATGCACCTGCCAGGCTCCTCTGTCCATGGGATTTTCCAGGCAAGAATACCAGGGTGGGTTGCCATTTCCTTCTCCAGGGGATCTTCCTGACCCAGGGATCAAACCCAGGTTTTCTGCATTGCAGGCAGATTCTTTACCTACTGAGTTGCCAGGGAAGCCCAGGGTAAGTGGAGTCTCTCTTATTTAAGGAATCTCTTAGTTCTGATGGGCTGTCTGAAGTGTGCTTTGAAGCCAGGGTGTGGGGAAAATGACAGTTTGAAGGGAGAGTGACTTACAAACAGTGCATTTTCATAGCCAGCTCCCTGGAAGGACAGGGGAATTTTCTCTGTGGCAGGATTAGGTAAGGCAAATACAGATGGTCAGGTAGACACGATACCAGCACCTCTTATGAATAATAATAGCTCTGCACATCTAATTGCCTGACTTCCTTCTAAAAGCTTAAGAGTAAAGAAGAGTAATCACAGGAACCCTAAAATAGTTTCAGAAAAACTAATCAAGAGCCTGGAAGCGGTAGAAAAGGAAGTGGGGTACAGCGTGGGGAGATGAGATCTCATGCGTCGCTTTGTTGTAACCGTAATGGTCCATCAGTACCAGGCTGTTCCTGCGGGGGCCTCCTGGACTGTGCCTGGTTGTAGCTGGTCCAGAGAGATGTTTCTCTCATCTCTGCCCCTGCTCCATCGCCAGAATAATTGGTTCGTCCTTGCATCGTTAAATCGCATTTAGAAAATGAACTTCATGCCTGTTTACATGGCCTGCCATTGGTTTCATGTTTGTTTCCCTTGCTGCCCGTTGCTGATTTGTTTCCTCTGATGGATGCCAGAATCCTTGCAAGGAGAGATCTCATTTTACATGTTTAAATCCTGTGTTGTTGAACAGAAAATACATATTCAGTTTGTTAATGGCTATAGTTAGTGGTTCATTAAAAAAAAAAAAAGATCATTCATTTGGCTTCTCATCTGTGTTTCCCCTTCTGGCCCCGCTCTCTCCATTTCTTTCACCCTTTCTCTCCTCGCTTTTTTTTCTTCTTCTAAGGTATAGGTCACATGGAGAAGTCCTAAAAAAATGTGTGTTCAGATGGCCTGTCTGCACCTTAAAAACACACACACACACACACACACACACAACAATAAAGCCTCGCCTTCACTGAGTGTCACTTATTTATTTTTTATTTGACCATCTCTGCCCTTCCTTCTGCATAGCCTCCTGGCGCTAAGGCAGCCCCCAGGGCTGGAAGGCACTCACGTGGTACCCAGTGGCTGGCTCACAGCACAGCCTTGGACAAGGGCCAGACCCAGGCTTGGAGCTGGGCAAGCAGTAATGCACCAGGGAGCTGACTGGAAGGAGGCCCGGGGTGGAGTCCCCACGGGCTCAATGGAGGCCTGGTTTTACTTAAGATATTCCAAACAGTGAAGGGGGAGTAAACAGTCCGCTAATTAAATCTGGAGGTGGTGGCAAACCTGGAGGTGTTGCAAAGCCCTCTGCACACAGAGGACGTTGGGAAAACACACGGAGCTGTGGAAAGGTGAGGCCAGGCTTGGGGAGATGAGATTCTGCCTGGAAAAGTACAAGCCGCCATCTGGAGAGAAATTAGCCATTGGAAGCGCGCTCTGTGGGGCGTAAGTCAGTGGCGCGGTAATTGACTCGGAGCCAGAACTGTGAAGTTCTGTTTCTTGTTCTTGATAGTCAGTAGTAATCGTTTATTTTTTTAACCCCTGAATTTATGACTCAGAGGTCGGGCCAGTCCTGCTGTGTTTATAAGGCTCAGCCTTAAAGGTAAACTGATAAGAAGGGTATTCCTCCAAACTGCTTTGCCCATCTGCTTCCATTTTATTACGCCCTGGACCCTGAGGGTGGCCAGGGGTCCAAGATCTTGGAGGCTGGGTCTGGGAACTGGAGTGTGGCTGACCAGCTGGTGGGGGCAGCTGCCTGCTCAGTGTGGATCAAGACGTGCCCTGCCTCTGGATGTGTGTCCACCAGGAGGGATCCTGCGATCGGTCTCTGGGGTACCTGACGGTTAGTAGGTTTATGGTTCTCCAGCCTTCATGGCCTGCTGCTTCCTAGGAGCCCTGTAATCACACACAGATGCTTTAGTTCTCTGAGCCGGCTTCCATTTGCCAGTTTGAAAACCTGCACTCATTTTTAAAAAAAATGTGGGATCGTAGTTTTCCGACCAGGGATTGAACCCAACCAAGCCCCGTGCAGTGGAAGTACAGATTATATTAACCGCCAGGGAAGCCCCCAAAACTACACTCTTATGGTGGAAAACAGCATTGCCTCGAGGGTAAAGAGCAGCGATCTGGGAAGTGAGATGTCTGTTCACGTCTCTGTGTGATTTTGGCCAAGTTGTTTCATTTCTCAGCCTCAAATTCCTTATCTGCAAAACGGCCCCAGAAGGTTAAAGAGATGTAGATAGAGACCTTTGCTTGGGAGTGGACTTCAGCTGCGAAAGTCTTTAGTGTCCCTGAACTAAGCATAGATCATCTTCAGAACCTCTTCACTAGGAGTTCAGAGGCGACCCCAGCAGGTGAGGGTGCCCAGGGAGATGGCACTGACCCAGACAAGAACTGGGATAGAAATGGTGACGTCAGGCCCAGTGGGGCCGATGCAGGACTTGTTCAGTCACTACGTCGTGTCTGAAATCTTTGTGACTCCATGGACTGCAGCACGCCAGGCTTCCCTGTCCTTCACTGTCTCCCTGAGTTTGCTCAAACTCATGTCCATTGAGTTGATGATGCCATCCACCCGTCTCCTCATCTTTCGCCCTCTTCTCCTCCTGCCCTCAGCCTTTCCCAGCATGACACAGGATGGAGGTTCACAGTTGAGTTTTCTGATATGGTTGCTTCATTGCCAAATTATCTTCTTGCCTTCTGACATACTAGAGTAAATAAACGTTTGTTGGGGGTTTACGAAGGCAGTGACAGGTCCTTACTTAAGCAAAAATGCTGACCAGTAAATGATGACGGGGGTGTGTGAAACTGCCGGGGCCGCAGAAGGTTGAATCTGCTCTCTGAGAGCGTCTTGCCCTGGCTCTGGTGGGTGCTCCCTTGAGAAGGAAGAGGCCTGAAAGAGGCTTTCCATGGAATTGCAGGAGGAAAGGTGACCAGGTTGGAGGCTATAGGTGTAGAGTTTATAAACACGTCCGCAGAGCGGTTTTGCAATGCCTGTTACTCTGTCCTTTAAAGAGGAACTATTCCGGGGAGAGGAGCATTGTTGGATGGGTGACCTAATTTGTTTCCTCTGTTTCCTTCTGGCCTGAACTGGGCAGGTGGCCCTGACCCACAAGGTCTTAGACCGGCTGAAAGGAAATCCATTTGCTGATAAAGAAGATACACTGTGAGATAAAGAAGAGAATGTTTTGCTGACAGCTTCCTCCTCTGCCTGACTCGGGCTCTAGTCAAGGTACTAATGAACTGGTGACTGGACCACACTCCTTCAGGTTCTGAAATCTTACCCTTGGAACTCCAAGTAGCCCATAATTGTTTTCTAATTGTTTTATATGCATTTGTTTTCTCTCCCTAATTCTAATCCTGAGGACCCTTCGAGAACAGAGTTCAAGACTATTTTCCACCATGATTGGACTCAATAAATACTTGGCTGAAGAGTTAAAGAGGAGTTTAATTTCCATAATGCATATTCTTCCTGTTTCCCAAAATGACATGATAAATACAACTTTTTCTGTGTGTGTGTGTGTAGTTGCGGAGCTTGTAGTGTTCTAGTTCCCCGACCAGAGATGGAACAAATGCTCCCTGAAGTGGAAGTGTGGAATCTTTAGCCACTGGACCACTAGGAAATTCCCAGAATATTACTGACATTTTATCTGAAGAAATATCTTAACTAAAAGTTGATATACTTAGTGCATTGGTATTCCTGCCAACCCTGGAGAAAATATCTTTATTGATCATTGCCCACTCCACCTCCCCCTTCAGTCCCTACTGTCCCTAGTTACCTATTTCTGTGAGTGAATGACTGTTGGTGTCTAAATACTGAGGCCTCATCCACCCCTTTTTGTGCTCAGTTCAGTCGCTCAGCCGTGTCCGACTCTGCACCCCATGGACTGCAGCACTCCAGGGTTTCTTGTCCATCACCAACTCCCAGAGTCCACCCAAACTCAAGTCATGCGTCGGTGATGCCATCCAGCCATCTCATCCTCTGTTGTCTCCTTCTCTTCCCGCCTTCAGTCTTTCCCAGCGTCAGGGTCTTTTTCAGTGCCTCAGTTCTTCACCATCAGGTGGCCAAAGTATTGGAGTTTCAGCTTCAGCCTCCAGATGTTTTTCTGGAACTCTCTTGCTGTTCCCATGATCCAGCAGATGTTGGCAATTTGATCTCTGGTTCCTCTGCCTTTTCTAAAACCAGCTTGAACATCAGTGAATATTCAGGACTGATTTCTTTTAGGATGGACTGGTTGGATCTCCTTGCAGTTCAAGGGACTCTCAAGAGTCTTCTCCAACACCATGGTTCAAAAGCATCAATTCTTTGGTGCTCAGCTTTCTGTATAGTCCAACTCTCACATCCATACATGACAACTGGAAAAACCATAGCCTTGACTAGATGGACCTTAGTTGGCAAAGTAATGTCTCTGCTTTTTAATATGCTGTCTAGGTTGGTTATAACTTTCCTTCCAAGAAGTAAGCGTCTTTTAATATCATGGCTGCAGTCACCATCTGCAGTGATTTTGGAGTCCCCCTCCAAAAAAAAGTCTGTCACTGTTTCCAGTGTTTCCTCATCTATTTGCCATGAAGTGATGAGACCAGATGCCATGATCTTAGTTTTTTGAATGTGGAGTTTTAAGCCAGATTTTTCACTTTTTTCACTTTCATTAAGAGGTTCTTCAGTTCTTCTTTACTTTCTGCCATAAGGGTGGTGTCATCTGCGTATCTGAGTTTATTAATATTTTTCCTGGCAATCTTGATTCCACCTTGTGCTTCATCCAGCCCAGCATTTCTCATGATGTACTCTGCATATAAGTTAAATAAGCAGGGTGACACTATATAGCCTTGACGTACTCCTTTCCCGACTTGGAACCAGTCTGTTGTTCATGTCCAGTTCTAATTGTTGCTTCCTGACCTACATATAGGTTTCTCAGGAGGCAGATCAGGTGTTCTGGTATTCCCATGTCTTGAAGAATTTTCCACAGTTTGCTGTGATCTACACAGTGAAAGGCTTTGGCATAGTAAATAAAGCAGAAGTAGATGTTTTTCTAAAACTCTCTTGCTTTTTCAGTGATTCAGGAGATGTTGGCAATTTGATTTCTGGTTCCTCTGCCTTTTCTGAATCCAGCTTGAACATCTGGAAGTTCACAATTCATGTATTGCTGAAGCCTGGCTTGGAGAATTTTGAGCATTACTTTGCTAGTGTGTAAGATGAGTGCAATTGTGTGGTAGTTTGAGTATTCTTTGGCATTGCCTTTCTTTGGGGTTGGAATGAAAACTGACCTTTTCTAGTCCTGTGGCCATTGCTGAGTTTTCCAAATTTGCTGGCATATTGAGTGCAGCACTTTCACAGCATCATCTTTGAGGATTTGAAATATCTCAACTGGAATTCCATCACCTCCACTAGCTTTGTTCATAGTGATGCTTCCTAAGGCCCACTTGACTTCACATTCTGGCTCTAGGTGAGTAATCATACCATCGTGGTTATCTGAGCCATGAAGCGAGAGATACCTGGAGTAACAGGCAAATTTGGCTTTGGAGTACAAAATGAAGCAGGGTTTGCTTACAGAGTTTTGCCAAGAGAACGCACTGGTCATAGCAAACACCCTCTTCCAACAACACAAGAGAAGACTCTACACATGGATATCACCAGATAGTTCATACTGAAATCAGATTGATTATATTCTTTGCAGCCAAAGATGGTGAAGCTCTATACAGTCAGCAAAAACAAGACGAGGAGCTGACTGTAGCTCAAATCATGAACTCCTTATTGCCAAATTCAAACTTAAATTCAAGAAAGTAGGGAAAATCACTCGACCACTCAAGTATGACCTAAATCAAATCCTTTATGATTATACAGTGGAAGTGACAAATAGATTCAAGGAATTAGATCTGATAGACAGAATGCCTGAAGAACTATGGACGGAGGTTCCTGACATTGTACAGGAGGCAGTGATCAAGACCATCCCCGAGGAAAAGAAATCCAAAAACGTTGTCTAAGGAAAATAGCTGGGAAAAGAAGAGAAGCTAAAGGCAAAGGAGAAAAGGAACGGTATACCCGTTTGAACGCAGAATTCCTTGTGTGCTGGGAAGCTTAGTTGTCTCTGTTTGGGGCTCCCCGTCTCTGCTAGATTAGTCCTGCCGTGTGTCTATCAACCACAGCCCCCCTGGCTGTTGAATGAACAGAGAGGAGCTTCATCTCTGTTTGTGCAGGCGATGGAGACATTTCCTTGGGGGAGAATTTCTTTCTGAAGGATTGTGATGGGTTTGGTCAGAGACTTGGGCAATGGGAGAGTGTGGACCACCAGGAGCTTAAGAGGGTGGAGACTGGGAGATGTGAGACAGGGGAGATTTCAGTTTGGGATTGGGCTTGGCGACCTCTGAGATCATTTTGGTATCCTCAGGCTTTGTGATAAGTGGCAGGGTGGGGCAGTGGTGGGGATAGGTCACTGACAAAGTGATTTCCTTCTGGGAGTGTCTGCACTTGCCCAGGAGTCAATGACTAACGTTTGGGCGAGTCAGCTCTGAGATCCATCAGGGTAAAGGGGGAAATGGCAGAAATGCCTGCTGTTTGCTTATGAGATCTGCATGCTCTTTGTTTTTAGTTTTTAATTTAGTTTTTAACTTTTGTATTGGAGCATAGCCCATGAAGTGTTAGTTTCAGGTGTACAGCAAAATGATTCAGTTATACATATATCTATTCCTTTTCAAATTTCTTTTCCCATTTAGGTTACTGCAGAGTACTGAGCGGAGTTCCCTGTGTTGTACAGCAGGTCTGTGTTGGTTATCTCTTTCAAATACAGCAATATGTACACTGCGTGCTCTTGGAATGCTTTGTTCCTCTTTGTCTTGCTCTTAGTAGTTTCTCAATAAGTGTTTGTTATTTAAATAATAAACTGTAGCTTTAAATTGCCTCTGCCAGGAGTTCATTAAGACCCTTTAGTTTTAAAACTTTCCACTAGAGGTTGTAAATATGGCGTAAGTTTCCTGCCAATGTTGAGAGGCAGGTAGCCTTCCGAAAGAGGCTTATAATTTAGGTTACACCCACCCTCCCTTTACGAAGACTTGGCTTTCTAGAAAATGCCTCTGTCAGCACGAGATCATCCCAGTGGGTGTAAGAGGAGTCTCAGTTGAAAGTGAGGCCAGGGACACCAGACTTCCAGGTTAACAAGGGCAGGAGGTGTGAGGAATTTGGGGGGTGGGTGTGTATTGCTGGGGAGAGCTTCGAGCTTGAGGTTCTTCCAGGATGACTTCATCCGAGCTGGAGTGTGTCAAATGGATTCTCTGCGCGGAAGCCTGCTTCTCAGGTGTCTCCTCCTGAACAGGTGGCCTGGACATCTTTGGAAATTCTTGAAGGCTTGACAGAAGGTCAAGATCAAGAGATGCGGAGACCACAAAGCTTTTGAGATCCCCACAGAGATGCTGTGAAGGTGAAGCACACGATGAGCTCTGTGACCCCCAGACTCACCGGAAGGATTCCCTCCTATGGCCTCGAGGTCTGAGAAGCGTCATCGGATTGTCTGAGAAGGAAGGGCAGTCATGGGCCCTCCCTGGAGGACTTCCTTGCCAGGTGGTCTAGTAAGCAGTTATGTCTCTATTCCCGTTGACTTAACAGGCTCAGAAGGTCTTTATTTTGCTAAATGAACTCTGCTCCTAGAGCCCCCGACCACAGACAAAATAGGTAACTGTCGGCTGGTCTAGAAGGTTCTAGAAGTTTCTGCGATACCCCGTGCGTTCAGCAGAGTCAGCGAAACAGCTGATTGGGCCTTTGAGCTCATTTGGTTGTGCTCCCTGCTCTGCTCTGCCACCAGGGGCTTCCCATCCTTCCTCCTTCAGCCTGTTGCTGCGAGAACACGGATCTGGTCCTGTTTGGTAACTCACCTGCCTGGGCCCAGTGGTATCACGTGGGCGTCACCTCTGCCAGCTGGGCCTAAAAGCTCAGCTTGGTGGTCAGGGCCCAGGTGATGAGGTCAGGCAGACCAGGTTCAGAGTTACCAGGTGATGAGGTCAGGCCGACCAGGATCACTCGGGTGAGCTGTTTACCATCCCACCCCTCAGATTCTGTCTTCATCAGGAAGATGGGTGGTGATGAGTCCCTGGTGTCGGGAGTCGGGATTAAGAGCACAGCTCTGGGAGCAAGCTGCCCAGGTTTGAATTCGCGCCATGACTGCGAGCTGTGTGATTTGGGGCAGGTCATTTGACTCTGCCTCAGTTGGCTCATCTGTAAAATAGGATTGTTGGGGGGAATAAGTGACTCCTCCCAGATACGGACCTTAAGTGGTGCGTAAGTTTTTGCTCTAATGAATTACCTAAAAGGGCATTATAGGATCAAATGGAGTATAAAACACTTGGGCAGAGTGTGGGCTCAATGCATTTTAGACCGTTTGCTTATTAATCTTGGCAGAGAATGAACTCCGATTATGTTTCACAATTTTGCACTGGATTATCCATTTTCTTATTGGAAAGCTCTCAGAATCAAACCCATCACCAGCAAAAGGAGGGAAATATTGGCGCTCATTGCCATGTAGCAAGGGAAGAGCACTGGGCTGTGGAGGTGGACAGAGTCGACTTTTGAGTCCTGGTTCCGGTGTTGACTCGCCATGGGCTTTGATCCTGAGTCTTAGGTTTTTTCATCTGAGCAATGGGAATTAGGATGCCAGGATGGGAAGCTGCGTACGTATTACTGTCTCTGTTTTATTGGTGAACAGAGAGGTTCAGAGATTTGCCCACAGTCACACAGTTAGCCTAGAAGCTCTTTGGACTGTGTCCAGGGTTGTCCCAGAGTCCTTCATGCCCTTGCTGTGAAATAATGGTCTTTCCCCCTCATTTTCAAAGTTCAGACATTTTCCTTGGAGGAGTCTTAACTGGATGGTTCATGTGACTTGTCCTTAGCTGAGAAGAAATGCATTGTGTTCCTGTAAACGTCTCTTAATTGCACCATTTGGAATTTTTTCTGCAAAAGTTCATGAACTATTCAGTTCATTAAGCTATACTTAGTGAAAATTGCACCTGTGAAAGTTTGAGGGTGCCCTTTTTTATGTCTTGGTGCTGTAGTCCTGTTGTTTGATTACATTTGTAGAAAGTAAATAAATATAACAGATGTTTTATTTGATTTAGTTCCCTTGGTTGGTCCTTTTGGTAGGGTGAGAAAAGCTGAAAAGGAAACCCTTACTTTGCAGAGGAGTTACTGCTGTTCAGAAACATGATGTTGGGCGCCGGGACAATGCTGTATAAACCCTGAATGGTGATGGTCTACTGAGAATGATCAAGTATGTGCTAAAATTTTAAAATTTGTTCTACAGATGGATGGGGAATTATAGCAATTGTGAAACTGATTAATTTCTTAGCAATTAGAGTTAAATAGTAATTTCTGAACAATTAGAGTTAAATGATTAATTTCTTAACAATTAGAGTTCTTACTCACCTTTACTTCTTAGAGGCTCAGTTGCCCTTTGTGTTTCACATCATGCTTTGGGATGTGAAAGCCGAGGCTCACAGAGGGCAAGTAATTTGCCCAAGGTCACACAGAACTGAGTACTGGAGCCTTCTGTTTTCTGGAATTCCAGAATATGAACTTTAAGAAAAACTCTAGAAACTTTTTTTTTTTTTTGTGGGGGTGGGAAAAGGGGCTAATTTAGACTAAGGCTTCCAGCTTGGTATTTTGCTAGCTTTCTCTTATTTCTGGTTATCTGACCATAAAATAGAAAGCCAGCCTCATTAATAATTTTAGAACGAGTGTTTCTTTTTCAGAGATGGTGGCAGAACTGAGGTAATTAAGAGTCAATCTAGAAGAGTCCTAAGAAGTTCAGGAATAAGCAAGCATGAAGCCCTTTGATGTGTGCATTCGTGTAGTTTGGGAAGGAGAGGAAGCAGGCATGCATCGTTTATTAAGCATCTGCTCTGGGGTGGGCTGTGTTCTCTCTCTCATTCTGTGTGTACACCCCTGGTATTAGTAAGGTGTGGGTCCTTTCCAGGATTTATTGTCT
Source organism: Capricornis sumatraensis (assembly GCF_032405125.1). Classification (NCBI taxonomy): domain Eukaryota; kingdom Metazoa; phylum Chordata; class Mammalia; order Artiodactyla; family Bovidae; genus Capricornis; species Capricornis sumatraensis. Next base: position 110,502,356 of record NC_091069.1, read on the forward strand.
CATTATGAAGCAGGTGTTCCTTCAGGCATGCAAAAGGCAGCAGGAGCCTGGGGACTTTTTAATTGGTCCAGTGCAGGGAGTTGGTGAGTGAAGCAGGTCTTGAATTCATCTTCTGGTTCCAAGACCAGAGTTCTCTCTCCTGCCCCACAGCTTAGGTTACATAATGTTTCTTTATGTCTATGTGCAATATAAATCTCTAGTTGGACGGCTGGGAAGTGCTTTTGGCTGGCTCTGTCACTTCAGCTCTCTGAAAGGAACGGCTTTCACAAACACGGATAGGGATTTGGATTTTCTCGTTGTGATCATTCATATTCCAGAAGTGGGAAAGGTCATTCCCATGGGAATTCCACGAAACCCCCGAAGCGGTGGGTCCGAAATGAGTTGGCTTGCCCTAGGATGGTCACATTTTCTTCTTTTTTTGATATTTAATAGCACGCATACCTTTTTTTAAAGAAAAATTTCATGAATGAAAAGGTCGAAGTCAAAAGAAAGACAAAATAAAACCTCACCACAAACTCATCATTCTTTTTTTTTTAATTGAAGTATATTTGATTTCCAATGTTTCAGCAAAGTGATAAAGTTATGTATTAAACTCTTTCTTTTTTTGACTTGATTTTTTAAAAAATAATTGATTTTTTTACTTATTTTCTTTCGGCTGGGCTGGGTCTTTGTTGCCGCATGCAGGGGCTGTTCTTTGCTGTGGTACTTGGGCCTCTCATTGCAGCAGCTTCTCTTGTGGTGCACACGCTCTCGAGGGTGCAGGCGTCAGTCGCTGTGGTCCGTAGGCTTAGTTGCTCCATAGCACTTGGGATCTTCCCAGACCAGGGTTTGAACCTGTGCCTCCTGCATTGGCAGGCAGATTCTTATCCACTGAACCACCAGAGAGGTCCAAACTCATTATTCTTAAATAGCTTTTGCTAGTGTTTCTTCTTTTGTTTGGTGTTGTATAATGATATAACATTTACCGTGTTAACTATTTTTAACCTTTTCCATTCACACTGTCGTGCACCCGGCACCACCATCCATCTCTAAAACTTTTTCATCTTCCCAAACTGAAACTGCATACCCCTTAAACCATAGCTCTGCATTTCTCCTGCCCCCTAGTCCCTGGCAACTACCATTTTATTCTCTGTATCTACGAGCTTGACTGTTCTCGATACTTCATGTAAGTGGAATTGTATAGCACGTGTCTTCTTGTGACCGGCTTTCACTTAGCATAATTACCTCTGTGTTGTAGCGTGTGTCATCATTTCCTTCCTTCAGGGCTGAATAATATTTCATTGTATGTGTGTCACATTTTGTTTATCTGTTCATCTGATGATAGACTGTTTGACTCCTGTGCATGCCTAACGCTGGTACGAACGTTATGTACACATATCTGTACACGTATCTGTCCGAGTCCCTACTTTCAGTCCTTTTGAGTAGATAGGTACTCAGAACTGAATTGCTGGATCATTCATGATAGTTCTCTGTTTAATTTTTTGAGGAACTCCACATTGTTTTCCACAACGGCTGCGCTAATTTACGTTCCCATCAGCAGCGCGCAAGGCGTCTGATTTCTGAAGTGATATCTCATTGTAATTTTGATGTGTGTTTCCCTAACAATCAGTGATGTTGAGCATATGTTCATGTGTTGTTAGTGTTTACAATATTATTAGTTATTTGACAATATTATTGTTAGTGTTTATCCTTCCAAGTGTTTCCTTTGGCATTTCTCTTTTTTGTTTCCCAGAGTGTAATCATAGTCTATGCAAAACTATGTTTGAAATACTCTGTATTTTCCACCAAGTGTCATCATCAATAGGTCTAGACTTGCAGCAAAAGTGCACACCCACCCAGTTAGTGCTGTTTTCACCACCCCAAACTCTTCTCCTTAGGACAGCCAAGATCACTGGAATGTTAGCAGCCATCTGTCAGTAGGACCACGGGGCCCTGCACATGGTCAATGTTCTTCTGGATTCCAGGTGAAGGCTCTGAGGTTTATTTTGCAGTGGAAGGGGTCTTAGGACAAGTTTTAATTTTTCCTTCGATCCAGATGCCTGGAAGCTTTGCAGACAGCCTGTCTGTGATGTGTCTGACCTCATAACTCGGACCCTTCAATGAACAGGTTAATTGGATTGCCTTGATTTCTAAATAGAGAATAGTGTTTGTGGGGTGAGCACACCCTTCTCTCCTGTGGGTCTAAACTGCCTTTTGTATTTTCTTTGGAATCTTTAGAGTATTTTTTATAGAGACAGTGTTCTGGGATTGCCTTTCCCAGGCCATCCCTAAGGACCAGGGAACCCATGTGTCAATTCACATGTAAGCCATGCTGGGAAGATCAGACTGATGGAGTCTGCAGCTGGCTCTGCTCCTTCCCTGTGACTGTCCCACACCCCCACGCCCAGGTTTCCTCATCCAGAACATGGGGATAATATCTGCCAGCATGCACTGTTGTGGGGGAAAAGGAGTGAACTGATTAATCAGTGGATTGCTTTCTTAAGCCACAAATTTGGTGGTTTAAAACAGCACCAATCTCCCTCCCAGTTCTGGGAACCAGAAATCCAAAATCAGGCTCACTGGGTAAAAATCAAGATAGATTGTTGGTCCCGGGCACACTTTCTCTAAGACTCTAGGGGAGAACCGGTACCTCACTTCTCCCAACTTCGGGTGACTGCCCGAATTCCTTGGCTTGTGGCCGCATTGCTCCTATCTTTGCTTCTGTGTACGCTCTCTTCTTGTAGCTACGAATCTCCCTATGAGTTTCCATATTTTTAGGATTACCATGACTGCATTTTGGTTAAGACCCTCAACTATATCTCTTGACATGTAAGGTAATATTCACAGGTTTTGGAGATTAGGGTTTGGGACTGTCTAAGGGGACATTTTTTAGCCTTCCACAATCAGCAAAAATAGTAATGGTATTCTCCGCCAGTGATTTTGTGTGATTGGGACTGTCTTAAAGTTTCTTACGTGGGTCATCTGAGATCACAGGGTGGGTCAGGGAACAGTTGTGGCCTTAACCCCCACCCTGTGACTATTTCAGCCTCTGGCGTAGTGCCTGGCAGAAGACAGGAGCCCAGTACCTGATAGCTTACTGTACTTCCAGTAATTTTCTGCTACACTCTGCTGTCTCTCATTCAGTTTTATTCTAATAACCCTTCTGTATAAAAAAATAATAATTAATTTATTATTGGCTGGGCTGGGTCTTCGTGCTGCCCAGGCTTTTTCTCTAGTTGTGACGATCGGGGGCTAGTCTCTGGTGGGGTGCGTGGCCTTCTCATTGCAGTGGCTTCTCTTGTTGCAGGGCACAGGCTTTAGGGCACACGGACTTCAGTAGCTGCAGCCCGTGCGCTCAGCAGTTGCGGCTCCCAGGCTCTGGAGCACAGGCCCAGTAGTTGGGGGGCACGTGGGCTCAGTTGCTCCACGGTTTGTGGGATCTTCTTGGATCAGGGATTGAACCCGTGCCTCCTGCATTGGCAGGCGGATTCTTTACCACTAAGCCACCAGGGAAGCCCTGTCCACCTTTTCTTCTTCTTTTTCAATCACGGAGGACTTAAGTTATGTTGGCACCAATAGTGTGTTGAGTTTTGCAGGGTTGAGCTTGGGATCCATAGCTCTGATGAGACAAGAGGACACGATGTCAAACATGGATTAATCACACCTGGGTATTAGTAGTTCCCTTCCTTTGGCACCCACGGGGACGTTTCAGTGGAGCCAGTGAAGACCTCTTGTGGGACACAAACCCGTGTCTTTCCCAACATTCCTGAATATGCTTTCCCCTGCTCAGTGAAGCTTACCTTGGATTGTGGCCATGATTGGGAGCTCAATGTTCATTTTTTCTTAAATCACTTGCTTCATGGAGATTTTCCCAGTTCCAGTTCTAGTTTTACTCTGTAGGAATGGGTGTTGTTCGCATTATGTGCCTGAATGTATGTAGTGGCGGAGGTTTGATAGCCTGTAGAGTTGCTGATTTCACACTGTCTCTTCTGATTTTAGAAGCGGTTCCCTAGGTTAATTCAACAAGCAGGTGTTTATTGCATGCCAAGCTCTGGGGGGCTTGCCAATGGAACTCCTAAGCTAAGTGCGTGCTACTGCTAAGTCACTTCAGTCGTGTCTGACTCTGTGTGACCCCATAGACGGCAGCCCACCAGGCTCCCCCGTCCCTGGGATTCTCCAAGCAAGAACACTGGAGTGGGCTGCCATTTCCTTCTCCAATGTACGAAAGTGAAAAGTGAAAGTGAAGTTGCTCAGTCGTGTCCGACTCTTTGAGACCGTGGACTGCAGCCTACCAGCCTCCTCTGTCCATAGGATTTTCCAGGCAAAGTACTGGAGTGGGGTGCCATTGCCTTCTCCAGAAGTGCTAAGTGCGTAGAGGTGGAATAAAGCGTTGATCGTAATCTACAGCAGTGGAAGCCAAGGTTGAATGGGCATCAGAGCCTGATTTAACAAGAGACCTTGTTAAAGTAGATTGCTGGCTCAGAGACCGTGATTTAGCAGGTCTGGGGTGGAGGGCAAGAATTTTGATATTGATGCTGCTGATCCAGGGACCACACTTTGAGAACTACTGTGCATGGGAGTCATGGATGACAGACCGTCTAACTCAGCTTGGAGGTCAGAAGGGCTTCCCAGAGGTGGAAGGGGTTCAGCTGGCCTTCGAAGGATGGGTTGGATTTTCCTAGATGGAGAAAAGAGGGGGCATTCCAGGGAAGCGCGGTGTGTGTGGCAGGGTAGGGAATGGAATGCCAGGTCATGATTTTGGAAGGGTGGCCCATGGGTGAAGCATGAAGAAAGATGCAAAGGCTGAAAACAAATTCCTGTGCCCTTGGAGCCAGCGTAGACCCCTTGAAGGGTCTTTTTTTTTTTTGTTTGAGGGCACAGGGATCTTAATGTTTCTGTAAAAGTGCAGTCATGTCTGCGGAAAGCTAAGTGCCTGTTGGCAAACCTGACGAGGTCCTTCCATCCACTTCTGTGTCAGTATCTTGAAATGGATTTGGAGGCTCTGCAGGTACACGTGTGATATGAATAATGAGGGTTGGAAGCAAGAAATAATGTGGCTGTATCTCGCTTTCCATCTCTCCCAACACGGGACACAAGCTTTCCCCTTGAACAAAATCAGCTTTGTTCTGTGATTTCCCCCCCAACCCCCTGCCAGCTTCAGGCCCCAGGAGGCCTGTTTCTTTCAGAGTGGGCAGCTCAGCCCCCGGGGGGTGGGGGTGGGGGGACCACACTGAGACCTACAGGCAAGGGCTATGCATTTCACATCCTGGAGGATTCCGGGACTGTGGTTGCATCAAGATTGAATCTTTTTACTTTCTTTCTACGTTGTAACACTTTCAGTCTGCATTCCTGACCCTGTGTATTGGTAGCTCACCTTTAGAACCCCAGAAGCAAGAACCTGGAATCTGCAAATTTCCTTGTTCAACTAGTTTGGTTGGATAATTGCCTTCTCGGTCGAAAGCAGTTTTTACTTTCTTGAAACCTGGGTTTGTATTATGTTTGGGGGCAAACATCTTTGATTCTACAGTGGCGGGGAGGGGGGAGTCGGTTTTTCACTTCTGCTCTCTGATTATGAGGTGGAAGGAATTGGGGGATGGGGTGAAAGAAGGGGGCTGTCAGAGCAGCTTTTGAGATACAAGGGGATTCAAACCCTCCCCCCTACATACCCGCCCCCCCCCTCCCCGCCCCCAGTAATGTCCCTCTGTTGCAGACCTTTAGGGGAGTGTGCTGGAGCATTGTTTTTACAAGCAGATCTGGTTTGATGTAAAGATAGTACCTGACAGGCATGATCCCTGTATAAGAGACAGACGCCTTTAAAACAAATTCAGAATTCAACTTTTTCAAGAAAGGTGTGTCCGGGTTTCTAAGGAGCTTATTTTGACAGTCTGATTCCACTGTTAAAAACCATGGAAGGAATGACTAGTAAAGAGGGTGACAGTTTGTGGGTCACCTGCCCTCTTGGTGGCTGAGCTGTCGTGATTCAGAGTTTGCATGGTGGTGATGGATGTTGTGGGGATCATTTGCAATATACACATACACGGAATTAAAGATATACACCTGAAACTAATATAATAAAGTTGTATTCAATTATGTCTCAATTGTTGTTCGCTGTTCAGTTGCTGAGTTGTATCTGACTCTTTGTGATCCCGTGGACTGCAGCATGCCAGGCTTCCCTGTCCTTCACTATCTTCTGGAGTTTGCTCAAACTCATGTCTATTGAGTTGGTGACCACGTGAAATCGCTCAGTCGTGTTTTCAGCTCTTTGCGATCCCATGGACCTACCAGGCTCCTCTGTCTATTGGATTTTACAGGCAAGAATACTGGAGTCGGTTGCCGTTTCCTTCTCCAGGGGATCTTCCTGACCCAGGGATCGAACCTGGGTCTCCTGCATTGCAGGCAGATGCTTTACCATCTGAGCCATCAGGGAAGCCTGAGTTGATGATGCCATCTTTAATTAAAAATGAGTAAGCAAGTTAGCCTTTTGCAAGATGGTAGCATTGAAACTCAAAAAGCAATCTGCTTAATGATGAACACGGGCAACTGAAGTGGTGAGAAAACTGATGAGGAGAGCAATCTGAACTGCATGGTCTAGTGGGGAAGAGTGAGGACGTCAGTTCCAGCTCTAAGACCCTGAGAAATCACGTGTCCAAAGTTAAGTGACATCTCAGGCCTTAGATGTCTATTATAAAATGGGTATAATAGACATCTATCTCACAGGATAATCATAGAGGTTAAATGAGTTATTTGTGAAGAGCTTAAAATAGTGTCTGGTGCCTGGTACATGTGTATGTATGCTGCTGCTGCTGCCTAGTTCCTTAAGTTGTGTCCGACTCTGTGCGACCTTATGGGCTACAGCCTGCCAGGCTCCTCTGTCCGTGGGATTCTTTAGGCAAGAGTACTAGAGTGGGTTGCCATGCCCTCCTCCAGGGGATCTTCCTGACCCAGGGATCGAACCCAGGTTGCCTGCATTGCAGGTGGATTCTTTACCGCTGAGCCACAGGGAAGCACATGTGTATGTATGGAAGATGTAGATGGCACATGTGTATACATGTTTATTACAATAAATCGCTCTCTAGGACATAAGAATAATGTTGAAAAAAGTTAACGATACACTTTTCTGACTTTTTAGCACAGAGCTCGTAGCCCGCTCGAAACTCTGCAGGCTATTCATTGGAAGGACTGATGCTGAGGCTGAAACTCCATTAAAGCAACGTCCAGTTTTTTCTGTAGTTTGTTCTAGAACATTCATGTTTTCTCTGTGATTATCTTAGACTTTGGAAAAGCAAAGAAGGCACTGGGAGGTTTCCTCAGAATTTAGTCCCTGATGTTAAATAGTGTGGGAAAAGAAAGCGCCGGAAGACTCTTGCAGAGGGTTGTTGCTATGGTTTCCCGATGGTGGGTTATAGAGTATTTGTTGGTTTATTTAAGACAGTTGTGATGACATTAAAGAACTGAAGTAGAATAAGCAGTTTCAGTGCAGCCCACCTGATGGAGTCGGCGTTGTGTGAGACATTGTTTGTGCTGCATGCCCGGGAGGGCCAGGTTTCCCATTAGACCCCAACTCACGGTCCTTCTTTGTCTGCACCTGCCAGCACGGTGTCTCGTGTCTATTTCTGCCAGTCGGTCTGAACTGCCCCTCAGTTTCGCATGGTTTCTCAAATGAGATTTTCTTAAAAATAGTTTCTCCTTGTCCTAGCAACCAGATGTTAAGTTTAGGGTTTTAATACTTTCGAATTTTTTCTTTTCCTTAGTGTTAAGTTTTTCCATTTTGCTCTTCTCTTCCTGGAACTTTGGTGAATTTTGATGTTGCATGTGATCAGTCCAGGGTCCGGGAGGCCTGATCCAAGAGTTTTAGTTCTGTCACACACAACTGAGAGAAGTTTTGGTGACATAACTATTTGTGAGGATCCATCAAACCTTTTTACAGCTTTGAGTCTGTACCAGGCATATTATACTTTATAAATATTGACTGATTTGATTTTCATAATAGTACAAACTAGATGATATCATCACCATCATTCCCTTTCTACAGATGAGGAAAACTGAGGCCCCAAGGGTATGACTTGGCCAAGGTTGAGTCCTGGTAAGTGACAGGGCAGGGATCTAAGTTCAAGCATTCTGGCTATAGAGACAGTGCTGACAGTCACTCTGCTGAACTATAAATCAGTTTTTGAATTTTATTTGAAGCTAACTTGTGCAAGGAGATCCAACCAGTCAATCCTAAAGGAAATCAGTCCTGAATATTCATTGGAAGGACTGATACTGAAGCTGAAACTCCAATACTTTGGCCACCTGATGCAAAGAACCGACTTGCTGGAAAAGACAATGATTGGAAAAGACTGTTGGAAAGATTGAAGGCAGGAGGAGAAGGGGACGCCAGAGGAGGAGATGGTTGGATGGCATCACCCACTCAATGGACATGAGTTTGAGTAGGTTCTGGAAGTTGGTGATGGACAGGGAAGCCTGGTGTGCTGCAGTCCATGGGGTTGCAAAGAGATGGACGTGACTGACTGAACTGAACTGAATGTGTGCAGGCGTGCTAAGTTGCTTCATTGTGTTCGACTCTGTGTGACCCTGTGGACTGTAGCCCACCAGGCCCCTCTGTCCATGGGATTCTCCAGGCAGCAGTACTGGAGTGGGTTGCATTTCCTCCTCCAGGGGATCTTCCCGACCTAGGGATTGAACCCATGTCTCTTAAGTCTCATGCATTGGCAGGTGGGTTCTTTACCATGAGCGCCACCGGGAAAGCCCTTAAAGCTAATTGTTTGAATTGAAGTTTAGTTGATTTAGAAAGTTAATAATTTCGATTGAGGCTTTCTCTTTATTGCTAAGTGGCTTCAGAGGTCTAAACCTTCAGTGCCAGCGGGGGCTTCTATGCTTTAGTTCCTATGATTGCCCTAACAAAGTACCACAGACTGGGTGACTTCAAAGAACTCAGATTGAGGGGACTTCCTGGTGGTCTGGTGGTTAAGAATCCACCTGCCAATTCAGGGGACACAGGTTTGATCCCTGGTTGAGGCACTAAGATCCCACATGCCACATCTCACATGCAACTAAGCCTGTCAGCAGCAACTCCTGAAGCCTGAGTGCGGTAGAGCCGATGCTCCGGAGACGCCGCCCCAATGAGAGGCCCACACACCGCAACCAGAGAAAGGCCGAGCCAGCGATGAAGAGCCCAGGCACTGCCACAATGACCCGGTACAGCCAAAAACAAAATAATAAATTTAAAAAAATAGAGAAAAATTCTGTGCTTTAAAATAAACTTTATGAACCGCCCCCTGACACCCCCCCCCCCCCCCCCCCACCAAAAGCCCTGAGATTTATTTTCCCACAGTTCTGGAGGCTACAGGTTCCAAGTCAAGGGGTCAGCAGGGCTTGGCTCCTACTGAAGGGTCTAGGTAATTGCTTCCTTTCTCCTAGATGCAAAGTTGCTGACAGTCCTTGGTGTCCCTTGGCTGTCTGTCCGTCACTCCAAATTTTGCCTCTGTTGGAAGGACCCCAGTCACACTGGTTAGGAACCTGCTCTCCTCCAGTATGTCCTCATCTTAACTCACTACTGCTGCAGAGACCCAACTGTGAAATGTAAATGATTTACAGATAAGGTCACTGTTACGGGCTGGATTGGGGTTGTGTGTCCCCCACCTTTGGGTTTCCTTGGTAGCTCAGCTGGAGTGGGTTGCCACTTTCTCCTCCAGGGGATCTTCCTGACCCAGGGATCCAACCCGAGTTCGAGGTAATGAAGTTAAAATGAGGCCCTTAAGTGGGGCCTAATTCAGTCTGACTGGTGTCCTTCTGAGAAAAGGCGATTTGGACGCATTTACTTCAGAGATGCATGGACACGGAAAGACACAGTGGGAAGGTGGCCATCGACAAGCCGTGGGGAAACCAGCCCTGCTGACATCTGGAGCTCAGACCTCCAGCCTCCAGAGCTGTGAGAAAATAAATTTATGCCATTTAAGCCCCACAGCTTATGGTTCTTTATTATGACAGCCTTAGAGGACAGATACAGTCATATTCACAGGCATGAGGCTTAAGACTTCAGCATACTTTCGGGAGGCGCAGTTGAACCCACAACGCCAGGGTTAGTCACTCAGTCATGTCTGACTCTTTGTGACCCCGTGGACTGTAGCTCTCCAGGCTCCTCTTTCCATGGGATTCTCCAGGCAAGATGACTGGAGTGGGTAGCCATTCCCTTCTCCAGAAGATCTTCCTGACTCAGGGATCGAACCCAGGCCTCCTGCATTTCAGGGAGGAGACTCTACCTTAGGATGCTGGTTCTGGGCTTGGATTATATGGAAAGGCAGCTTTTGGCTTCTTTCCAGCTCAGCACTGATATATCTGCCTGAGAGAAATAAACACGCCTCTTGTACAGGGGAGGGCCCTGGAGGCAGAAGGCAGAGGCTGTCTGACTCATCCTCCAAGTTTGCGGGCTTTAGAGGCACCTGGGAACTTGCTAGTGGCAGGAGCTGTCAGCCTAGGTCTCCTGGGAGAGGGACACCCAGGGCCGCCTTCACTGATTTCGAAAAGCCTCCAACTTTATCCCTTCGAAAGATGCTCTGCCTTTGACTCCGCGGACAAAGCTCTGGGCGTGGACCTGGCGCTCCCTCCCGGCCCCGCCCCTCCTCGGCGCCCCTCCCCTTGTCCCGGCCCCTCCCCTCCCCTCTGCTCCCCTCCTCCCAGCTCTGTGGAGTCTCAGGCCCTCCAGGGGATGGGACAGGCGCTCAGCTCCCCTGGGGACGGGGATGAGGCATCGCTCTGAGACGCCTGGTTAGTTTTTTTGCTTCCTTCCTGGGTGTGGGCGTTTGTGTTGACAGTGGCGGAGGAGGCGCGGTGACGGGTGCTTGGAACACTTGGGCGCTGGTGGAGCGGGTGGGAGGTGGTGCCCGTGCCTGGCAGGTGACTTGGCGCTCACGTGGCCCTGGGGGCCCAGCAGGACGGTGGCAGAACCGGAAGTGCTCCTCCGGGCTGGGGATCCCATAGCGTCCTCCGTGTCCTCCTGCCTCGTAGGCAGGCTGGGCGCTGCCTGCTGCTCTTCCGTGGCGACTGTCTCTGCGGGCACCCCTGTCTTTGCCGGCAAGCCTTCGTGGCGGTCCTGAAAGTCGGTCTATAAAGAAAGCTGAGCGCCAAAGAATTGATGCTTTTGAACTGTGGTTTTGGAGAAGACTCTTGAGAATCACTTGGACTGCAAGGAGATCCAACCAGTCCATCCTAAAGGAGATCAGTCCTGATTATTCATTGGAAGGATTGATGCTGAAGCTGAAACTCCAATACTTTGGCCTCCTGATGGGAAGAACTGACTCATTGGAAAAGACCCTGATACTGGGAAAGATTAAAGGTGGGAGGAGAAGGGGATGACAGAGGATGAGATGTTTGGATGGCATCACTGACTGGATGGACATGAGTTTGAGTAAGCTCCCGGAGTTGGTGATGGACAGGGAGGCATGGCGTGCTGCAGTCCATGGGGTCTCAAAGAGTCAGACAGGACTGAGCGACTGAACTGCACCTGGAAACTCTAGTGGGGAGTACTCTCCATCACTGCAATCTCCATCAAATATACCCCAAGTGTATTCAGACATAAAGCTTGGGAAGATCGGAGTACCATCTGGAACACCAGGTGGGGCTCAGCTCAGCACCTGACTCCACTAGAAATATGTGTTCGAGACCTTGGAGGGAAAGGGGAGTGATCAAACTAACCCTTTTTCAGCACGTTATACCTCACATGCCAGGAGTGTCCCTCTTCCCTCTGGTATTTAGACTCTGGAATCGCCCCTGGTGAAGTGGTTGGAAGAGGTCCCGTCCCCCTCCCTGGGGTATTGAAACACAGGTACCTACTTATCCATCAGATTTGGAAACTGAGATTAAGGTAAGCAGGCCTGGATCATAACTGGGTACTTGGATAGGAATTTTGAGATGAAAGTCTACCTCTTTATTTTTCTTTCTCTCCCCTCCACATCCCAAGAAAAGACACACAATAATTCCAGTCTGGGGCTTTTTCCACATTCTACCCTGTATTAGTTTCCAGGGGCTGCGGTAAGAAGCTATCTTGAACTGGGTGGCTTAAAACAGTGTACAGATTTATTCTCACAGTTCAGAAGGCCAAGAAGTCTGAGATCAAGGTGTTGGCAGAATTACGCTCCCTCTGGAGGCCCTAGGAAAGAATCCACCCTAGCTTCTTCCTAGTTTTGGGTTCAGTTTAGTTCATTCTCTCAGTTGTGTCCGACTCTTTGCGACCCCATGGACTGCAGCACGCCAGGCCGCCCTGTCCATCACCAACTCCGGGAGCTTACTCAAACTCGTTTCCATTGAGTCGGTGATGCTGTCCAGCCATCTCATCCTCTGTTGTCCCCTCCTTCTCCCGCCTTCAATCTGTCCCAGCATCAGGGTGTTTTCCAACAAGTCAGTTCTTCACATCAGGTGGCCAAAGTATTGGAGTTTCAGCTTTAGCATCAGTCCTTCCAATGAATATTCAGGACTGATTTCCTTTAGGATGGACTGGTTGGATCTCCTTGCAGTCCAAGGGGCTTTCAAGAGTCTTCTCCAACACCACAGTTCAAAAGCATCAATTCTTCGGTGCTCAGCTTTCTTTATAGTCCAACTCTCACATCCATACATGACTACGGGGAAAACCATAGCCTTGACTAGACCGACCTTTGTCAGCAAAGTGATGTCTCTGCTTTTCAATATGCTGTCTAGATTGGTTATAACTTTTCTTCCAAGGAGCAAGCGTCTTTTAATTTCATGGCTGCAGTCACCATCTGCAGTGATTTTGAACCTCCCCCCAAAATAGTCTCTCACTGTTTCATTGTTTCCCCATCTATTTGCCATGAAGTGATGGGAACAGATGCCGTGATCTTAGTTTTCTGAATGTTGAGTTTTAAGCCAACTTTTCCACTCTTCACTTTCACTTTCATCAAGAGGGTCTTTAATTCTTCTTTGCTTTCTACCGTAAGTGTGGTGTCATCTGCATGTCTGAGGTTATTGATATTTCTCCTGGCAATCTTGATTCCAGCTTGTGCTTCATCCATCCCAGCATTTCTCATGATGTACTCTGCATGTAAGTTAAATAAGCATGGTGACAATATACAGCCTTGACGTACTCCATTTCCTATTTGGAACTAGTCTGTTGTTCCATGTCCAGTTCTAACTGTTGCTTCCTGACCTGCATACAGGTTTCTCAGGAGGCAGATCAGGCGGTCTGGTATTCCCATCTCTTTAAAAATTTTCCAGTTTGCAGATTGATGTCATCATCTGCAAAGTCCCTATTTCCAAATAAGATCATATTCCTAGGTACCAGGGTTAGGACTTAAGCATATATTGCGGGGGACGTAACTGGACCCTCCACACACCCCCCCCCCTCCCCTTGCATTGCCATCCTGAAATGCCTTCCCATTTGATTGATGTTAGGGGCACGACTGCCTGCATCGATTTTATTATTATCTGGTTGTTCCCTCTTTGTTTGACCTAATTCTTTTCTTTCTTTTTTTTAATTTGGCCATAGCTTGTGGCATGTGGGATCTTAGGTCCTCAACCAAGGACTGAACCCGGACCCCTGCTGTGGAAGCCTGGAGACTTGACCATTGGGCGGTCACGGGAGCCCCCCTGATCACTGTTTTGATTGTGTCTCTCCCCTACTCCCTTGCCCTACTCTTCCCTGCTAAATGTCTCTTGTTACTCTTTGCTTCCTCAAGCCTCTGATGACAGACACTTCTGTCTGGACATTGCAGTTTTGTGCCTTTCTGGAGGACATACACATTCTCCAAAGATCCTGCATGGTACTCACCTCGGGAGAAATACAGATATTTGTCCGAGATCTGATTCCTGTCTGTCCCACTAGACTGGTCCCCTATCAAGACAAGGGACCATGACTTGAGCTCATGAATGATTGTAACCTTTGTACCGAGATCCATCCCTGGTTCAGCAAGATCCCACATGCCTCAGAGCAACTAAGCCGAGTGCCATAACTGCTGAGGCCATGCTCTAGGGCCCTCGAGCTGCAACTACTGAGCCCAGGTGCTGCAGCTACTGGAGGCCCCGGGCCTAGAGCCCCTGGTCCACAGCAAGAGAAGCCCCTGGTCCACAGCAAGAGAAGCCCCTGGTCAGCAGCAAGAGGAGCCCCTGCAGTGAGCATTCAGTGTGTGGAAACGGAGCATAGCCCCTGCTCCCGGCAACCAGAGAAAAGCCTGCACAGCCGCAGAGACCCAGCACAGCCCCCCTCCAAAAAAACCCAGTGAGTGAAAAATGAAATAAAACACTGGTGAAGGTGCTACATTTTTTAGTGTTGGCTTATTTTTGGATGCTCTGGGTCTTCGTTGCTGCGTTCCAGCTTTCTGTGGATCCGGTGAGCAGGGGCTACTCTTCGATGTGGTTCATGGGCTTCTCATTGTGGTGGCTTCTCTTGTGAAGCACAGTCTCCAGGGCTTCAGTCGTTGGGCTTGTGGGCTCTCGAGCACAGGCTTAGTAGTTGTGCTGCACAGGCTTAGTTGCCCCCAAGGCACGTGGGATCTTCCCCGACCAGGGATCGAACCCGTGTCCCATGCATTGGCAGGCAGATTCTTAGCCACTGGACCCCCAGGACAGTCCTGATACATTTAATGTTCTATGTAGCTTACCACATCTGCACATGTGCAAAATGTTATGGAAGGATGGAAAAAAAAAAGAAAAACAAACCCGTAAAAGAGCCCCAATCAAACCACATTTCTGAGCATGGATTGTGTGTGTGAAAGAGTGGGTTTGAAGAATGTTCCAGAGGAAAGGAAGGGAGAGATGAATGGGGAAGCAGCCAGAGGGGCTGGTGAATGCCCGTTGAGAGGAAAAGCTGGACTGAGTGGAAAGCGTCTGGGTAGTTATCAATGCCTGTGGTTGTAATCAGAGCTGTGTCTCCAGCTAGCTGTGGGATTTTTGAGCAAATCAATCGTTTCCCATTGTGGGCATCTGCTTTGAAAGGGAGCTGGCACAGTAACCTCTGCGCATCTTTCCAGCTCAGAAAACTTCAGAGTTTTGAAGCATCTAACAAGGTATCACTGAGTCACTCTTTTTTTTTTTTCCTTCCTTCACAATTCTCTGCAATGTGTACACTCGGTAGGGGCTCTTCTGACCCTACTGGCTTCAGACGGCGAGTTTGAAGGAATCATGTTTTGGTCAAGAATCTCCAGTTTTTTTAATGTCATCAGTTCATTTGGTTA